>NC_090834.1:12057196-12360227 GCF_028021215.1 Eschrichtius robustus
AACGTAAAAAGCCCAAACACATGGAGGCTAAACAATACGTTACTAAATAACCAAGAGATCACTGAAGAAATCAAAGAGGAAATCAAAAAATACCTAGAGACAAATGACAATGAAAACACAACAATCCAAAACCTATGGGATGCAGCAAAAGCAGTTCTAATAGGGAAGTTTATAGCTATACAAGCCTACCTCAAGAAAAAAGAAAAATTTCAAATAAACAATCTAACCTTACACCTAAAGGAACTAGAGAAAGAAGAACAAACAAAACCCAAAGTTAGCAGAAGGAAAGAAATCGTCAAGATCAGAGCAGAAATAAATGAAATAGAAACAAAGAAAACATTAGCAAAGATCAGTAAAACTAAAAGCTGGTTCTCTGAGAAGATAAACAAAATTGATAAACCATTAGCCAGACTCATCAAGAAAAAGAGGGAGAGGACTCAAATCAATAAAATTAGAAATGAAAAAGGAGAAGTTACAACAGATACCACAGAAATACAAAGCATCCTAAGAGACTACTACAAGCAACTCTATGCCAATAAAAGGGACAACCTGGAAGAAATGGACAAATTCTTAGAAAGGTATAACCTTCCAAGACTGAACCAGGAAGAAACAGAAAACATGAACAGACCAATCACAAGTAATGAAATTGAAACGGTGATTAAAAATCTTCCAACAAACGAAAGTCCAGGACCAGATGGCTTCACAGGTGAATTCTATCAAACATTTAGAGAAGAGTTAACACCCATCCTTCTCAAACTCTTCCAAAAAACTGCAGAGGAAGGAATACTCCCAAACTCATTCTACGGGGCCACCAGCACCCTGATACCAAAACCAGACAAAGATACTACAAAAAAAGAAAATTACAGACCAATATCACTGATGAATATAGATGCAAAAATCCTCAACAAAATACTAGCAAATAGAATCCAACAACACATTAAAAGGATCATACACCATGATCAAGTGGGATTTATCCCAGGGATGCAAGGGTTCTTCAATATACGCAAATCAATCAATGTGATACACCATATTAACAAATTGAAGAATGAAAACCATATGATCATCTCAATAGATGCAGAAAAAGCTTTTGACAAAATTCAACACCCATTTATGATAAAAACTCTCCAGAAAGTGGGCATAGAGGGAACCCACCTCAGCATAATAAAGGCCATATATGACAAACCCACAGCAAACATCATTCTCAATGGTGAAAAACTGAAAGCATTTCCTCTAAGATCAGGTACAAGACAAGGATGTCCACTCTCACCACTATTATTCAACATAGTTTTGGACGTCCTAGCCATGGCAATCACAGAAGAAAAAGAAATAAAAGGAATACAAATTGTAAAAGAAGACGTAAAACTGTCACTGTTTGCAGATGACATGATACTATACATAGAGAATCCTAAAGATGTCACCAGAAAACTACTAGAGCTAATCAATGAATTTGGTAAAGTTGCAGGGTACAAAATTAATGCACAGAGATCTCTTGCATTCCTACATACTAATGATGAAAAATCTGAAAGAGAAATTAAGGAAACACTCCCATTTACCACTGCAACAAAAAGAATAAAATACCTAGGAGTAAACCTACCTAGGGAGACAAAATATCTGTGTGCAGAAAACTATAAGACACTGGTGAAAGAAATTAAAGATGATATCAACAGATGGAGAGATATACCATGTTCTTGGATTGGACGAATCAATATTGTGAAAATGACTATACTACCCAAAGCAATCTACAGATTCAATGCAATCCCTATCAAGTTACCAATGGCATTTTTCACAGAACTAGAACAAAAAATCTTAAAATTTGTATGGAGACACAAAAGACCCCAAATAGCCAAAGCAGTCTTGAGGGAAAAAAGCAGAGCTGGAGGAATCAGACTCCCTGACCTCAGACTATACTACAAAGCTACAGTAATCAAGACAATATGGTACTGGCACAAAAACAGAACTATAGATCAATGGAACAAGATAGAAAGCCCAGAGATAAACCCACGCGCCTATGTTCAACTAATCTATGACAAAGGAGGCAAGGATATACAATGGAGAAAGGAGAGTCTCTTCAATAAGCGGTGCTGGGAGAACTGGACAGCTACATGTAAAAGAATGAAATTAGAATATTCCCTAACACCATACACAAAAATAAACTCAAAATGGATTAGAGATCTAAATGTAAGATGGGACACTATAAAACTCTTATAGGAAAACATAGGAAGAACACTCTTTGACATAAATCACAGCAAGATCTTTTTTGATCCACCTCTTAGAGTAATGGAAATAAAAACAAAAATAAACAAATGGGACCTAATGAAACTTCAAAGCTTTTGCACAGCAAAGGAAACCATAAACAAGACGAAAAGACACCCCTCAGAATGGGAGAAAATATTTGCAAATGAATCAACAGACAAAGGGTTAATCTCCAAAATATATAAGCAGTTCATGCAGCTCAGTATTTAAAAAACAAACAACCCAATCCAAAAATGGGGAGAAGACCTAAATAGACATTTCTCTAAAGAAGACATACAATGGCCAAGAAGCACATGAAAAGCTGCTCAACATCACTAATTATTAGAGAAATGCAAATCAAAACTACAATGAGGTATCACCTCACACCAGTTAGAATGGGCATCATCAGAAAAGCTACAAACAACAAATGCTGGAGAGGGTGTGGAGAAAAGGGAACCCTCTTGCACCGTTGGTGGGAATGTAAATTGATACAGCCACTATGGAGAACAATATGGAGGTTCCTTAAAAAACTAAAAATAGAATTACCATATGACCTAGCAATCCCACTACTGGGCATATACCCAGAGAAAACCGTAATTCAAAAAGACACATGCACCCCAATGTTCATTGAAGCACTATTTACAATAGTCAGGTCATGGAAGCAACCTAAATGCCCATCGACAGACGAATGGATAAAGAAGATGTGGTACATATATACAATGGCATATTACTCAGGCATAAAAAGGAACAAAATTGGGTCATTTGTAGAGATGTGGATGGATCTAGAGACTGTCATACAGAGTGAAGCAAGTCAGAAAGAGAAAAACAAATACCGTATATTAACGCATATATGTGGAACCTAGAAAAATGGTACAGATGAACCGGTTAGCAAGGCAGAAATTGAGACACAGATGTAGAGAACAAACGTATGGACACCAAGGGGGGAAAGTGGCGGGGGGTGTGGGTGGTGGTGGGATGAATTGGGAGATTGGGATTGACATGTATACACTGATGTGTATAAAATGGATGACTAATAAGAATAAAAAAAAAAAAGAAGGAAGGAAGAGACCAAGCAGTGGCCTCTAACTACTACTGAGTGAGAAGGAGGCATAATTCCATAAATAGGCAGCAAGGCCAGAGTGGTAATTAAAATACCTTGACTGTATAAATCCTTGGCAGTAGCTAATTGCTCACAGTCTATGTAGGATTAGAATAGGTTATCTCATTTCAGGGAGAGAGAAATGTGTTTTCATTTATACAAGGAATTTATTAGGATAGGTAAGAATAATTTTTAATATATAACTATGGGGAAAGTCAAAGAAGTCAAAGTGTCGGACTATAGTAGACATTCTTTTCGCTGAGTTGTTCCTATTTGGGGGGAAGTCCCAAGATCAGGGGAAGCAAGATTCTACCTCTCATTGCAGAAGCCAAAGTGGAGAAGATAATCTGTCTTCCCTAATCTCTTGGGAGACAGAGTGTGGGCACATGCCTTAAACATACCCAATCAATTGGTCAGATGCATAGTTTTGACCCTTAGGGAATGAAGCAAAGGTCAGCGAGGGATTATTTTTCAGCACTTATGGGGAAATCAAAAACCCATGACACGGCTGCAAGTGTTCAGTGGTTAAGTCCAGCGTTGTAGTGCCAACAGAAATATATAAAGAAGACTGTAAGTCGAAACCTTGGCTATCCTTGCCTCCCTTGGTTCCTATCTAAACCGGGTTCTCTAGCCCACCTAGCAATTCTTTTAGTTTCTCAATATCCCTCCAGTAAAGTCCTCCCCTGATTAAAGATGGTTTCCATGACATGCATTCAAGCACACTGACTACTACAGAGGCATAAATGCACTTTAGGATAATTATGCCATCAGGGACAGAAACAATTTACTGCCTATGTATATACTACTTCCTGTAGCAGACTGGAAGATAAGTAAACTATAATGATAGACGTATGCTCAAAGCCAGAATATTTACTTCTTCTATTAATACGTTAGATTGAATCAAATGAAAACTATAGTTATCAGACCATTTTTTTAACCCGAAAAAATTTTCATGTGGTTTAACCTAACATTTCTGGGTTGTGTTAAAAAGGCAGTCATATCTCTCCCTACCTAGCTGTTCTTAGCTAATTTTAAAAGGTTAGCTTCAAAATCCTTACTTAATTTGTCTAATATTTTTTAAACGCTTAAGCTTTAAAATTCTACTGATAATAGCACAGATATTTTTACACAGCACTGGTTGAGCCTTACAGAATGGCGACCCCCTTAAAGTCTGTAAATAATAGAGAACTTTGGGAAAAAATAATGTTCAGTAAGAATGAATTAGAATCACAGAAATCTGTAACCAGAAGGACAAAAGAAATTTATAACCAGAATGTGATTTGACTCACATTTAGTCCTAACTTGCATCTTGTTGGTTTGAAACTCCTCCTGCCGAATGGGATTTCGTATTGTTCTTAAAGTCATTAAGAAAAGAATATAAATTTGGGGGTAACTGATTCTAGTTTCCAACACTCAGAAACCTGTTTGGGGGGGTCTTTTTTTCTTTTAGATTTACGTATATCATATCTGCTACATTTCCTTTACATTTACAGAATACTAAAGGTAGTTTCTCACCAAACAATACATATTTACTTTTCATATACGTAAAGGTACTAATTTAGGCCTCAGCATTTCTATTCCCACTCAACCATCCTAATTCCTTTAATATTTCCTCAGGAGTCTATTTTCTAGTCCCTTTCTCATATTCTCTAAACCTCGTGCACATTTGTCAAATCTTCCAAACTGCAGAACATAGTATATCTTAAAAGCAGATGCAATGCGAAAGAAGAAACCAGTTTTGGGGATGGGTGAAAATGTGCTCCTGGAGAAGAGGATCAAAAAGGAATTGATGATAAGGAACATGGAGTGGGAACTACTAGAAGTAGTCAAATACGTACTTACCCAACCATTCTTAATACAAGTGCAAGGCTAGAAGAAATACACTGTGGAAAATGAGATAAAGCAGGTTTGCTTTTTGCGTTTCTTCCTTTATTTTTTAACCTATCACCAAAGTTCTCTAAGAGAGTCCAACAACAAATTACTAGATTTTGCTCTAAAGCAATAGTTCTTAGGTTGCCTCAGTAGTTGCTAAAGTGTTGCTAAGCTGATGAGGGATTTTTACCTGAATGGCACTTCTTCCTGTGGAACATCAATATAGTAACGAATAAAAAATCTCTCAGAATCTTCTCGCTCACCGTCAGTGACAACACTGCCATTAAGTTTGGAAACCGATGGCAATCTATAAATAAAAAGCAAAAGAGACATTTTAAGACAATAAAAATATTTAGCCTTAGAAATAAAATTATTGGTTTGAGGCCCAGTCTTATTCTCTTGAAAGGACTCATTTGATGTAGCTCTGCTTGTGTACAACTACCAGCATGAACTAACGTGGTATAAAATAAAAGGACCAAAAATATCTAAAGTTTCATTTTTGGATGTGACACTGACCTTTTACAACCATACCTCACCTTTCAAAATAAGATCCTAGGCAGCACGGTCCAACTTAAGTATCATGCAAGCCACACACGTAATTTTAAATTCTCTAGTAGCCATATTTTAAAAAGTAAAACAGATAAGATTAATTTTAATAGTATATTATATTTAACCCAATATGACCAGGATACAATCATTTCAATCTATAATCAATACTAAAAAAATAACTAAGATACTTAAATGTTCTTAATTTAATACTTAAATGTTCTTTTTTTCATATAAACTGTTTGAAATCCAGTGTGTCTTTTTCACTTACGGCACATTTCAATTCAGACTAGCCATGATTTCAAGTGCTCAAAAGTCACCCATGGCTGATGGTACCATACTGGACAGCACAGGTCTACAAAGCAGTCAGTACAAGTTGGTCATATAGTTCAGGAATTCATTTATTGTATTTACAAAAGAACTGTGTAAAGAAAATAAACTGCAAGGACTGCAAGACTTACTCTTCGTAGAAGAAAAGTATGCTGAAATTTATTTCTTCAGTGGGATATTACTGTGTATGTTAACAGCTGGAAAGCAGTAAAGATCTGCTAGGTATTAGTTGGTCAGAAAGATCAAAGTGGTTTATAGAACCACTCTTCTTTAGGGAACCTTAAAGCCTACTGTTCCCCTGTCAAAACTACTATGTATAGTACACGAGAGAACAAATCAAAACTCCGTGGCCCTTTACATCTTAGTCAAGCCTTACTGCTGCTAAAGACACATACAAAAATAAACCCTCATGGGACATTTCAGTAGTCTGGGGGAGGCAGAGGCTGAGACACGAAAGGCAGGGGAGTCAGAGGAAGAAGGTAACAGCATGGTGGTCACGTTTAAGTCAATCTACACTGAAGACGAAAACACAGATGCTACTCTCTTAAGTTTTACACTAATGAAACAGCCCAATTTTCAGGTATTTACACTTTAAATGACTTCTATGTTAACACAGAAAATAAGGGTAACTAAAATAGAGTTGATTCCCTATTATACCTACTTTTTCTTCATGACCCAAAACAGGATTTCAAATATTGTAAATATTGAAAAGTATAAAAATAGAATAGATTTGTGAGGGAACTTTTCAGTGGTCTTGGCAGATCAATTATATTTCACATTTTTCTCATTATATTGCATTCCTTTTCCTCTAGGATTTGGAGCTACAGAAGCAGCTCCTTTAAGCAGTCTGTTCTAGAGATGGATACACATACAGTGCGCTCCCCTCACCCCCAAACAGTGCATTATCCCTTTAATGAAACAACAAAGCCCCGAGAAAAGAAAGCAGAATAATCAGTACAACAGACCTGGCTATTACCAATTTCCTTCTCTCCTCGGTGGTATATGGCTGAAGAAGAGGAATTCCTAACAACCTCACTTCTTCAAGTTTAGGGAATGAGTTTAGTTTGTCAATGTCTTCCCAGGACTGCAAACCTAATTTGAGAAATATATTGTTTAAGTAAATCCAGAAAAGCGCACAAATGAGAAGATAAACATAGCAAAAAAATTTATTTCCATTAATAGGTTCTGAAATGTTAAAATGATCATAAACTAGTTAGAGATCCTGAAATTTTTCTTTATGCAAGGAAAGAATGGAATAAAACACCATAAAAACTTCCCTGAAACCTCTCGTATCCCTGTGATCCCAGTGCTTGAGGGACCCCCTTTATTCTCCAACAGCCACTCATTTACTGATTCTCCACCCAAATGGCTGGTAAAGGGGGTCACTGGTGGTTTAATAAGCAGGATGGATGCCATGATTACATAATTGAAAAAGTGATGTGATCAACTCTTTCATCAGACAGAGACTCACAGAACATAACTGTTGATCAGAGTGGACACTGCCAGAGTAAATGTCTACCTAACAAACACTAAAATGGGCAAGGTCAATAGAATCCGAAACTAAATATCATCTTTCAACCGTCCTCACTTTGGGGACAGGGAAAACAGTTTCAAAATTTAGAACAAACAAACAAAATCAAAAACAAAAAAACTGAACCCTTGGGTAGGAAAACATGAAACAAATTAAGATTGTTCAGACCTAAAAGGAAACTCTTCCTATACCTGTGAACAAATGTATCATCCAAGTCAAGTCAATACTTGGCACTGGTAGGAAAAATATCCCTGTAATAATGAAGCTGGTCAGTTTTACAACACATTAAATCCACTGCAGAAAACAACACAGTCCCTTCCTATTTCCATCAACCTTCAGCAAGGGTAAAGGCAGAGGAGCAGTTTGTGAGGACCCTGGTGCAAAACCATCCCAGGTCACTGTCCTCTTTCCTTCAGAATGGCATTGCCATCTAGGAGGAAGAATCGAGTTAGCTCAAGGGATGTCAAGTTGTGAAATAAACAGCTTCCTTATGCAAATCACTTGTTTTTAAGACTTAATTCCCGCCCTTATAATCTCCGTGGTGGAATAAACCGTTTATGTTTTTTCAGTTATGGGTCAGAATTATTTTTACTTATGTAGTTGTTTTAAAAATAGGCTGAAAGACAATACCAAGAGAATGAGAAGAAAATCCACACACTGGGAGAATACATTTGCTAAAGGCATACTGATAAAATATAGAAAGAACACTTAAAACTCAACAACAAGAAAATGAACAATCCGATTAAAAAATGGGTGGAAAACCTGAACAGACACCTCGCCAAAGAAGATATACAGATGGCAAGTAAAGCATATGAGAAGATGTTCCACATCATATGCCATCAGGAAAATGCAAATTAAAACAACAATGAGATGCCAGTATACACCTATTAGAATGGCCAAAGGCCAAAACACTCACAGCACCAAATGCTGTCAAGGATGTGAAGCAACATAAATGTAGAAAGGGACAAGAGAAAAAAAATCAGGTGCAGGTAAGAGGGTTGTTGTAGACTAAGAGAGTATGTTTTATCTGTTAAAGATACATACTGAAGATTTTAAGGCTGAAATTACATGATTGCTGAGATTTGCTTTTAAAATATTCCCCCCAAAGGAAAAACAGTATGCGGGATAAATACAGGAAGCAAGATGTTAATAAATGTTGAAACTGAAAAAAAAAAAAAAAAAAAGGATGTGGAGCAACAGGAAGTCTCACCCATTGCTGGTGCAATGCAAAACGATACAGTCACTTTGGAAAAGAGTTTGGCGGCTTATTACAAAACTACATGTACTCTTACCATATGATCTAGCAACTGCACTGTTATTCACCCAAATGAACTGAAAACTTATGTCCACACAAAAACCTGCACATGGAGGTTTACAGCAGCTTTATTAATTAAACTAACACTTGGAAGCAATCATGATGTCCTTCAGTTTGTGAGTGGATAAATAAACTGTGGTACATCCAGGCAATGGAATATTATTTAGTGCTAAAAAAGGAACATTCTATTAAGTCATGAAAAGGCATGGAGGAAATTTAAATACGTAATACCAAATGAAAGAAGCCAATCTGAAAAGGCTACATATTGTATGATTCCAACTATATGACATTCTGGAAGAGGCAAAACTATGGAGACAGCAGAAAGATAAGTGGTTGCCAGGGATTAGGGGGGAGGGAGGGATGAATAGGCACAGAAGATGGTTTGGGCAGTAAACTATATATTATGTACAATACTACAATGTGTGTCATTACAGATTTGTCCAAACCCACAGAATGTACAACACCAAGAGTGAGCCCTAATGGAAACCATGGCCTTTGGATGATGACGTGTCAGTGCAGGTAAACTGAAAGGTGTCACTTAGGTGCTGGGATGTTGATAGCGGGGGAGGTTGTTCCCATGTAGGGCAGGGAGTATACGGGAGCTCTGTGTACTCTCTGCTCAGTTTTGCTGTGAATAGAAAGACTCTAAAAAATAATTAATTAATTTTTAAAAATAGGCTAAAATATTCATTCCTGTGATATACAGAATCAGATGGCAACAAACTGGTAATCAATTATATGTAAACACTAGAAAAGGAAAGTGAGAATTTGAAAGCCATAGCAGGTTGGGATTCCTCAACCTAAATCCAGACAAAACAGTCTAGTCTGTAATTCTCTGTACTCTTTTTACCCTGCCTTTTACTATCCAATTCATCAATTTCATTTCACTCCTTTCATAGCATGACCCCTTTAATATACAAAATATTAATAGCTAATATAATGCTGTGCCAAACAAATATTTGATAAATACTGATATTTATCAGAGTATTTATGGAAATGAATGCCTTAAATTTAGCTAATCATTAGGCATCTGCAGGCTTCCCTGGTGGCGCAGTGGTTAAGAATCTGCCTGCCGGTGCAGGGGACACGGGTTCGAGCCCTGGTCCGGGAAGATCCCACATGCCGCAGAGCAACTAAGCCCGTGCGCCACAACTACTGAGCCTGTGCTCTAGAGCCCGCGAGCCACAACTACTGAGCCTGCGAGCCACAGCTACGGAAGCCCATATGCCTAGAGCCCGAGCTCCGCAACAAGAGAAGCCACCACAATGAGAAGCCCGCGCACCGCAGCAAAGAGTAGTCCCCGCTCACTGCAACCAGAGAAAGTCCGTGCGCAGCAATGAAGACCCAACGCGGCCAAATATAAATAAATTAAATAAATAAATTTATTTAAAAAAATAGGCATCTGCATGTCACTCTTGAAATTCATCCTGTAAGAAGGCAGAGCTGTGACTGACAGAAATACACTTTCACTGTATTTCATGCATAAGTTCAGATCAATCTGCATGTAGAATGAGAACAGGCCTGTTCCTCACCTGCCTTGTGGAGGCTGATGGATCGCAGATTAGGAAACAACCTAGCCAATGAATCATCAGGCTCCTCGATAGCATTCAAATGGTTGTTGGCCAGGACGAGGGTATCCAGCGAAGGAAACATAACCCCTAACTTGCGTATTTCAGTCCAGTCTTGGAGGTTATTGTCTGTTATGTGTAGTAGCTTAAGAGAAGGACAGCAAATAGAAGGGCAAGACACTGCTTCATAGTCATTAAGGCACAGGAAGAGCTCCTCCAAACTGCAGAGGAAAAAGGAAATATTGCATTGTTCAAAGCAGTTAAGGTTCTACTCTGCACCTATTTTCAGTCATTCAATAAATACGCGCCTACTACGTATGAGACTCTGCTGGGTGTTGTAGAGAAAATTATAAAGATGTCTTTCTGAAGCTTAAAGCACAGCTGGGAAGACAAAACCTAAAACACATAAAACAGCAGAGAATGATAAAACCCAGTACTAAATTAATTTTGTGCTTAAGTAAATAAGTGCTAAATGAAGCAGCACTAACTGTAAGTACAACAGTACTTCATATAGGAATAGGATTGAAATTGTGGTTGGCATAGTCAGGAAAGGATGCATGGCCTTGAAGGAGGGGTAGACTTGGGTAAATTGAGAGGACACAGAAGGAAATTCTAGAAACAACATGAACAAGTATTTAGAAAAAGAAATAATGACTACCATTTACTGAATTCCTACCCTGTGTCAGGTCCTGTGCAGGTGCTTTATAGACTGTACTTCTATTTCTGCAATTTTATAGACAATTATGTTCATTTTATAGACAAAAGCTTATCAAAGGTCATAAGGATAGTAAGTAGAAGTGGGATTTAAAAGCCCATTCCATGCCATGCTAGATGTTGCATGCAGTGAGAAAACCAATCTCATTAGAGGGAGAGTGAGAAACTAAGATGGAATAAGTAAGTTGAGACCAGATTCTGAAAGGCTTTTATAATTTCCATATTTAGACAGTCGAGGAGACTACAGCTTCATATATTTCTTTAAACTACTTCCTTTTAATATTTCTGTGCATATACAAAGATAGATACAAACAAAACATAACAGAGCATTTCTAAGCTGACAAACAGAAGTATAATTTCCTGCTTAAATTATTGAAAGGAATACTAGGTCCTTTTTCCCATCATGCAAGCTAGGCACTTAATCATCTGAGCGTTAATATATTTTAGAGACACTATGATTTTTTTTTCCTCCCAAGGAAAAGTGCTAAGGCAAAATTCTGGAATCAGGTAATCAGAAGATTAAAATGGAAAAAGGCTGGGTTGATCTCGAAACGATAAGTGCTTCTCAGGGATATCTTCTCGCCAAAGGATGACATATCCCATGTCTTGGTGCTACCCAACACTGAACAAGTATTCCAATGAAAATGCTACTAGATTACCCTCACAGCCTCATTTAATTACTTCATTTTTCTAACCTCATTCTCCATTCAATCTGCAGTTCTAGTATTTCTGAGATGGGAGACCAGCAGTAACTCTATGTACTAACACAGACGGCAACATGGCTCCCTCTCCCATCATGCTCTCTGGGCTTACTCTGGTAACTCCTGCAGTATCGTGTGGACTGTCTCCCAAGAAGCTTTGCTGTTGTTGAGAACAAGTTTTCGAACCCTGGAGAAGGACCCAGCACACGTTCTTTCTAAAACCGATAAATTCAGAGGGTTGGAACTCAGGTTTAGAAACTCCAACTGGGGAACATTTGACACAATTTTACTGACCTGTGGAGAAAAAAAGGAAAAGCATATCAGGCAGTAATCAGAGCTTTTAAACAACAACCATACTCAAGAAAACCTAAGTGAGTGGGTCTCCGGGCAAAGGGCCATTTACATTATGGAGTCCTATTTAGTGATGGTACCCGCAGAGAGGCATAAATAATTGCAACAAATCATGGCAAATAATTTAATCTCTTTCTATGAAATAGTAGCATAACTGAAAATTAATGGTAGAAAAGAAAAATTTTTCATGTTACCTTTGGCAAAGTTTTTGATTCTACTCTGTATAATATTCTCTTTGATATCACTACATGATATTTTGGAGAAAAGATCATTTAGATGACATTTTAGGCTACAAGTTTTAAAGAGCTGGGATTGGGTCATGTACAGTAATTCTCTTTGAATATCTCCTTCCTTCCATCCTCAGTAGAATATTAAGGCTAATTGAAGGTTTATTAAAGACTACATGGTAACAATTCAGGTATTCAAAATTGATCACATAGTCACAATCACTTGGAAAACAGTTTTGGCTTGGTTCAAAGATGCTCCAAACTTTAAAATATATTTACTCAGAAATAAAAAGCATCCATAACTATATTACAAAAGAGAAAACATGATCATCAACTTAATGATTTAGCTAGCAACTTGGTAGACAGAAAAAAGAAAGGAAATGAGCTTTACTGATTACTGACCTTAACTATTTGCTCTGCATTGTACTAGGTTTTTAAAATATAACTTATTTCACTAAATTCTCAAAACAACTTGCAAGGTAACTAATATTCTTTTATTTTAATAAATGAGGAAACTGAGGCTCGGAGATGTTAAATAATTTGAGTAAGGTTTCAGAGTCACAAAAGCCAAATCTAGGATTTAAAAATCAGAGCCATTGTTCTTTCCAATATACCACAACAAGTAAATCATAAATATAACCAGAAAAAATGAAGAACTAGCTTAAACAAGTATGATATAAACACTAGAAGCCCAGTAAATGTATTAAGCGTCAATCAGCCAGGTGACACGGTAACTAGAAGTTATGAAAAAAGGAGTAGAACAGAATAGTTAGGATTGGTTTTAGAATCAGAAAACCTGGACTCAAAGCGGGTTCTAACACTTCCTAGCTGTGTGGTTTGACCAGTTACTTAACCTTTCCACATCTCAGTTTCCTTATTTGTAAACTAGAGAAAACAGTTCCCACCTATTTTACAGCATTGTTGGTAGGATTAGATGAGATACATGTGTAAAGCACTTAACAGTGGTTGGTACATATTTTAGAAACTTGTTTCCTTACCTACTGCCCAAGAGAATGTAAAAGCAGGGATAGTACTTACCTGGTTCACTACTGCAAAGTGGGCACTTAATGTTTGTTGATTAAATTAATGGCACAAAACCATTTAATAAATGTACCTATGACTAATAGGATATGTACAGTATGAACCAGTATCTCAACCCTGATTATATGTCATATCACATTTATTTAAATATGTCATATTTAAAATCATTAGTAGAATTTAAAAAATATACTGATTCCCAGGAGCCACCATAAACTCTTGAATCAGAAGCTTCACAGGTGGGACAAGCTTCATGGTTGGGACCTGGATATCTGTTTCTTTTCAGAGCTCCATAGGTAATGACAAAAATGTATCCAGTGTCGAGGACTATGGGGAGAAAGAAAAGGGAGTCTGTACTTTACATTAGGTCTGTGTACTATGTACTGTACAGTTTAGGAGCTCTAAAATCAGTGAGAAGTAAATTAATTCCAAGGAGGTTCGGAGAAGTATGTCAGAGGGAATGGTCTTCACACACACTAGTTCATCTATTCTAACACACCCTCTGAAGTAGTACCGTATTTATTTTCATTTTATAAATGAATAACTAAGCTATCTTTCAGAGGAAAATACACTAGGCTTCAGTTTAAAATATAAGAGATTCATATCAGTCAGCATATATTCTCCTGTTTGGTCTCTTCTGAGACAAAATGGTAACAAGCATTTGTGTGATATATGGTTAGGATCTGGAGTTTAGTGTGTGGCCACAACACAGCTAAACAGTCCACACAAGGACCAATCCTTCACTGCAGTCTACCACCTGGATACCAATATATGAAGAAGGCCTTTCATACATAAGATGATGACTAGCTATGCTTCACCTCTTTTTTTTTTTAAACATCTTTATTGGAGTATAATTGCTTTACAATGGTGTGTTAGTTTCTGCTTTATAACAAAGTGAATCAGTTATACATATACATATGTTCCCATATCTCTTCCCTCTTGCATCTCCCTCCCTCCCACCCCTCTAGGTGGTCACAAAGCACTGAGCTGATCTCCCTGTGCTATGCGGCTGCTTCCCACTAGCTATCTATTTTACATTTGGTAGTGTATATATGTCCATGACACTCTCTCACCCTGTCACATCTGCTTCACCTCTTTTAAGGGCAAAAAAAAGATGAAAAGGAATTGTGCTCCAAGTACAGCATGGAGAATAACTGCTAATTATAGTGCAACCCTAGTTAAGTAAACAACACATAAACCTTTGCTAACCACAACCCTTCATATTTTATTTTTGTAATAAAGAAGAAAACATCCCCCAAAATGGATACTATCAGAGTCTTTGAAGCAATTTCTGAAAGAATTCCCAAGGCTAGCAGATACATGATGTGATCTTCTTCATAGTCTGCATCTGCACTGCTGTCCAATGAGAATAAAGATTTAAAATAATGACTCATTAGCCCTAGAATATCTTAAACAAGATAAAATTGGACTATAGTTTAATAATCCAAGCAGGAAAAATAATATATGTTAGAAGTAAATATTTTCTTTAAAAGGTTAAAATTAAAAAGGATTTTGTGTAACCTTAAATTAATGATAATATTCTGGAAAATATTGTATTCATTACACAGGTAAATTTATTCATGGTAGAAAATGTCTTAATAGTAAAGGCTATTATTATTCAGTGAGTGTCTAGGGCAGTATACTGACTTCTCTTTTTTAAATTCTAAAAATAAAGACTTCTAGCTGGAGTGAGTTCAGGACACTCATGTGCAGAAACATGGAGATGAATTTAGATCACCTTTTAGATCTCCAAAACTCTATGATTTAATAGGGGACCCTCTACTCTGACTTTTGAAAAGGAAGAAACTAAAGTTTTAAGAAAAATGGGGAAAGGGTAGTAAGATAACAATCTGTAATTTATACCCAAGCTATTCTCTATCTCACCCATGGTGAATTCCTCCCTCCTCTCAACTGCTTAGCGTAATGTCTTTTATAAAATGGTTTTGATAAGGAAAGGAGGAAAAAAGAGGTACCTTGGGAAAAGTCAGACAAAAATCTACTTAGCCAAAAAATTCAAATCAAAAGCTAAAAAATGCATCATTTTTTTTTTATACATAGATGCCCAGTTTTAGATGGATGGAGACAAATCTTTGCCTCTCCCCAAAGTATTACACTTCTCACTCATATTTATATTAGTCTCTGAATATAAAGCAGCCAGTAGTTTAAACTATAAAAGAAGATACTCATAACATTAGTGATCATTCAAAAACACTAAAAGAACCAACTAGATTATTCTGTTCCACGTTGGTATATCAAATACTGGCTGAAATAAACTTAGTTAATGGCCAGGGACAAATGATCTTCTAGGTAATCAAATACACGGGTTGCAATGGGTTGAAATGTAATGTCTTAAAACTGTGACCTATGAGGTATTTTGCAGCTTGGCAAAGAGTTTAATCAATCCTAAAAATCAATATTCTTTCGTTGTCAGTACTTCTCCCATCTCTCTGTGTTCTGATATATATTCTAGAAGATTGGGATCAACTACAGTTAAGGTTAAGGACAAAACATAAAGGAATGATGAAAACAAAAATAAACGGAAACCTGAAAGGTAGCAGCAACAAACATTCATTTGAAAACTGCCTGAAATCAGACTATAGGGCACTTACAGGAATATACAAACCGAGCACCAATAGAGTACAAATAAACATGTGACCCTCTGGCTGTATCTGTCAATGTGAGCTGGAAAATTTTCAGTGGAGACCTTTGTCTAAGCAGAGAAAAGGCTGAATTACCTAGTGTAAACTCTGTGTTCTGATCCATGTTGACACACATTGTTCTTCTGAGGTAGCAACTATATCACTATTAAACTGTTTCTACCAGTTAGCAAAAGCTTATGTATGTGGTCAAAGTATAGGTGAAAGCACAAAGCACAACACCTTTATGAGATTTTTACTCCCAAAGAAATAAATTTAGGGGAATCAGCCTGTGAACATAGGAGCTGAAATGATTCAGGGTAAGAGTTGGTCTGACTTGTCACCCATGCAGGTCAAAAATCTCACCAGAGGTTCAGCAGGACTACTGAGGGAATTGTGGAGAAGGAGGACTAAGAAGGTAGTTCTTTTTGCATCTGTGCAGTGTGGACAGAGCATGCATGTCAATTAAGCATCTCAAAGGACCCAGAAGGCACAGATTGCAATTTGTTGAACAGTGAACTATAATAGTTGTTTGGATAAGTAAATCAATCAATAATTACGTGGACAAATAGAGGTTGTTTCTTGAAACAGCCAAGTAAATCTGTATATATTAACACATGACTTAGAAATCAAGTGACGTGCATCTCAAAGAATTTTGGTAAACATCTTAATAAAAATAGGAAATATAACTGGTAGCACAGATACCAGATTAAACAAGACTATGAAATAGATGAATATAAGAAAAGCTAAAGAAAAATGGGTTATAGATAGATTTTTCTTAAACAAGAAAGCTGTCTTAGAATCTGTATCACATTTAATATCTACCAAGTGTCTCGATGATTAATTTTATCAACAGTCCTGTCTTATGGATGATGAAGGATTAAGTGAATGTCTTAAGATCACAGGAAAAGTTAGAACAAGTGGGCCTGATCAAACCTGAAGATACAATCATTTATTCATTAAGGCATTCAGCAAACATTTGAATGCCTAGAATGCCAGTGCTGATGATAAAAAACAAAACCCTGAATGAGCTCACGGTCTAGTAGGAAAACTGTCAAGTAAGCAAGTGATTGTCCTACAATGTAATGAATCCCTTTATAGCAACATGATACAGGTGTTAGGATAATCTAATTCTGCCTGAGTGAGAGTCAGGGAAAGTTTGAGAGGAACAGCAACTTGGGCCAAGTCTTGAAAGATACACAGGAAGCAACTGGGTAGACAGAGGAGAAAGAGAACAGTAGATTTAGAATGAATAAAAGCAAGGAAGCTTTTCATGTCCAGATTTATCATGAGCTGCAAGAAAAGCACATGGCTAAAGATGGAGATAAAACTCTAGAAATAGCAAAGGGCCGTATGATAGAGGGTCACACTTAGAGAGTTCAGACCATAGTTTGGAGGTGGTGAAAAGCAGCTAAGGAACTTGAAGCAGGAGAGTTTCACACTCACACTTCATTTATTAAAAGGAGTCTGGTAGCACCGTAGAAGGTTAGCTTAGAGGAAGCAGAGTAAAACCAGAGTCAAGAAAACCCACTAGGACACTTTTCCAAACAGGAAATAAGAACCTAAATTAAGGCAGGAAATTAAGTAGGAAGAACTATTTCTCTCTTATTCTTAAGGCTAGCTTCTATCAGGTCATGTTATAATCAGGTAGGTAATGTTATATATAATAATAAAAGAAAATGTCATAATACTTTTATTTGTGCAACTTGGTTTAGAGTTACTCTGAGGTCAAAGGCATCAGTTATGTCAAATTACCAGTGCAACTTAAAATAAGGAGAAGTTCTAAAAGATTTGGAATAAATTTCAGTAACAAGAATAAATATTTTTATAACCTTAGTTTCGAGCTCCAGTAATTTTTATGTCAATTTATAGTAATAAATGTTGAAGTAGTAGCAGAGAATGGGCACAGGATGTGTAAACTAGTGAAATAGTAGAGCATTTAATGCACTGTTAGCAATCTAAACCTCTGTGGTCTTATTAACCTCTTGGTGCCTGGAATAAAGTTCCTCAGTGCTTTTCACATTAATGAAAAACAAATCAGCAATAACAAAGTTCATTGAAAAATCACCATAGAAACAGTTGAAGCCGTCAGTTATTTCTCTTGAGACATACAGAGAAGAATCTCAAGTGAGAACCAGAATTCAGCAGCATACGTAACAACATAAACAATAATACAGTGAGTTATTGCTGCACTTCACAAAATGCAGCAGTATAAAAACTTTACCTCGTGCCAGTCTTCGAGTTTGTTGTCAGAAAGATCTAGTTCTGACACATGAGCACAGAAGGCAGCAATTTCTTTTTCATCTCCTGCACAGGTTATTCCACAGCTGTTCAACACCAGTACACTTGGGAGGTTGAGGCGATCTGAATCATGGGAGAAACAAAATACTTTCTACGTCAGCCTAATTCTTGTCTACATACATTCAGCCACCAGGAATCAAAATCAAATTGTGTGAAATTACACAAGGACCTTGAAAATACAAGATATGCTGGGATCCAAGGGTACTGAATTCTAAGGGGAGACAGCCAAATATGGGCCAGGAGGAGATCAGAAGTACTAGACCAGTACCCCCAAAAAGTCCTGGAGGCTTCACCTCCTGGCAGCATTGTTTATCCCAACTACCAACAACAGAACCATCATCCATGCTGTCACCTTATCATGTGACACTAGATCCATGTGATTCATGTCAGGGCTACCACTGTGTTCTTATTGGCCTCGATTCTTTCTTTTTTAAATTTAGTTCAAAAGTATCATTCTGGATAGCTCTTTTCTCTCTGTCTGATTTGTATTTTCACCTTTTGTTGCCTTTGGAAATTATCTCAAACCATTAGACAGTCTATCTGCTAAACCACTTCTGTTCTTCAAGTTCATATCACTCAAGGAGTCTTCCTCGCTTACGTGGATCCATTTAAAAATCTATATCTTTCTCCCATACTTGTCCATCAATCATTCCCCTTTCATATCCATGTAGAATTTGTCCCTTATGAAAATGACTTTTAAAAATATATAATTATAATGAGAGAAAATGTTTTAGAGTCTTAAACCATTCAATGAATTCAGTCAAACTATTGCTTGTTCAAAAATACGTCAATACCACCTCAATAAAGCAAATATCAAAATAAAGTGATTCACATGAATTTAAAAAAAAAATATGTCAATAAAATCACTCTTCCTATCTCTAATAAAAAGGATAAATATGAGAATTCAACCACTCTTTTCCCACCTGGTATAAAGCCAAGGCTTACAAAAGTATATTTCATTAATGGAAGCCTCAAATAATATGAACTTTCAACTTAGTACTTTTCACAGAATCAATTTTCTCAGAATGGGAGTGGATCCTGAAAAAAATGACCAAGTAAGAAGTCCACTTCTTTCTGCTGTTTCAGTTTATATGGATTGATAAGATAGTTGCATTGAGAAATAATAAACATTCAGTAACCTTTGGACACAGGAACTAAAACACTGTTCAATATTAATCTCCCATAACTACAAAGAATACTTCCAATAAGTTAATTACAACATTAAGCTAAACTGCAAACCAAAAACACACCTTGCACGTTTCTAGTTGTAGATCTTTGCTCACATAATAATCTCCCTCCTAGAATGTCTTTATCTCCTCTCTAACCAAATTCTACATTCTTGAAGGGTTAGTTCAAATCTCATAGCTTTGAACCCTTTCTTGATCATATAAATTAACTCTCTAAATTTCTTTCCCAATCACTGTGCCATTCATTTGACTCAACATAAACTACCTTGTGTTATTATATATTTTTGTAAATGTGAATATGTTGTAATCCAATAAGCTGTAAGGTCACTGAGGGCACAGGCCAGGCTTGTACCATCTGCACCCTCTAAGTTCCTTGAAATATTATCACTCAAATATTGCTCTCACCCTATGAGTGCAACTAAAATACCTTTTGGCCAATCTGCAGGAAAATAAATCCTTCCAGGTTTTCAAAAAAACTGAACTCACAGCAAGGGAGAAAGACTATTCAACTCATAATTCAAAATAAAGGGAATCATTTGCAAATAAGGCAATATTCTGGTTTAATGTCCTAAGTAAGCTCCAGTAAATAAATGTTTTAGGCCCCATCTTTCTTACCTTTCATAGGAGAGCCCTGAGGTGTGGCTGGCACATGGACTCCCATCCCAGGCCCACGGCGGTAAGGAAAGTTTTCAGGACTATATTTTTCACATAATACTTGCATAAAACTCCTCCCACTAGGTTGATCCATCTTCCTTTCCTAAAATTCTACAAGAAACCAAGAAATCATCAAAATTTATTTATTTACTCATACAAGAAATATTTATTGAGAATCAATTATTTATAAGGTACTAAGCTAGGCACTGCATACACGTAAGACAGGCAGGGAGAAGAGTTAGATGCTGCAAAAATACAGGGGAAAGATGATGAGGGCCCAAAGTGGTACAGTGGTAGTACAAATAGATTTAAGATCAACTTAGAAAGCAAGCTTTTCAGGAGTTATAGGGGCTGAGGGGAAGGTGGAGTCAAGGCTGACCCCCAGGTTTCTAGTACAGGTGATTAGGTGACTAGTGACACAACTAAGAAAAAAGAAAATATGGAGAGAACTAGTTTTAAGGAGGAAATTGAGGAATTCTATTTTATACATGTTCAATCTGAGGCATCTGTTTCAGGGGAACAGTATGAAGTTGGGTGAGAAATGTGAGCTAGAGGCAAAGATTTGGACCTCATCAGGAAATATCATGAATAAGAATAGTAGGGCACTAGAACTCTCTGGGACACTGATATTTAAGATACAGGCAGAGGAAGCAAAGTCATGACGGAAAAGTAAAAAGGATGATCAGAGAGTGAAGTGTACAGCCAACATTTTGAGAAGTTTTGGTAAGAAGGGGAGGAAGAAGATGGGCTGATAAGGTAGGCAGGAACAGGAGAGAGTACAGGATTGGGGGCAATTGCCAAGATCTTTCCTCTTAAAACAGGAGAGAACTGAATATGGTTATAGATTATAGAGAGGCAGCAAGTACAGCTGGAGAGTCTGAGAATGACTACTGGTACCTGGTCCTAGGATAAACCAGCAGGAATGAGCATTAAAAAACTTCTAAAAGGCTGTTTGGTATGACCCAGATCGTACTCCAAACTGTTTACCATTGGTGGTGATGTATTTACTTCACTATGCTGCACTGGTTTACTTTTGCTTATACAGTTTAATCATACTGAATGTTAGGTATTTTTCTCATGCGATTGTCCTAACTCCACCATTACATTATGAAGGGGAGCAATGCTATGTGATTCTACTTTTTCAGTATTGATTCATAGCATCTGGCAGAGTACACTACACACGGTAAAGGCTCAGTAAATGCTGCTGAGAACTAAAATCACGAGCCTCCAGTATGCTGAGCAGAAGAGCAGAAGATTCAGGATGAGGAGGGGGTTTAAGTCCCGCCCGCTTCTACCACTTAAGAGTTTTGTGCCATCAGGCAAGACGGCGTATTTCTCTGGGACTCAAACGTCTTATTCTGTAAAATAAGATATTAATATCCATACTGCTTGGAGTTCAGCATTACTGTAGAGCTCTAAAATGTACAAGTGCACTATTGAGATTATAGGGCTCTTGTAAAGCTCTAAAACACACAAATGTTATTAATTATAAAAGGAATTTGTAGTATGGTAGAAAGCACATAAAGAGAAAACTTAGGCTCTGTCATTTACTAGCTGGGTAAAACATAAGCTAGTTATCTAACCTCTCTCTACTTTAATTTTCCCACTATGGATGAGCTAAAATTTTCCTCTTGGGTTTGTAACAAGAATTTGAAAAGGGCATAAATATAAAAGTGGTCTTTAAACTTGTCCCATTTTCTAGATTACTACCAGGACCACGACTACTGTACTTTGTGAAATCAATTCACAAATGCCTAGAACACAGAGTAGACACTCATTGAGCACATGTCCAAAAGTTTTACCTGTACAATTTATCAAAGTTTAGACTATGTAATACATTTCATAACAAGTATATCACAAGTCACCTTGAAAATATAGGGCTGCCCTCGGTCAGGGTCATCATTTGGGAGCTTAAGAACAGAGCCTGTTTTGGGACAAGAGAGTTTGTTCTTTCTATCCAGAGTGGTAAGTATATGCTGCTGTCCTCTATCCCAGCACTGTGTCAAAAGTGAACTGTGTGGGTTCATCTAGGACTCCAGGAACTTTCCGGTGGAAAGGTTCTTTTTCAATGTAAAGTCATCACCAACAGCAGACAACACAGAGCAGGTGCTATGCCACTAGTGACAGGCATCATAGTTCTTATCAAAGACCTGTCTCAAGCAGAATGCCAACAGAATTTTCAGAAATGTTTAATAAAAAGTCAAAGAAGTTACATTGCTATCTTCCATACAACTGGCAGTTCAAAAGAATAAAAAGTGTGTGGGAGGGTGCTGAACTGTCAGTGTCAAAATAATAGTCACCGAGTTTAAATAGCATCTTTTAACTGGAAGCTTCAGAATCACTTAAACTCCAACCTCTTCAATCCAAGGGCAATAATCTTATACACAATTTAAATATAGACAAGCTGAGTGTGGAATTAAAGAAACTTCAGCTAAAATTGGAGTCTGGACAGACCTATAGGCAGAGCCCTCACCCTTGCCATGCAACATTAATTACTGCAAACGGGAAGAGATGCAGGGCTACATCTCTGACAGGAAAGTGTTGCCTACTTTACTATCCAGCAGGAAGAAGAAAACTCTTTGCTCAATGACAGCCCAGCCAATCAGAGACCACAGCAGCCAAACCAACCTCCACACTTTGGACTCCCAGCTTCCCCCAATGGACTCTTTGGTTGTAACACGCTCCCCCTCCCCTCATTTCCCCTATAAAAGCAAGTTCCCCTTCCTTGTTCTCTGGATTTGCCTGTGGTCTGCCACAGTTTGCATACCTCAAATTGCAAATCCTCTGGCTATTCCCAAATAAACTGGTTTTTGCTGGTTAAATAACTGGCTATTATATTATTAAAATTGATATGAGGGATGGTGAGGTTAGAAACATAGGCAAGTCAAAATAAGTGTTAGTAAGCAAGCAATCATGGGAACTTAAAAGTTACTCCTTATGGCCCCATGCTTTCACAATTCTTCCAAATAGTCTGCTTTTTTTTTTTTTTCCTAAAGACTTAAAAGCAATGCCAGTCACCTTCATTGGTCATTTTCCAGGATACTCTATTGGAACAGCATTCCAGGCATGCAGATAGTGTACACAATAATACATGGGTTTTGAATTAGAACATTAAGATTGCAAAATGGATCAGTGACATAAATCCACTCAAAATCTGTTGTGGCAGTTGGAGGAGGAACAGTAGGTGGGAAAGGAAAACTGAAAACCAAACAGATTGAAAAATGAGGACATACAGGACGGAAGATCTTTAACTGGAGACTTTTAAAAGGTTTTTTTGGAGGTGGAGGGGTAATCTATGACTTTCTGGAAAGAACCAGTGTCAAATAACATCTGACTACCTTCTACAGTTGGCAGAGGTCTAATACATTTGTAAAAGTGTGCTGAATTGGTGCTTAAAGCCAGGGAGCCAGGAATCTGGGCTGATGTTCCTTGGTTCCATTACCAAGTCATGGAGTGTGCCTGCGAAAATCTCAACTCCTTTGTGCCTCACATCCTGACTATAATATGCTTTCATAAAGCACTTGGTAAAAGTGCAAGTTGGAGGATAAGGTGCTCAGCCCAGTCATCTAAGTAACCTCAATCGCTATCAATTTGTACTTTCCGTTCCCAAGGTCAGGTCAAAATTAGTATGAAACTCAACACAATTGGAAACAGAAAATAGGCCATGTCTGACCACGAACAGTGGAAGAGATGCAAGATATAGCCTTATGCTGGCATGCAAGATCAATATTTACTTCACCAAAAAATTTTATGGTAAAGTACCACACTTCATAAAGTGGGAAGACTACCAGCCTCACTCACAACTTCCAAGAAATATAAATACTACCCCAGAGTCCCAAAACATGCATTTTAAATCTTACAAAAAATAGGTTTATCTGCCTATATATGCATAGACTACCTCCAGGAGGATAAAATAGAAATTAGTAAAATTAATACCTGTGGTTGACTCCAAAGAGAGGAAATGAGGAATAAGGTGAAAAGGAGATTTCCTTCTCACTGTTCAACCATTTGAACCGCCTGAACTCACCAGGTGCATACACACCCTTTTTTTCCATACATTATCTTTTCAAAATACAAAACATTTTTAAGTGATTTATCTGGGAATGACCTAATAATTTGTCAAAGTGTTTTTTAAGTCCTCATTATTATCAACTGTCTGTGAAAAAAATGCCAAACTCGACCATGTGAAATATATAATATTAATAATAACTTTTAAAGGAACTGGGAATTCAGGAAGAAAAGAGAAATAAAATGGGTGGCCAAACGCAAATACTTTTGTAAAAGAGCATTGGTAAAGAAAAAGAAAGCAGAACAAAACACATCTGAGCCTCAGAACTAAACTACAATCAGAATGAGAGGTAGGGTTGAGAAGAAGGGGGGAAAATGATTCGTGGTACTCTCATAGTCATTACCGTGGCTTTAACAAGGGCAAAGCAAAAGCTCCACTATGAAGTGTACAGAGGGGTGGGAAGAACACCCTCAGATCTGCCATGTTGCTTCCTTTGCTAGCCAAGTTAAATGTGTTAATAAAAGTTACCCAGATAGTTCATCCAAATTACCCAAATGGTATCCAAACTACTGCGACTCTGGAACAACAAGGGCCCCAGCAGGCAGAGGTTACAAAGCCATAGCCTAAGGATACTGGGGAGCTTCAGGCCTCCCAGTTGCCTCCTGCTGTGGAGACTAACAAAAGAGTGGGGCGTCCTACAGCAAGATTCCACTTACTGGAATAATAAACAGTTGGGAACTGATTTAGAGTTCTAAAAAATAAATTGCAATAATTCAAAATATGCATTAATGTAGGATGAGGCTAAACACCCAGGAAGAGTTTTCATAGCATAAAAATAATAGAAAGGAGGGAAACACTCCCAAGTAGCTTAAAATTATTTTCAGTCATTTGACATGGACCCATTTATATACAACTAACCAATCTCATCTATTCATCAGAGAAGGGCAGAAAAAACCACACTCTAAAAGCTACCTGCCAATATTTTGCTACCAAATATGTGAAAATAAAATTTAGGTTAAACATTTTGGCCAAAGGCTCCACAATTTCACCTTAGGGTTCCTTTGGTCAGATGACATTTCATTCCAGGCATTTTTCTCTTCTCAGGTGCCTATTTCCTTTACAAGACAACCTGAGAATAAGAATTTCTTTACCACTTGTTTAATAAAAATGGAGACAACAAATATATCTCGTTTTCTCTCTTTTTTGCATCTTATCAAGTGGTTCCAAATAGGCTTATTTGCCCATTTATTCATAAAATGTGTGCCCTCACAAAGCTTACAGTCTCCTGTGATTCCACTCAACAAACATGAACCAGACACCCAATCTGTGCCAAGCTAAATACTAAAGAAAGTGAGAATGAATAAAATCCAAATGCTGCCCTGAGGGCATCCAAAACCTAGAGGGAAATACAGGAAGATAACGCATACCTGAAATAAGCCACCCAGAAATAGTGAATTCAAACACAAGAAGTGATTAACTTTTTGGAAGTATGATCAAGGAAGTAGGAGGTGAATCCTGAGCCATTTTGAAAGATGACAAAGATTAGGTTAACAGGGTGGAGAAGAGCATTCCAGGCACAGGAAACAATAGAAAATAAACCAGCACAAGAGACATTAAGCGGTATTGCCACAACATAAAATATTTGTGGGGAGCAGGGGAGACAGGAGATTCGACTGAAAGGTGGACAGTAGTCAGCTCATGCCTGACCTTGCTCAGGTTTGACTTTATCCTATAGAGATAAAAGTAAGAAAATCTTTGACAGATTGCTGTGAATATTGTGCAAGGATGGAGGTGACCGATCTTTATGTAGAATATCAAGGGGTCAAAAATGATGAGAATTTTAAAATCACTAAAGGACTGGGCAAGTAGGAGTTTGTTTACCTTAGTGGAAGCACTTTCAGTACAGACAAGGGGGTAGAAACCATAGTTTAGGGAGTTAAGGAAGTAAATAAATGAAGACAGTAAGTAAAGACCATGCCTTTGAGAAGCTTAGATGAAAACAGAAGAGATGGGACAGTTGATGAAGAAAAACCAAGTGTTCAGAGAGAGAGAGCTGTTATATCTTGTTCTTTTTTTTAAAAGAACAAAAGAGGAATTTATAGGCTGAGTTTGGCGGGTAGGGGCATGGAGCAGGTCAAAAAACTAACAAAACAAAGCTAAGAAAAACAAATATCATATATTAATGCATATATGTGGAATCTAGAAAAATGGCACAGATGAACCGGTTTGCAAGGCAGAAATAGAGACACAGATGTAGAGAACAAATGTTTGGATACCAGGGCAGGGAAGGTGGGGGGAGAGGGGGGTGGTGGTGGGATGAATTGGGAGATTGGGATTGACATATATACACTAATATGTATAAAACAGATAACTAATAAGAACCTGCTGTATAAAAAAATAAAATAAAATAGAATTCAAAAGTAAATAAATAAATTAATTAATTTTAAAAAAACAAAAAACAAAAAAAACAAAGCTAAGGAGGAAAATCTGGATAGCATCAAAGAATCTCTTAGTATTACTAGCTTTCTCAATTTTTGGAAGTTTTTTTTTTTTTAAGCCCATTTAACTTTTACTTTATGGACTTCTAACCTCATCCCTGGAAAGCTTCCTTTTGTGAAAGACCTCCACTATATCTAAACCCTGCCAGATTCTTGGACGTTTTAGGTAGCTGGGACTTTAGTTTGTTGTTTTGTTTCCTAAATCTTTCTGATCCTCAGCAAAAGTGTACCCAATAAAACATAATTACTCTGGGAAAGCAGATGTGTATTTTACATATTTTTACCTCCAGGAAAGATAAAAATGAATGAACAAATAAAGGAATGGAGAAAGAAGATGTGGTGCATACAGACAATGGAATACTACTCAGCCACAAAAAAGAACAAAATAATGCCATTTGCAGAGACAAGGATGCAGGTAGAGATTATCATACTAAGTGAAGTCAGAAAGAGAAAGACAAATACCGTATGATATCACTTATATGTGGAATCTAAAATATGGCACAAATGAACTTATCTACAAAACAGAAACAGACTTACAGACATAGAGAACTGACTTGTGGTTGCCAACGGGGGTGGGATTGACTGGGAGTTTGGGGTTAGTAGATGCAAACTATTAAATTTAGGATGGATAAACAACAAGGTCCTACTGTATAGCACAGGGAAGTAAATCCAATCCCCTGAGATAAACCATAATGGAAAAGAATATTAAAAAAGAATATATACATGTGTATAACTGAGTCACTTTGCTGTACAGCAAAAATTAGCACAACACTGTAAATCAACTATACAATTAAAAATTAAATTCAAAAATAAAGGAAAAAAGGGTCTATTGATAAGCTTTTTTCTAAATAACTGCTTTAAAAACACTAGCGATATACATTCTGAATTTTTAAAAATTACCAACTGAAAATAAGCAAAAAACCTATAACCCCATGTAGATGTAGTTTCACTTTTCATTAGCTAAGCTAAGCATGTAAATAAGTGTTACCAAAAAGCTTTTCTTATCTGAAGCATATTTAGAGCCACAGCCATACCAGGAAGCTTTGGTTGGCAGATTTAGAGAGTAGATTAAAAGCCTGAGGATGCACTTTATGGTGTATATTTCTTCAGACCATTCTTTCCATGCTATGTAGATACATGATTTTTACACAAAGATTAAATTACTTTTAGATATATAGCTCTGTAACCTGCCTTTTCACTAAACAGCTCATGAAAAACTTTCTATATCCATAAATATATACATATACAATCATTTTTGAAGTCTGTAGAGTATTGCATTAACAAGCTTTTGCAGCTGAACTCATGAATGACAGCAATCTCTCCCATAAAAACACATTAAAGACATTGTCCAAGTCAACATACTTAGGCTAGACAGTCTCATTCTGTATGGCACTTCTACCTTCACTTATCATAAAGTACATATACCTACAATTCTATCTCAGTTACCTCCTTGAGCATTATGTAATATACCTAAGTGGATGCCTTCTCGGGATGAGAAGTAAGGAAAATAAACTAATTCTAATAACCTTTCAGAACTCTTCTGTAGAATTATAGTTTACTAATTCACAAATTGACTCTGAGCATGCCAAGTGCAAAACTTGAGCGTAGCTGATAAGTCCATTATCATAACACACCACACCACCATGATTTCACACCCTACTATGAACCACCCTATTTCTCAAAGTCTCCTTCTCAACTGTATACTAAACTATAACCAAGTGAAATAATGTAGCACATCAACTTTTCTTGGTAGATTTTTTTTTAATTAAAAAAAAAAATTTTTTTTTTTTAAATCCAACATTGCCAAATGAAATGTGAATTCAGACTCCTGGTCAGTCCTTGAATTGGGCTATTAGTAGGGCACTGTTACCCTCTTCACTTATCACAGCACTCCTTAAAAGTGCCACAGGTATTAAAATATCTAACCCAAATTCTTCATTTCATTATATTAGCGGCACCAAAATATCTAAAACTGTGACTCTACGTTATCAGTGAGTACGGCCCCAGAGCTGTCTGTATTTTCTACTAAAGAACTATACTGCATACAAGGCACATTTGATGTTGGACAAAAGACAAAGTTTTCTCATCTACAACTGCAAATTAGCAAACAGGACTGATTCTCACGCTAGTAGTCTATTCTACGTAGCACTCGAAATTTCTGATGCAAATGCACTAGCCCAAGAATTTTATTATTTTGATGAGAAAGTATTTGAGAGGAAAAAAATTTAAGAAAATACTACTATTTAGATGTAAGTACCTCTTTGTGTGAAAATATTTCTAAGAACTTCTTTCTTAATTCCTGTACCTTCTAACTGTCCAGAAATGTTGGCTTACACCAATTGTCTATATCCTTACGAAATTAGGCACTTTAGAATGCAGAAAAGCACTTTCCACCAACTTTCAGCAATCACAAGAACAACACAAAAACTTTAATATTCACCACACCCCTTACTTCAATAAATTCCAAGGAGAGTCCGCCCTTATCCCCCTTCCCAACCCCTTCACAAACAAGTCTGCATCCATCCCTACCTTTCTATGTGGCCCAGATTCAATTTGGGAAAATCTCAAGGCTTTTATGTTGCACTTACTCGAAATTCAGGAGTAGAAACCTTTACTCTTGAATCGATGCTCCCCAAAAGCTGAGTGTCCCCAAACTGAGATTAACAATCATCTGAAAGCCTAGTAATTTTCCACAACCATCTTCTGAAACAGACAAACTGACACTTATCTCTATCTACAGGACATGAAACTAAGGTGACTTGCTCAGGTTTCTGTGGCCCAACCAGCATGCTAAGTCATTCTTTCTGTATCCCTAATCTGTTGAGCCATGCTGTCTTCACTAAAGAAAAAAAAAAAAAAAAAAAAAAAAATTCATGTCAACAGTTGTAGCATCATGCACAAATCATAGAAATACAACTTATTAAAATTTATGAAAATCATTACAGCCAAAATACCTCTTGTAACCATATCAAAGTAACTGAACCACAAAACTAAGCAGCAGTACTGATTGGTCTAGTCACCAAAGGGGAAAAAAATATTCTCAACTTCCCTTTCCTGCCAAAAAGCAATAAATATTAGTTTCTCGAATGGATTGGTTTTCATCAGAAGAAAATTGTATACACATGCTATCTTTCAGCTCTGAATGCACAAGTTTAAGGTCAATCTGTTCTATAAACTCAGCTGTCTATAGAACAGATTACCCCATCATCTCTACTTGTGAGTAACTACAGAGGCTATCAAGTTAAAGCAAGGCCTCATTAGGAACGGACTACTAGTTCATCACCCTGCAGTCTTCTAGAGTTTACAGACCATTCTGGCTCACAGCGAAGAATTGCCAGAATGTAGACATCAGCCACACAGAGAGGTTGCCAAAGTTTACAGGTTATTAAAAAAATTCACTAGCCCTTTTCATATTTAGTGCTATAGTAATGTTATTGCCCTGTGTTGATATTGCCTAGTGGTAATAAGTGCTGGTTCTAGAACCAAACTGCCGGGATGTAAATCATGACGGACTCCACCACTCCATTTGACTACAAGGAAGTTACTTTGGTTTCTAAGTCTCCACTGCCTCACTTATAAAAGGGGTAACAGATAGCCCCTAACTCCTAGCTCATAGGGTTGCTGAATGAATGGAGATAACATGGGTAAAACAGGTTTCATTCAGTGCTTGGCACATGGAGAGCACTCACTAAATACTGGCTTACTATTACTCCTACTGCTACTGCTACCACTGTTACTACTCCCATCACAACCCAGTGAGCATGGCAGCATTAATGTAGGGCTGGGGACTTATTTACAGATTTTGCTAAATAGATTTGATCTAATAGTTTTTGGTCCTGGGCCTATGCTAATTAATGCCAATTAATGATTCAGGCAGTAAAATGTCTGACATTTATAATGTCACTCCTCCTTAATTAGAAGATCTTCCCTTCTCCACCTGTCTAAATTCTATGCATCCTTCAAGGCCCTACTCAGAATATACTTCGGAGGTGAAGCCTTTTCAGATACCTCCTGCCGTAATGATCTGTTTCCTTTGAGCTGAGCTCATGGTAAATATTTATTGCCTAAAATATTCAGTGGGCAATTAATCAATCACATATTGGCATGGATTCTTTTCATTTTTGTCCCTTTATTAACTCAGGCATAGTGTTGTGATTTTCTTTTGTTTGCTTTATATCCTTAGACTGTGTAACTCTTGAGGGTAAGAACCATATCACAGTGCTTCTTTCTACCTATCATGGACTGAAACTTTGCACATAATTGGCACTCAATAAATATGCTAATCAGTGAGTTTTCTAATCGCTTCTGATTGTGCATATCAAATGTATTTTATAAAGTATGAAAAGCAGGTGTATTAATAAACTCAGCTCAGAGTAGTTACGAACAAAAATGCATCAGAGCCACCACTGAATTACTATTATGTCTACCTCTCCATGGGGATTCCAAAAGTAAGAGATCACATGATAGGGCACTGAATCAGTAACAGAGCCAGAAATACTTGCTTCTGAGCACAAGCTAAATTCTTCTGCAAAAACTACAGCCACGGTAGATTTAATACTGAATATATAACTTTGGTATCTATACTATACTATATGTCTTATATGCAAGAGTTAATCATTTCTGCCATACTTCAGACCAATAGGCACAGTGCAGTAACTAAAGAGGAATATATGCGCATTGCTGGTGAGACTGCAAAGCGGTGCAGCTGCTGTAGGAAACAGTATGACAGTGCCTCAAAAGATTAAACATGGATTTACCATATGATCCAGAAATCCCACTTCTAGGCATATACCCAAAGAACTGAAAGCAGGGACTTGAATAGCTATTTGTACACCAATATTCATAGCAGCATTATTCACAATAGCCAAAGGATGGAAACAACCCAAATATCCATAGGCAGATGAATGGATAAGCAAAATGCAGTACGTACATACAATGGAATATTACTCAGCTTTGAAAAGGAAGGCAATTCTGACACATGCTACAACATGGATGAACCTTGAAGACATAACACTAAGTGAAGTATGCCAAACACAAAAGGACAAATCCTATGCAATGCCACTTACATGCAGCATCCAGAGTAGTCACATTCACAGAGACAGAAAGTAGAATGATAGTTGCCAGGGGCTGGGGAGAGTGGGGAATAGGGAGTTATTGATTAATGGGTACAGAGTTTCAGTTTGGGGACAAAAAAGTTCTAGACGTGGACAGTGGTGATGGTGGTACAACAATCTGAATGTACTTAATGCCACTGATCTGTACATTTAAAATTGGTTAAAATGGTACATGTTATATATATTTTACCACAATAAAAATACTTCAAAAAATAGGGAATAAATATGTAACACTAAAAAAAAAAAAAAGATAAATACAGGTCAAGTCCAAAATGTCTGGTTCTTACTCTCTCAGCACAGTTATCAAATTAATGCCAACAATTCACTTAAGGATCTTAAACAGTAAGTGAGGGATAAGTTAGCCAAGTCTCAATAAACGTATTTTGTAGGAGATATGATTTATAATGTATATAATCTTACATTTTTCTTGGATTCCTTTACTGGTGTTCACATAGAAAAATGTCACTAATGGATGAGGGATTAATAGAGTTAACATTTAAACTACAATCTCCAAAGGGACCTGCCTTTATAAAATGTATGCCTTAAGTTACTAATAGTACCTATGAGAAAATATGATCCTCATATAAGTCACAATAATAAGGGTTTAATAATCTGGACTTGTTTCCAACATTTTAAGAGTCATGATTCTTTCCTAAAATTCTTTATTCATTTACCTATAACTAAATAACAATACCATGTTATAAATATAATAATAAAAATATTCTCAAAAATGAACTATCTTCATTGAGATAATGGCATCCGTCAACCAGAACTTAGTATTTGAGAGATTCATTGCATTAAATCATTATTTTAAAATAAAATGTTATAAATATATGTCTAAGCATAAGAGGGAAGGGAGAGTGCTAAAGTTCCTGAAAAACTGCCTCCCCAGACTTCATAATACAGTTGAGCCTCATTATTAGCAAATTCTTTATTTGCAAATTCACCTACTCGAATTTGTAACCCCAAAATCAATACTTGCAACATTTTCACAGTCATCTGCAGATATTTGCAGAGTAAGAAAAAATTTGAGTCACCTGACAGACATGTACATTTCCAGCTGAGACAGAACAAGGCGTCGCTCTGCCTTCTTGTTTCAGCTCTCATACTGTAAACAAGTGTCCTTTTCACGATCTACTCAGTGCCAGGTTTTTCATATTTTTGTGCTTTTTTGTTGATTTTACTATTGAAAAAGGCCCCTCAGTGCGATGCTGTGTCCCTAAGCACAGGAAGGTTGTGATGTGCCTTATGGAGAAAATAGGTGTTAGATGAGATTTATTCTATCTAACTATAGTGCTGTTCACTATGAATCCAAAGTTAATGAATCAACAATATATATTGAATAGGGTGTCTTTAAACAGAAACACATATAAAACAAAGTCAGTGTATATATGTCCACACCACTCTCTCACTTCGTCCCAGCTTACCCTTCCCCTTCCCCATGTCCTCAAGTCCATTCTCCACGTCTGCGTCTTTATTCCTGTCCTGCCCCTAGGTTCTTCAGAATCATTTTACATATATACACTACCAAATGTAAAATAGATAGCTAGTGGGAAACAGCCGCATAGCACAGGGAGATCAGCTCAGTGCTTTGTGTCCACCTAGAGGGGTGGGATAGGGAGGGTGGGAAGGAGATGCAAGGGGGAGGGGATATGGGGATATATGTATATGTATAGCTGATTCACTTTGTTATACAGCAGAAACTAACACACCATTGTAAAGCAATTATCCTCCAATAAAGATGTCTTAAAAAAAAAAAAAAAAAAAAACAAAGTCAGGTATTGATCACTTGAGGAAAATATTGTGTGCAAAGACTGGCAGGACCCTAACCCTACATTTCCCCTGGGAGCAACGGTTCCATATTCATTAATTTGGTGTTCACGGCAACTTTACATAAGTATCATGAATAACAAGAATCAACTGTACTTTGTAAAGAAAACTCTGGAGGAAAAAAAATAGATCAGTGGAATTGAAAAGAGAGCCCAGAAACAGGCCTATATAAATGTAGCTGCAAGCATCATAGACATCAGTAAGAAAAGGTTAAACTACACAAGAACTGTCCCAGGACAAGTGATCATAAATCTGGGAAAAATGAAAGGGAATCCTCATCTCACAACACAGAAAAATTCAATCCAGCTAATATGTGGAAAGCAAACTTTACTCCTATGAGAAGAAAATAGTTATTTTTTTTTAAATAGGAAAAGAGCTCTAAGATCTTGATTTAGGGAACTATCTCATAAGCAAAATGCAAAAAGAAACCATACAGGAGAAGTAAAATGAAAAACTTTTGATCATCAAAAGACTTTAAACACAGAAAAAGACAAGCCAAAAACTGGAAGATACTTGCAACACGTGTAACTAACATGGGGAACTCCTAAAACCAATAAGAAAAAGGCAAGCAACTCAATAGAAAAATGGACAAAAGACATGAACAAGTATTTAACAGAAGATAAAATTCAAAAGACTGATGAATATATGTAAAAGATGTCCAAGTTCAATAATATTCAGAAACAGAAATTAAAATCTCAACAAACTACCATTTTATATAAATTAGCAAAACTTAAAAATTCTGACAATACCAAGTGCTAGAGAAAATGTGGAAGAATAGGAACTCTTCTATTGCTAGTGAGAGTACAAACACCTTGGAAAACCATTCATCATTGTCTAGTGAAGTTGAAGATGCACATTCCCTGTGACCCAGAAATTCTCCTTCTCAGTGTAAACTCTACAGGAACTTGTAATGTGCACCAGGAGAAAAGTACAAGAATGTCCACAACAACGGTATTGTTTGAAATTACAAAAATCCTGACCAAAAAAATGCCCTTACATGCAAGAATAGGCAATGGGATAAACTGCATTATATTCATAAAATGAAATGTTTACACAGCAACAACACTTAATACTTGATCATTCACGATGACTGCTTCCTTAGCAACATGAATGACTTTTAAAAACACCGTTAAATGGATAAAATAATCACAAGAATATATATAGCACAATCCCACTTAAAACAAAATTTAAAAAATAGAAAATTAATCATCGTGTTGTTTAGCGTTACATACATAGGTGATAATTGTAAAGAAATGTCAGAGAATAATAAACACAAAGTTCAGAACTGTGGTACCCTTGGAGGGTGGGGGTGTATCATAGGGGAGAGGCACACAGGAGGCAAAAGCATAATTCTTAATTCCCTCCTCAAACCTGCTTCCTCCTCCACCAAGTCCCCACCTCCAGAGTTACATTTGATTTTTCTCTTCCTCTCACATCCCCGTAATTAACCAACCTCTAAAACACCCCAATTCTGCCCAATTCTTGCCATTTCCTCTACTTTACTCTGGGTTAAGCCTCCATCAACCTCTCGCTAGGACTGTTGCAATAGCTTCCTCCCGGGTCACTCATGACCGTATAATTCATTCTCCAAGATCATCCAAGTGATCTTTTCAAAATCTAAGTCAAATCATGTCCTTTAAACTGTCCAAAAGCTTCCCTTCACACTCAGAATAAAATCCAAATCTTTATCATAGTCTTCAGGGCTTCATTTTATCTGTTCTGTGCTTACTTCTCTAACCTTACCTCCTCCCACCCTTTTCTTAGCTCACTAGGTTTCAGCCAGCATGGCTTTCTACTTCTCAAACCTGCCAAGCTGATTCCCCCTCTTAAGGCTTTTACAGGAATGACCTTTTCCTGGCTCTTGGCTTAGCTGGCTTCATCTCAGCATTTAAGCCTCAAATAAATGTAAGCACAAATGTTACCTGCTCAATGAAGCTGCCTCTAACCCGCCCATTAAAAATGGCACCACTGCCACCAGCAGTCACTTATCACTTCACCCTCTTTCATTCTTGACAGCACTTATCCCGATCTATTAGTTTAGTGATAAACTCCACCCAGAACCAAAGTCCCACAAAAGCAGGGATCTGTCAGTCCAGCTCAGTGTGGTACGTAGCAATGTCAGGCGCATGGCAACAAATATGTTGGATGAACAAAAAAGTGAATTTTTACTTTAAATAAATATGTAGTATTTTCTGACAGTGACATGAAAATCAGAAAAACCAGTGAGAGGTATTACAGATGGAAAGAAACTTTGAAAATCACTGGAAAAGCATTAATCTAAGAGGAATTTTAGTTGAAGCCTTTTCTCAACAGTACTAGTAATAGATCACGTTCCTAAGGACCATTAACGAATGATTAGTGAAAGTTTCACATAGCCAGAGTCCTGAGTTACGGAGGTGTGTCATCTGTTTAACTCTCCTAATTCGACCTGAGTTCAATCATGAATCTGCACTGAAATCTGAGCAAGTTATTTACCTCTCTATGCCTGCTCTCTCATTTGTAAAATGAAACTATTAATAGCTATTTCATAGAGTCATTGTGAAGTTTAAATGAAAAAAAAAAAAGTTTTTAAAGCATCTAGCTGCACCTGGCCTAGCAAGTGGTCAATACATTGTAGTTATTATTATGAAAACTGAGTAGCAAAGTCCAGAAAAATGGGAGAGATTATGAGTCAAATAACCCCCAGGCACCTCTGCTTCTAGCGGAGGTAGACTAATTATATACAATGTACTGGGACCATAGGCCAGGACTAAATCCTTTTCCCTCCAAAAAGAAGACCAATGTACACAAGGGTAATACATAAGTATGGACAAAGCACTTTGGGAACACCAAGGGAGTGACTCTCTTCAAGAAGGTCAGCCACACATAAACCTGAGTCTTAAAAGAGGTCACAGGAATTCCTAGATGAAAAATAAGGGGGAAAGGCACACATAAGTGCAAGTGAGAAATGCAGTGTGGCTGGCGTGGAGTGTGAGGGAGAAGGGCTGGAAGATGAAGACGGGCCTGCAGGACCAGATGGTAAGAGGCTAAGGTCCTCTGTTTACAAGTCTGCACTTTATCCTTCAGCGAGATGAAGCGGGGGAAAATCTAACATGTTAATTTGGTACCAATCCTTCTAAAGAAGGCATAACACATTTTTATGACTTTAAACCTAAACACCATATAGGTCCACCAACTGTTATATGTCTAAAATGGAAAATAAACGTTAAGCCTAAATTCTTGAGAACACGAGCAATTTGCTTAACAATGACTGACACTGAATCTATTCTCAAGTTTCACTACTTTGATGAGCCTTGTTATCATGATCATAATGACAAAAGCAGATAATATCTACTGAGTTCACTATTTACCTTGTAGTATGTTGTTTTCTTTGTGATATCATTCAACTCTCACAACACCTTTATAAGAGGTACTATTATTAACCCCATTTTACACATCGGAAAACTAAAGCAAAGAGAGGCTAGTTAGATGGCTAGTGAGTGAAAGAAGATTCAAATCTAGGCTGCCTGACTCCAAAGCCCTCAAATTAAACCAATCTGCTGAATTGAAACTGCTCAGGTCATTTACATCATTTGCTAAAAAACTGTATGTGTACCTACTGTATTTTAAAGCATCATGCTAGGTCAGCAATTCTCAAATTTTACTGTACATTAGAATCACCTGGGCAGATTCCTAGATTCTGATTCAGTAAGTCTAGGGCAGAATTTCCAGAGATCTGCAATTTTAACCATTAGTTCAATCAATTCTGATTCACTTGGTCCATGAACTATCCTGTGGTAAAACATGTGCTAGGTGTCCTAGAGATCTGAGTATATTTGAGCCTCTTGTCTCCATGAGTTTACAATCTAAAAGAGACAGAAACAAGATACCCAAACAAACAGTACATACAAAGCAATACAGGAAAAGTAGTATAAACAAAACAGCAAGAGAGACTTCAAGGAAGAAGGATCATCTGTAATGAAATGAAGATGAGTAGGATTTCATGAAGAAAAGGAACATGTTTCCCACAGAATTTCAGGAATAATGTTACATACAAAGGAAGGTACAACGAGTAGACAGCTTGGCAGGAACAGAGGATCTGCATTTAGGAATGCAAAAATAATGTCAGTAAAAAGTAGAGGCTGTAGAATGCCCTCAATGTCAACCTGAACACTACTGGCTTTATTCAGTGCTGGCACTGGGAAACTGCTAATGGTTTTTGAGGAGGGAAATTATAAATTACAGCAATATTCTTTGGAAGAGTACTCTGATGAAGCTATGCAAGATCAAGTAGATCGAGAACAACGGGAATAGTTAGGCTGTTAGCATTCCAATCCCAAAGAAATAAAAGCTAGAACACAGTAGTGGCAAAGAAAAAGGGAAGAACGGTACCTCTTAACAATGAATTGCATGCAGGGCAAAGGCAACAATCACAGCTAAATGATTTCTTCACCCGTTAGGTCCAAATTGTATTACTATCAGGTTCATATTACTCTTTACAACTTTTTCTATACAGCCAACTAGGCCCAAAATATACAGAGTTCACTTATTTAAAACACAGCCCATGACTAAGATGTCAGCTAACAGGTCTCTGAGCAGACAAAATACATGTCACATAGTTGATACACTAAAAAAAAGTATTTATATATATATTATATTTAACATATATATAAATGAAAGAACATTATTCAGACCTATATAATCTCATTCTACACAAAGTTCTAACAAAGGTAAGCATCTAATTTCCAAACCCACAGCAGTTTGGAAGCAAATATTAGAAGGGGAAAAGAGCCTGCTATAAGTGGAAATACTTAAGAGTCTGAGGTTCAAGAGAAGAAGTGAAAACTATAAAAAAGCACACACAATCACTCAGGGTAAATTCTCCACAACTGTTTATTGACAGGTACACGTGATTCCCGGAAAAATGAAATTAATGAGAATCTTCCTTAATGTCCCAAACACCTACCACAAAAAGAAAACTTTTAAACATTCTTTAAAGCTAAATATTTTAAAACAAATATTTACCTGATTAGAAGGTAATTTTTAAAGGACGGCTGATACATGCCAGCATAGCCCCTCTCATCAGTAACCAAGACATAGTCAATAGTTAAAGGTAAGAAAGATATATTTTATAACACACAAAGTTTGAAGATAATAAGAGTGCTTTCATAAGGCATCTAATCAAGAATGTGGTCCCACTGGTAAATTTTAATTTGGGCAATACTTTCCTGATGGCTGTGCCTTTGAATTCCATGTTCCAAATAATACAAAGGCATCCTCAACAAAAATTAAAACTATTAAACTGGTCTTAAATACACCCTATAAATGTACCTACTGAAGTCAGGCAACATCATTTGACACTCAACGCCCTGTAACAATAGGCTGTGTGACAACTTTTAAAAGGACTTTAAACATGGCAACACATGAAGGCCTCTCACTTTGTTCACCAACACTCATTAACGTTTATTATAATACTACTCATACAAGGACCTCACCTATTTCATAAACAGATGAAAACGCCATTTTTATGGGGGGAGTTAAGATGTTAACTGACTCAAAGTTATACTTAAGTTTATGATTAAGTTACTAAAGCCATGAACCTGCACCTTTAATCATGTAGAAAAAGTATACCATACATTAATTACTGGAGTAAGGAAGTATGGGTTTCAGCTTGAGATTTTTTAAATAGCAGAAAAGCAAAATTAGTGTATTAACACTGTAAGATTAAAATAAAATTACCTTAAAGATGCTGTAGGGATGAATCAACTATATGGAACTAGGCCTCTCATATTTCTCAGACCCAGCAAAGGATAGAGAAAATTAAAGCACACACTTATTTCAAAAATTTCACAAATGATCAGGCAACATTAAGCTATCAATGATGAAGATGATGGTACAATTTGCTACACCTTATAAATATGTAAACAAATGAAGCAGTCAATCGCACCAGGTGGGTTCCACTCTACCTCCCCACCTCCCCATCCATCTCCTTATGATCATCCTTGTTCTCTAGAAACATACATGAAGACACTAACTGAAGCCAAAGAAATGTGCCTTGGCGAGAGTGTTTGTCAAACTGCAACTTGTGACCCATATATCAATTTAGTGGGTTTAGTCAGCATTTTTTAATGGAAAAGAATGAAATATAATAGAAATTATCAGTATGCATCATTAGTAACAAGGGTAAACACTGCTTTGTGAAACTTTTCATTCCTATGTTGGTAAGTACTAGATCATGACGTAAAATGTACTTCTATGGAGCAAGATTTTTTAAAAAGTTTGAAAGCTCCTACCCTAGAGATTTAGATCAAATGCCTCAGGACTCAAAGGCTGAATGTCTTCATTAATCCTCCGAACCTACACATAATCTCTCAGCTCAAGATGGACTCGTGGAAACCAATTTATGAGCTCCAGGGCAGCATAAAAACAATGGGGACATGCCTCAACTAAACCTGTATCTGGACCTGAAAGAATTGCTAACTTCCCCAAACAACAGACCTAGGCGGTGCCTAGAAGCTTCTGGTAGCCTAGCAACCTTCAGAGTAGAGCTCCTCCTTCCTCCACTGACTATAAACAGTTCTAGTCTTCAAACCAACTTTCCTGAACTTCAACTTCTAGAATCACTGTGCCCCAAGAGAAGACAGTATTAAAGCTCCTTCTCGCTTCACCAATTCCCAGTATGTCTTCCTAGAAGAGGACCTTGAACTCTGTACTCCCCATTCTCAGCGGAGAATGAAGCTCCTCACAGATCCCTACCCTCCCCCTTTTCCAGATCCCAGGACGGGGTACCCTCCTCCCAGGCCCCATCCTACTCCAATCGCCTCACTGTCAGTTAATTGTCTTGGGGGTAAAATGATTCTCCCAAAAGTCCTTATTAAACTACGGCATCCTTCCACCAGCCCCCGGCAGGAGCAGGCCTAGAGTCCCAAGAGCCTGGGAATGCCAGTCCGCTCCGTGCCCCACCAAACCTCCCTCGGTAAACGTCCTTTATTTTATTTTTGATTTTTTGATTTTTTTTGATTCAGTGGTTCAGAGGCAAGTTTCCTATTTCCCCAGCAGCCCCAGAGTCGTCTCCATCTCCTACCAGCCAGGGGGTTATCTCCTCATCCCCCACGCCCCCGGGGCACAGGGAGAAGTCCGGATTCTCAGGAATTCGGACAGGCTCCCCTAGACGCCCTCCTCCAACCCGGGCCCCGACTCCCTCTCCCAGCCCAGGCCCTCCCCGCGCCGCCTCAGCCCAGGCCCGGCCCCATCTTCCCTCCGGACCGGGCAGATGTCCCATCCTCCCCTTCGCCCAGGCAGGCCTCGTCCCGCTCCGACTTCTTCCCGCTGTTTCCTCGCACGGCACCCCGGCTCCGGAGGGGAGCCCCTCGGGCCTCGAGAACCCGGCGGAGCCGGCAGGCCCGGGCTCCACTCACCCCTCAGCCCGGGAGGCGGGGGAGCTGCTGCGGCGGCTCCTCGGGCTGCGCCTCTCCTCCCCCCTCCCGGCCGCCGCCGTGGCCGCCGCTCAGCCTCCGGCCTGCTCCCGGCCGGCCGCAGACCGGACCCGCTTCACCTCGTCCCCCACTCCGGCCGCTGGAGCCCAGTGTCCTGCATTGACCCGGAAGCAGCTTTCCCGGCCCAACAACAACACGTGACCCCGTCGCACGTGTCACGTCCGCTGCGTGACTGGGAGGGGGCGCCGGAGGAGCGGGTCCTCCCCGACCGAGCTGGGGTTGCCATGGCGACGGGGATGTCTGTGCCGGCCTGGTCGACCCTAGAAACACACCTCATCTGCTCTTTCTCTTGCCCGTCGTGAGGGGACACCCTGGGTGCAAAGGAGGAGTACAAACTGTCACATCAGAGTGGAACAGGGGCAGGTCAGAGCAGAGCCCGGGCCTCTGCGAGGGTGCTGTCTTACAGAAAAGGAGCATTAAGTTGAACCTTCCAGACTTACTTAGGACTTTGTCCTGATTCTGTCACTAGTTTGCCGTATGACCCTGATCAATTCACTTCCTGCCTCTGTCTTCAATGTCCTCAATAGCGAGCTCTAGGCTGTAATCTGATACAATCCCAAGATGCTTTTGTGTAAGGATGTGGTAGCACTCTGGCCTTTATTCTGTGTCCTCTTCACAAGGCCTGTGGCATCCTGAGCTTTCGGTGCTCTAACACCTATGTAGTTAATAGCATCTTCCCCTTATTGAGCCCCTTCCAGATAACAGGCACTGTACATATGCTACTTCTAATTTTTACCACCTTCCCAAAGTAGGTATTTTATAGAATTAAAAACTGAACTTCATAGAGGTTAAGTGATCTGCCCAAGACCATTAGTAAAAATGACCAGGCTGAGATTGGAATTCAGGTCAATCTGGCATGGAAGTCAAGTGCATGCATTTCACATTATGCCGTACTATTACTCCAGCTCCATACACGTTATATCTTACTGTTGAGCTGTGATTGCTTAGGTACTTCTTTGACCATTTCTTTTGCAGGAATGTACATGAAATAGGGATGATGCTGGCTGATCCTGAAGAGAATTCAGCCTTATATGGATATTTTAGCAGAAGAGCTAGGAGTTGACAAGGTCTACGTGCATAAGTTGTGTGTGCATTCATGTGGTGTGTGTCAGGGAGCAGGTGAGGGGTTGTGATGTGCCTGCACGCGTATTTATTGGTTCATAGAGTGGGGAAGACAAAATTCTTTACAAGGGACTCAGTGGCAGTTCCTGGGGACTTACTTCTCTTATTTTATTTTGTTTTGATTTGTCCCATAGGTAGAGCTTAGGGGAATTAGAAAAAAAAAAAAAAGCCTGAAAGAGATGATTAAAGAAACTGTTCTGAGGATCACGGGGAGGGTGAGCCAAGTAGTGGGGCTTAGGTTGCTGAGGTGGGGGCCTCCCTCCTCCTTCTGCAGAGAACAGAGCATCTTTCTGGCACCTTAGGATGGATGGCTTTGGAAGCATCAGGGTTGTTGGCATAACCAACATCTAAAGTCGCCTCAGTGGCAAGGATCATGAGAAGAGCTGAGTGAACTATGCACAGAGGAGGAAGAGTGAGGTGGATGCTGTGTGGATACTTTACTGATAGACTTACCTGTGAGCTCAGGTACCGCTGGGGACACCCAGAAATACATAGGAAGTCAGATGTCCTGTGAGCAACTAGGAAGTCAGATGTCCTGTGAGCAACTAAGAAATGTGGGTCATTACTGTTAACAAATTCTGTGTACGATGTATATAACTACATATATGAGTACTGTATATGATTGGGTGTGATTAGTTACAGTCAGCCCTCTGTACCCCTGGGGTTCCATATCCACGGGTTCAACCAATCGCAGGTAGAGAATATTCAGAAAAAAGAAAATTCCAGAAAGTTCCAAAAAGCAAAACTTGAACTTGTTGTGCACAGGCAACTATTTACATGGCACTATTTACATAGCGCTTATGCTATATTAGGTAATATAAGTAATCTAGAGATGATTTAAAGTATACTGGAGGATGTGTGTGGGTTATTTGCAAATACTACACCATTTTATATAAGGGACTCCAGCATCTGTGGATTTTGGTGTCTGCAAAGGTCCTGGAACAATCCCCCACAGATACCGAGAGATGACTATGTATGCTTCCATGTTTCTTTGAGATATCCTTGACTTACTTTTCTTTCATTCCCTTCTCTCCCCTTATGGTGCAAACTCCTAAAGACAAGATCAATGTCTCTACCTATCCCTGGTCTATCTCCACAAGATAGGCAGAATTATCTTTCTAAAACACATGTGTGGTCATGTTCTTCCCTGTCTGCTCTTATTCTATACTGCCCTGTTCAATCTGGTAGGCACTAGACATATGTGGCTATTTAAATTGAAATGAATTAAAATTGCATTTCCTGAGTCATATAACACTAGCCACATTTCAGGTGCTCAGTAGCCATATGTGACTAGGACCATCATATTGGACACTGCCAATATAGACTATTTTCATCATCAAAGGAAGTTCTCTTGGGCAGTGCTTCTCTACACCCTCAAGCCCTCATGTGTAGGTTCTTTGGGAATTTGCTCTGCTGAACCCTTTGCTTGAAACATTATTCTTCCACCTCCTTGAGACTGAAAATTATATATGATTGCTTATTTTCTTGTCTCCTTGACTAGCACATCAGCCTTAATGAAGGCAGGAGCTAGATCCATCTTGTTCACAGTTGATTCCCTATTATCTCTAAAGGACCATTATAGACAAGGAGAGAGTGGATAGGGAAGTAAAATGAGAGAAAGTAACAGAAAGGCAAATTTCTGGTCATTTTAATAGAAATTGTTGGTAATTTAATTGTTTTGACCTACAAACAGCAATTTCGTATAGTTCAAGCTAATAATAAGGAAGAACTTCTGAAGAATTGGAGTGCTTTAGTCGGTTCTAATGAGTTCACCGTTACTGGGATAGGTTAAGCAAAGACTGGGGTAGGTTAAGCAAAGGGGAAATCTGTTAGAATGGTGTATAAATAATTCCTGGATCAGTTGGACTGGTTAACTAGTCAACTAGTCCAATTCTAAGATTCTAAGTCTATGGTCCTCCAACCAGCTCTTTAATTCAGGGCTGAGTACGCTATAACAATAATCATAGCTACTTTCTGAGTTTTTGTTATGTGCCAAACATGCTCGAGATATTTCACATAGATTATTTCCTTTAATCCTCACAATGATTTTTTTAATTAATTAATTAATTAATTAATTTTTGGCTGCATTGGGTCTTTGTTGCTGTGCGCGGGCTTTCTCTAGTTGTGGCGAGTGGGGGCTACTCTTCGTTGTGGTGTGCAGGCTTCTCATTGCGTTGGCTTCTCTTGTTGTGGAGCATGAGCTCTAAGCGCGCGGGCTTCAGTAGTTGTGGCACACAGGCTCAGTAGTTGTGGCACGCGGGCTCAGTAGTTGTGGCTCACGGGCTCTAGAGCTCAAGCTCAGTAGTTGTGGTGCACGGGCTTAGTTGCTCCGTGGCATGTGGGATCTTCCCGGACCAAGGCTCGAACCCGTGTCCCCTGCGTTGGCGGGCAGATTCATAACCAGTGCGCCACCTGGGAAGTCCCTTACAATGATTTTTGTTAAGTACATTTGGTGCCATCAGATTTGCCAAGTAAGACTCAGGTTAAGTGATATACCCAGCAACATACAGTTAGTAAATGGCAGAGGCTGAATTCATATTTAGGTCAGTCTGACACCAGAATCTGAGTTCATAATGATGGGATATAGTAATGATGGGATATAGTTCAACAGGAAGTTTCAGTCAGATTTTTGCATGTTCTTCTAATTCAACAAATGGTTATTTTATAATAGATGTATGTCTTTCACCTAGCTAGGTGGTTTGGGGAAAACAAAGATAGATAAGGCATCGCCCCTAAAATGTAGTTGGAAAGATAATGCATATGCCCAAATAACAGTGATATAAGACAGTTAAATGTCTATTATTTTAAAAGGGGAGTTAGGGAGTCATCTTCTTAGCTGAAGACCTCTCCCAGGTAGGCAAAAGGATAAGGACAGAATTATGTGAGAATTCAATATGAACAGCATCAGTACACAAATTGGAACACAAGGGAAGAGAAAAACAACTGCTTCACTTGAAAGAATAATGGCGGGTTTTGAAATTGAGAGTCTGCAATACTAGTCCTGGTTTTCCCACTAACCAGCCATGTCACTTGATCTCTTTCTGCCTTAGAGCTTTATCTGTCTGATAACCTGAATTGGATAAACAACCATGGTGAATACATGTAATATTTTACATGTATTTATTTTCAAGAGGAAGTACCATAGTTTCCATGAGATTCCCAGAGAAATCACTACTCAAAAAACTTTTAGGCTACATTATAGCTTTAAATTCTGCAGTTCTGATATTCTGTATTTTATTTTGGTCAACATTATTGACGTATCTGTCAGGAAATGGACTGTCATGCCAAGCTTAGTGACCAAGCAAAAGGCAGAAATATTTTTAGTTTAAACTGGAGACTCATACCTAGAACTATTTAGAAAGCATCAGGATTTTCTTACTGGGCAGAATATGGTCTTAAAAAAACAACTCAATTTGTTCTGTTATGTGCATAAATGGATCAGTCGTAAGAAGCTTAATTATCAAGGAGGCTTTACATTTATTAAGATCATTTGTAACAAATTGCTGGAAACGTCACTAAACCCTCTTAGTTTTTATATTTCTGTGTGTATAATATACACAGAGAAAACTGTACATACATGAACAGTTCAATGAATTATCACAAAGCAAAAACTCATGTAACCACCAGCCTGTCAAGTCATAGAACAAGGCCAGTTTCCCAAAGTCTTCCCCCAGTAACTACCCCACCATTCTCCCCAAAGTTAACTACTATTCTTCTAATATTGTAGCTTATTTTTCCATTTTTAAACTATATAAATGAAATCAAATGAGATGACTTCCTTCACTTAACATGGTGAATCTTCCACGTTGTTGCCTATAGCTGAAGTTTATCCATTTTTGTTGTTAAATAGTATTTCATATTATAATCCACCACACTTTATTTATCTATTCCACTATTGAAGGATGTTTGGGTTGTTTCAGGCTTTTGACTATTATGCATAATGCTGCTATGAACATTCTTGTACTTAATTTTTAGTGCACATATATACACATTTCTGTTGAGAATATACTCAGGAGTAAAATTGATGGGTCACAGCTTTAGATCAGCACTGTCTAGTAGAAATATAGTGCAAGTCAAGTCACATATGTAATTTAAAATTTTCTAGTAGCCACATTAAAAACTTAAAACATGAATATTAATCATGTACTTTATTACTCCAATATATCCAAAATGTCATTTTAATGTCATCAATATGAAAATTATTAATTAGGTATTTTACATTCTTTCATATATTGAATCTTCAAAATTCAATGTGTATTTTACCCTATTACAATTTGTACTATCCACAGCTTAAGTGTTCAATAACCAAATGTGGTACTAACTATTACTACTACCTCTTAAGTGTTCAGTAACCAAATGTGGTACTATTATTACTACCTCTTAAGTGTTCAGTAACCAAATGTGGTACTAACTATTACTACTACTATATTGGACAGTGCAGCTTTAGATTATACTGCCAAACAGTTTTCCAAAGTGGCTGTGCCAATTTACACTTCTGACAGCAGTGTATGAGTTACAATTGTTCCATGTCTTCATCAATACTTGGTATTGTGCATCTTTTTAAATTTAGTCATTTTGATTGTTGTGTAGTAGTATCTTATTTTGGTTTAATTTGCATTTCCTTAATGATAAGGAGGTTGAGTATCTCTTCCTATGCTTATTGGCCAATTGATATTCTCTTTCATGAAGAGTATGGGTCCTTTTATTCTACTGAGTTTGTCTTTTTCTTATTGGTCTGATAAAATTAGTTGAAAAGTATTTTCTCTTTTTCAGTGAAGTAAGTCAGAAAGAGAAAAACAAATATCGTATATTAACACATATATGTGGAACCTAGGAAAATGGTACAGATGAACCAGTTTGCAGGGCAGAAATAGAGACACAGATGTAGAGAACAAACGTATGGACACCAAGGGGGGAAAATGGCGGGAGGTGGTGGTGGTGGTGGGATGAATTGGGAGATTGGGATTGACATATACACACTAATATGTATAAAATAGATAACTAATAAGAACCTGCTGTATAAAAAATAAAATTAAATTTAAAAATTAAAAAAAAAAATTCTCTCTTTTTCTATTCCCTACAAAAATTTGTGTAATATTGGCATCATTTGTTCCTTAGATGATTGTTTGAGTTCTCTGGTAAAGCCATTTTGACCTAGAGTTTTTGATATGAAAAGTTTTCAATTACAGATTCAATTTATTTTGTAGTTAGGCATTATTCAAATTTTCCTACTCTTCCTCACATCCATTTTAGTAAGTTGTAGTTTTCCAGGAATTTGTTCACTCCGTTTAAGTTTTCAAATGTATTAGCATAAAGTTGTTCATGTTTTCCTATTATCTTTGTCAGAGCTACAGGACCTATAGTGAAATCTCATTTTTATTCTAGGTAATGGTTACTTGTGCCATTTCTTTTTCCTTGATTAATCTCACCAGTTTTGTTGGTCTTCTGAGAAAATAAGTTATTGATTTTGTTGAATCTCTCTGTTATACTTTTGCCTGTTTTATTATTTTCTACTTATTTCTTTATTATTTTCTTCCTTCTGCTCTTATTGGGTATAATTTACTGTTCTTTTTCTAACTTTCTTCTTTTCTCTAATGCATTTAGAACTACATATTTGCCTCTACATACAGCTTTAGTTGATTGCCATAGTTTTGATATGCAGCATTATCATTCAGTTTTAAATATTTTCTAATTTCTTTAGTCCGTTGATATGACAGATTACATCAATTGATTTTTTTAATTGAGATATAATAACATACAACATTGTGTAAGTGTTAATTTGATACATTTATATATTGCAATATGTTTACCACCATGGCGTTAGCTAACACCGCCATCATCTCACATAATTATCACTTCTTTTTTTGTGGTGAGAACAGTTAAGATTTAGTCTCTTTGCAACTTTAAAGTTTAGAATACAGTATTGTTGACTATAATCACTTTTCTGAGCACTAGATCTCCAGAACATATTCATCTTCTAGTTGCAAGTTTAAGTACCCTTAAATAACATCTCCTTAATTCCCCTACTCCCCAGCCCCTGGTAACCAACATTTTACTCGCTGTTTCTACTACAAGTTTGGCTCTTTCAAACTCCACATATAAGTGATATCATACATTATTTGTCTTTCTCTGTCTGGCTTATCTCATTTAGCATAACACCCTCAAGTTTCATCCATGCTGTTGCAAATGCAGGACTTCCTTCTTTTTCATGGCTGAATAATATTGTATTGTGTATATGTACACCACATCTTCTGTATCCATTTATCCATTGACAGACACTTAGGTTGTTTACATATCTTTGCTACTGTGAATAATGCTGCAATGAACATGGGAGTGCAGGTATCTTTTTGATATCCTGTTTTCATTTCCTTTGGCTAAATACCCAGAAATGAGATTGCTGGATCATATGATAGTTTGATTTTTAATTTTTTGAGGAATTTCCATACTGTTTTCCGTAGTGGCTGAACCAATTTACATTCCCACCAACAGTACAGAAGGGTTCCCTTTTCTTCACATCCTCACCAACACTTGTTATCTCTTATCTTCTTGATAATTGTCATTCTAACAAATGTTAGGTGATATCTCATTTTGATTTTGGTTTGCATTTTCCTGATGATTAGTGGTGTTGAGTATCTTTCCATGTACCTGTTGTTCATTTGGGTGTCTTCTTTGGAAAAATGGATGTCTATTGGGAAAAATGCCTATTCAAGTTTTCTGCCAATTTTTAAATCAGATTGTTTGATTTTTGGTTATTGATTTGTATGAGTTATTTATAATTTTGAATATTAACTCCTTATTTGATATATGGTTTGCAAATGTCTTGTCTTAGTCTGTAGGTTGCCTTTTCATTTTTGTTCATTGTTTCTTTTGCTGTACAGAAGCTTTTTAGTTAATTGTAGTCCCACTAGTTGATTTTTTTATTTTGTTGCTTGTGCTTGTGTTATAACATATTCAGAAAATCATTGCTAAGATCAATGTCAAGGAGTCTCTTTCCTATGTTTTCTTCTAGGAGTTTTACAATATCAGGTCTTATGTTTAAGTCTTTAATCCAGTTTGAGTTGATTTTTGTGTATGGTGTAAGATAGGGGTCCAATTTCATTTTTCTGTATATCCAGATTTCTCAACACCATTTGTTGAAGAGACTATCCTTTCCCCATTGTATATTCTTGGTTATCTTGTCAAATATTAGTTGACCATAAGTGCAGGGGTTTATTTCTGGGCTCTCTATTCTGTCCTGTTGGTCTGTGTGTCTATTTTTATGCCACTACCATATTGTTGTAATTATTATAGCTTTGTAATATAGTTTGAAATCAGGACCTGTGGTGCTTCCAGCTTTGTTCTTCTTTTTCAGTATTGCTTTGGCTATTCAGAGTCTTTTGTGGTTCCATACAAATTTTAGGATTTTTTTCTATTTTTATGAAAAATGTCATTGGAATTTTAATAGGGATTGCATTGAATCTATAGATGGATTGGGGTAGCAGGACATTTTAACAATATTGACACTTTTGATCCATGAACACAGGATATTTTTACATTTTTGCGTGTGTCTCCCTCAGTTTTTTTCATGAAGTGTTGTAGATTTCATTGCCTCAAAACAAGTCTTAGCAAATTTAAGATTGAAATCATACCAAGTATCTTTTCTAACCACAATTATGTGAAACTAGAAATCAACAACAAGAGGAAAACTGAAAATTTACAAGCATGTGTAAACTAAACAACACACTCCTAAACATCTAACTAATGGGTCAAAGAAAAAATCAAAAGGAAATTTTAAAATATCTCAAAATAAATGAAAATCAAAACACAATACACTAAAACCTATAGGATGCTGCAAAAGCAGTTCTTACAGGTAAGTTTGTAGTGATAAATTCATATATTAAGCAAATAGAAAGATCTCAAATAAACATCCTAACCTTACACCTCAAGGAATTAGCAAAAGAATAACAACCAAGCCCAAGGTTAGCACAAGGAAGGAACTAACAAGGATCAGAGCAGAAATAAGTGAAATAGAGACCAGAAAAACAATAGAAAAGATCAACAAGACTAAGAAGTGATTTTTTTAAAATAGATGAACAAAATTGACAAACCTTTAGCTCGTTTGACTAAGAAAAAATGACTGAAGACACAAACTTCTAAAATCAGAAATGAAAGTGGCGTTATTACAACTGATACCACAGAGATATATAGGATCATAAAAGACTACTATGAACAATTATGTGCCAACAAATTGGATAAATTTATCTCCCCAAGTGGATAAATTTCTAGAAATATACAACTACCAAGACCGAATCGTGAATAAACAGGAAATTTGAACAGACCAAAAAGGAAATTGAATCAAAAATCAAAAACTTCTCAACACAAAAAGCCCAGGACCACATGGTTTCACTGTTGAATTTTATCAAACATTTAAAGAATAATTAAGGCCAATTCTTCTCAAATGCTTCCAAAAAATTGAAGAGGAGGGAGCACTCTCAAACTCATTTTACAAGACCAGAATTATCCTGATATCAAAGCCAGTTAAGGATACTACAAGAAAAGAAAACTATAGACTAATATCCATGCTGAATATAGATGCAAAAATTCTTAACAAAATATTAACAAACTGAATTCAACAACACATTAAAAGGATCATACACCATGATCAAGTGGAATTTATCACTGGGTTGCAAGGATGGTTCAACTTTCGCAAATCAATAAATGTGGTACATCACATTAATAGAATGAAAGATAAAAATCACATGATCATCTCAATAGATGCAAAAAAAAGCATTTAACAAAATAAGACATCCTGCATTATAAAAACCCTCAATAAATTGTGTATAGAAGGAACATACCTCAATATAATAAATAAATATAATAAAATAAATAATATGACAAACCCACAGCTAACATCATACTCAACAGTGAAAGGCTGAAAGCTTTTCCTCTGAGATCAGGAATAAGACAAGAGTGCCCATTCTTGATTGGGATTGACATGTATACAGTGATGTGTATAAAATTGATGACTGATTAAAAAAAAAAAAAGAGTGCCCATTCTCTTATTCAACATAATACTAGAAGTCCTAGCTAGAACAATCACTCAAAATAAAGGCAACAAAATTGGAAAGGAAGAAGTTAAATTGTCATTATTTGCAGGTGATGTGATCTTATATATAGAAAATCCTAAGACTCAACCAAAAAACTGTTAGAACTAATCAACAAATTCAGTAATGTTGCAAGATATAAAATTGTACAAAAATCAGTTGCGTTTCTATACAGTGACAATAAAATATCTGAAAAAGAAATAAAGAAAACTATTCCATTCACAATAGCACCAAAACTAATAAAATGCTTAGAAATAAATTTAACCAAGGAAGTGAAACATCCATACAATGGAAACTACATTAATTGATTTTTAAACGTTAAACCAGCCTTGCACCGCACTTGACTGTGGTGTTTAATTCTTTTTATATATTGTCAGATATGATTTGCTGATATTTTGTTGAAGGTTTTTGCATCTATGTTCATGAGAGATATTGGGATTTTTACTAATCTCTGACTTATGCAAGAAATATACTGTGAATAGACACAGGAACTTGAGAGAATTTTAGTGAGCATTTTAGGCTTAATAATAGTAGCTAAACATGCAGTGAGCTCTTGCTAGAGCCAGATATTATTCTTAGCTTTTCATGCACTTACTCATTTAGCTTCTAAAGATAAATTTTATGCAAACTCAAGTCATTTTTCTCCAGTAAGGATTAATCATTTAAAAGGGGAATCTCTCTAAAATTGACATACTTCTACGTCTATAGTTTGCTGATAACACTCAGTAACTAGCTCAAGAGTTGGCCATGGTAGTTCGTCAACAAAATTGGTGGAATAAATGAATTAATGAATAATATTAGAACATAATTCAACTACTAATTGTATTATTAAGTTACTCTCTAAAGAACCACTTGTAGACTCAATTGAGGGTGCAGAAAACATTTAATCAAGTGTTCTGAGGCATGTTTTAAATGCGGGTTCACAATAAAGCAGCTGCTTGGCTACCCTGTCGTTCTCTATTCTCTGTAAACATTTAACTCAGCAGAGTTTTGTCACAGTAAGCGTTGCCTCCAAGCCAGGAACTTGTCATAGGTAAACCTGGCTTTCCATTAAGATTAAATATTGCTCAAAGGTATCCATCTGTTTTGGAGGGTTTAGTTGCTCACTTACCTCTGGAGGCTCCATTGAACTCTGTGAATATGTCATTTAAAAATATTATACCAATTTTGAAATAACACTGAATGCAATTAAATAGATTGTACATGATGTTTATCCAAAAGATTCAGCCAGCTATCAAGGCACTAGGAAAGTAATCCTCTTCAATATAAAATTTTCTTGTTATGTTATTATTTATTTGTTAGAATTTTAGAGCTAGTTGTGACTAAAAATCTTCAAGGTTCTCCCATATGACTCATTTAAACCTGGCTCTTCTCATGTAAAATTGTAAACGAGGTAAGTAAGGTAGACTACAGAAACAGAAAAGCCAATGAGAAAAAGAAAGGTTCAGGGAGAACTTTGGAAGAGCAGATAGTATAATTCCATACATTTTACATGTAAAAGTTGTATAGCAGTAGACATCACCTCAGTGCTAGTAGACTGGCTTTCCATGAAATGAAAGGTCTCTCCTATTTAATGATCTGATTCACTGACTCTGTGGTGGTTTTAAAATAGGTCACAAATTCTTTGACCCTCCTTCCATTGAGTGGTGGGGTCTACATCCTCTCTCCTTGGACCTGGATAGCCTTTGTGACTGCCTCAATCAGTGGAGTAAAACACCATGTACTGCTCTCATGTTTTCCTGAGACACGTGTGCTGACAACTTAGCTACCAGGCTGTGAGGAAACCAGTGGAGGCACAGAGAGAGGTAATATGAGGGTATCCCAACAGCCCTGCTAAGGTCTCAGATAACTACATCAACTGCCAGACATGTGAGTGAACGAGGCTTCACATGTTTCCAGCCCCCAGAATTGAGTCACCCCCAGGCTTTGAGTATTTCTGGCTGTGGCCCCAGGCATTATGGAGCAGAGAAAAGTCATCCCACTGTGTCTTCTCTGAATTCCTGACCTGCCAAATCTGTGAGCATGATAAAATGGTTGTTTTATGTCACTAAGTTTGGGGTAGTTTGTTGTACAGAAATAGATAACTGGAACTCACCCCTAGTTGAGGACTAGAATATGGGCACAGCCTCGTTTTTCTGGCTCTCCTTCTCTTCCTCCTACTCCCATCCCTGCCATACTCCTCTCTTCTTCCCCCACCCCTGCCCAGTCTGCTCTCTTTCATGGGCACCTGATGTACTTCCACATTTCCTGGGCCTTTGCTAGTGCTAATCCCTCTTCTCCGGCTTGAGCATCAGCGAGACCCGGATTTGAGTCCCACTTGGGCCTCTCAATAAGCAGAGTAATCAACCTCCCTAATCCTCTCCAGAAAAATAGAAATAAAAACAGACCCTATTAATAGATTAAATGGCTAAAGTGTGTAATGTGCTTAGAGCCTAGTAGATAGTAAACACTCAATAAATGTTAGTTCTTATTATAAGTTCTTTCTATTCTCTTAAGTGAGTTTCTTTTGAACAAAGGTTAAATGAAACCTTTTGTCTTTTAATTTTGAGCTCATATGTCAATTCCTCTGTGAAGACATCCCCACCCACCAGACAAATTTAAATTGCTCCTTCCATTATGCTCCCAAGTACTTTTCATATTCTTTTATTACAGCTTTTAACAGGTAACTTATTATATATGTGACCCCCATTAGACCCCAAATTCCTCAAGGAAAACATTTAAGGCAGAGGCCTCACAGAAGTAAAGAATGTCTTTGTCTCTTATATGAATATATGCATATGTATGTATGTATATATATATATATGCATATATACTTAGTATATATGTACATCAAATACCATAATGGGGAAAGGGAAGTGAACAGTTGGTTAGATGGGTAGAGCAGGATAAGACTCAAGAATTTACAGAACCTCAGTTCCTGCCAAAATATTCTCTCCACTCACAAACAAACTTTTCAACATGTTGAGGATGCATAAATGAATTGTGGAAATCATGTAAGGGGAGATGTATGTTTTTTATTTGTTCATTATTGTGTACCCACCACTGTGTACCAGCCATTGTGGTGAGTGCTATACAATTTAGACTCCATGGTCCATCGTTACACTTGCAAATATCCCTAACTGCAGTGCCCTTTTTTTTCTTCTCTGTCCTTCTTGCCTGGTAAACCCGAGGATAAACCTAACTGTGCCAGTTCTAGAGAAGGTGAGTACTGCTCGAGAAAATCACATAACTGAGCTGACTGATGTACTTGAACTTTATTTCTAACTACAAACAGGCACTCAGTACTGCTCACCCATCTTGCAGAGTTTTTCTGATTTCCCACTCCTTAAGATTCCTTTCTCTCTATTCAAACTGCCTCTACCCCTCGTCTTCCTTCCTGCTGAGCAGATGATTTCACTTCAGACTTCATTAAGAAAAATAAACACCATCAGTGTGAACTCACTTATCTTCCTATACCTTCCCTAAAAGTCAACCTGCACCTGCCCCGCTTCCTTCTGCCAAAATGTAGACCGTGTCCCTCCATCTATCAAAGGCGGGTTCATCCCTTTGTGTTCTGGATTTCTTCTGCCCTCACCCACTCAAGGTTTTCCATCCTTTGGTTTTCCCCTTCTTTACATGCTTCACAAATCTCTTCTCTACTGAATCATCCCCACCACAACATGAACATGATCTAGTACTTCTCATCTTCTTCACTTCACCTATTGCTCTATTTCCCTGCCCCCTTTTCAATAAAACTTCTTTAAAATACTTGCTATACATGCTGTCTCTGCTTCTTTCTTTCTTTCTTTTTTCTTTTTTTTGTAACATATTTATTGGGGTATAATTGCTTTACAATGTTGTATTAGTTTCTGCTATATAACAAAGTGAATCAGCTATATGTATACATATATCCCTATATACCCTCCCTCTTGCTTCTCCCTCCCACCCTCCCTAGCCCACCCCTCTAGGTGGTCACAAAGCACCGAGCTGATCTCCCTGTGCTATGTGGCTGCTTCCCACTAGCTATCTATTTTACATTTGGTAGTGTATATATATCCATGCCACTCTCTCACTTCGTCCTACCCTTCCCCCTCCCCGTGTCCTCAAGTCCATTCTCTACGTCTAAGTCTTTATTCCTGTCCTGACCTTAGGTTCTTCAGAATCTTTTTTTTTTTTTTTTAGATTCCATATATATGTGTTAGCATATGGTATTTCTTTTTCTCTTTCTGCCTTACTTCACTCTGTATGACAGTCTCTAGGTCCATCCACCTCACTACAAATAACTCAGTTTCGTTTCTTTTTATGGCTGAGTAATATTCCATTGTATATATGCACCACATCTTCTTTATCCATTCATCTGTCTATGGACACTTAGGTTGCTTCCATGTCCTGGCTATTGTAAATAGTGCTGCAATGAACATTGTGGTACATGTATCTTTTTGAATTATGGTTTTCTCAGGGTACATGTCCAGTAGTGGGATTGCTGGGTTGTATAGTAGTTCTATTTTTAGTTTTTTAAGGAACTTCCATACTGTTCTCCATACTGGCTGTATCAATTTACATTCCCACCAGCAGTGTAAGAGGGTTCCCTTTCCTCCACACCCTCTCCAGCATTTATTGTTTGTAGATTTTTTGATGATGGCCATTCTGACCAGTATGAGGTGATACCTCATTGTAGTTTTGATTTGCATTTCTCTAATGATTAGTGATGTTAAGCACCCTTTCATGTGTCCATTGGCAATCTGGATATCTTCTTTGGAGAAATGTCTATTTAGGTCTTCTGCCCATTTTTGGATTGGGTTGTCTGTCTTTTTGATATTGAGCTGCATGAGCTACTTGTATATTTTGGAGATTAATCCTTTGTCAGTTGCTTCATATGCAAATATTTTCTCCCATTCTGATGGCTGTCTTTTCATCGTTTATGGTTTCCTTTGCTGTGCAAAAGCTTTTAAGTTTCATTAGGTCTCATTTGTTTATTTTTGTTTTTATTTCCATTTCTCTAGGAGGTGGGTCAATCAGGATCTTGCTGTGATTTATGTCATAGAGTGTCCTGCCTATGTTTTCCTCTAAGAGTTTTATAGTGTCTGGCTTTACATTTAGGTCTTTGATCAATTTTGAGTTTATTTTTGTTGTATGGTGTTAGAGAGTGTTCTAATTTCATTATTTACATGTAGCTGTCCAGTTTTCCCAGCACCACTTATTGAAGATGCTGTCTTTTCTCAATTGTATATTCTTGCCTCCTTTATCAAAGATAAGGTGACCATATGTGCATGGGTTTATCTCTGGGCTTTCTATCCTGTTCCATTGATCTATCTTTCTGTTTTTGTGCCAGTACCATACTGTCTTGATTACTGTAGCTTTGTAGTATAGTCTGAAGTCAGGGAGCCTGATTCCTCCAGCTCTGTTTTTCTTTCTCAGGATTGCTTTGGCTATTCGGGTCTTTTGTGTTTCCATACAAATTGTGAAATTTTTTGTTCTAGTTCTGTGAAAAATGGCATTGGTAGTTTGATAGGGATTGCATTGAATCTGTAGATTGTTTTGGGTAGTATAGTCATTTCCACAATGTTGATTCTTCCAATCCAAGAACATGGTATATCTCTCCATCTGTTTTTATCATCTTTAATTTCTTTCATCAGTGTCTTATATTTTTCTGAATACAGGTATTTGTCTCCTTAGGTAGGTTTATTCCTAGGTATTTTATTCTTTTTGTTGCAAATGTAAATGGGAGTGTTTCCATAATTTCTCTTTCAGATTTTTCATTATTAGTGTATAGGAATGCAAGAGATTTCTATGCATTAATTTTGTATCCTGCTACTTTATCAAATTCATTGATTAGCTCTAGTATTTTTCTGGTAGCATCTTTAGGATTCTCTGTGTATAGTATCATGTCATCTGCAAACAGTGACAGTTTTACTTCTTCTTTTCCGATTTGAATTCCCTTTGCTTCTTTTTCTTCACTGATTGCTGTGGCTAAAACTTCCAAACTATGTTGAATAATAGCAGTGAGAGTGGGCAACATTGTCTTGTTCCTGATCTTAGTGGAAATGGTTTCAGTTTTTCACCATTTTCTGTCCTCAATTCTTTTCATTCTTTTTTCTTTATTCTGCTCTGTGGTAGTTATTTCCACTATTTTATCTTCCAGGTCACTTATCCGTTCTTCTGCCTCAGATATTCTGCTATTGATTCCTTCTAGAGAATTTTTAATTTCTTTTTTTGTGTTGTTCATCATTGTTTGTTTGCTCTTTAGTTCTTCTAGGTCCTTGTTAAATGTTTCTTGTATTTTCTCCATTCTATTTCCAAGATTTTGGATCATCTTTACTATCAGTACTCTGAATTATTTTTCAGGTAGACTGCCTATTTCCTCTTCATTTGTTTGTCTGGTGGGTTTTTACTTTGCTCCTTCATCTGCTGCATATTTCTCTGTCTTCTCATTTTGCTTAATTTCCTGTGTTTGGGGTCTCCTTTTTGCAGGCTGCAAGTTCGTAGTTCCCATTGTTTTTGGTGTCTGCCCAGTGGGTAAGTTTGGTTCAATGGGTTGTGTAGGCTTCCTGGTGGAGGGGCCTGGTGCCTGTGTTCTGGTGGATGAAGCTTGGTCTTGTCTTTCTGGTGGACAGGACTGCTTCCGGTGGTGTTTTTTGGGGTGTCTGTGAACTTAATATGATTTTAGGCAGCCTCTCTGCTAATGGGTGGGGTTGTGTTCCTGTCTTGCTAGTTGTTTGGCATGCGATGTCCAGCACTGGAGCTAGCTGGTCGTTGAGTGGAGCTGGGTCTTAGCGTTGAGACAGAGATCTCTGGGAGAGCTCTCACCGATTGATATTACGTGAGGCCGGGAGGTCTCTGGTGGTCCAATGTCTTGAACTTGGCTCTCCCACCTCAGAGGCTCAGGCCTGACACCAGGCTGGAGCACCAAGACCCTGACAGTCACAGAGCTCCTGCCCCCTGAACCATCACCTCCTGGAAATCAGGGGCTGGGTTACTGGCCGCCATCCTTCCCTCCAGAGTCCTGCCTGGGTCTGACACAGAACAGGCACTGCATTTATAGAATTCCACTCTGCCTCTATCACTTCACAGCTGATGCTTGGCCAGGACCCAAACCGCACGCCACCCCCTGGCCTAGGCGCAACTGGTTGGGATGATGCTTGGTACTGCCTCTTCCACCAAAATTCTCTAACTTCCTTGAGACACCTTATAAAATCAGTTTGCTATAGCCATGTACACACATACATATGCCTCTGCTTCTTTCAATATTCACTCTTCAGTTTACTCCATTCTGGATTCTTTTTCCACTGCTCTCCACTGAAACCATTCTTGTGAAGGCCACCAATGGCTACTTCTGTTTTCATTTTAAATTCATAGTAGCATTTGGTTCACTTAACCTCTCCCTCCTTTTTGGCCTCTGGGGCATCATTTAGTTTTCTTCTTTCACACTGACTGCTCCTTCTTAGTCTCTTTGACTAGTTTATCCTCCTCTACTCTACCTCCAAATGTTAGAGTTTCTTAGGGTTTATTTCCAAGGCCTCTTCTTTCCTTTCCCCCTCTAGTCTCTCCCTAGGTCATGTCATCTATTGCCCTTATTTAAATAACATCTTCACGCTGATGAATTACCAGCCCAGACATCTCTGAGCCCTTAGACCTGCATATTCAACTGCCTTTTTAATATTTCCATGTAAGTTGTCCTTAGATGTCTCAAATTTAACGTGCCCAAAGAAAACTCAGTCTCCTTCTTCCAACCCCTCTTAATCTAGTCTTCCCTATCTTAGTAAACAGCACCACTTTCTACACCAATTGCTAAAGCCAGTAACATGGAATTTATTCTGGACTTTACCAAATGTTATCTATCAATACCTCCAAAATACACTTATCTCTGTCTCCACAGATACCCAGCTCAGAAAGGCACCCTACAAATATTTGTTTAACAAACAACAAATGGGGAAAAGGTTTCTATTTGCCCACTTAAGAAACTCTGGAACAGGTTGCTGGGAGTCTTATGGTATGAGAAGTTGGTGTTCTTATAGGGTAAGAAGACACTGGAATTAAAGCATGCCAGAAAGAAGTGGGGAAAAGATTTCCCCAGCTTCTGGGATAGGAGGGAAACTTGCCTGGGGGTGGATAAGAGTTAAGGTGCATAGATCATCTGAGTCACTATGTTGTGGTGTGGGAAGGGATGTTCACACAGGATAGGTATCAGACCCCTCTAGTTCACACCATGGGAACTTTCCCCAACTTTCTTCATAGAAGAACTTGTAAACTCAGAGAGTGAGGCAGCACTTTGGGGAACCTACTTAAAGGACTGTAGCATCTTAAGAAAAAAAGCAGTTCTGAAGTATGTAACATGGAGGTTAGTGACAGTAGTAAAGCAGCAGGGAAATTTTATAAGCCACTGAGCATATGTGAGCTGAGGACCCTGTCAGTGAAAGAAGGTCTAGTAAAGGTGAGTTTGCAAGCCCTCAAGTACCCAAGTTGCTGCAGGTGCTTTTACACACACAGACACACACACGCACACACATAGCCTTTGTCAAAAATGTCTGGGAAAAACAGCATCCTCTATTACCCTCTTGGAGAGTCACTGTACTATTCGCATTATAAATGGTCCAAGAAGTTGTGCAGTAGAGAAAATAGTTTAACTTTATTTCATGCAGCATGTTCCAAACATGTTTGGCCTCAGAGACCTCTGTCCTGAAGTACCTTATAACATGTCACTGAACACTACTGTTCCCCAAAACAGACAATGACAGGGAGACAAGGTTTCCTTAGCCACAGACTGAGACTCTGTGGGTCTTGGAGAATAATTTACCAGGGGTCTGCAAATCCCTGTGTGCTCCAAACCCTGAATAAACAAAAATTCTCAAATACACATGTGCTACTTTTAAGAAATGTGCCAATATTTGCAATTTAAAAAATACTAATTCTTGGGGCTTCCCTGGTGGCGCAGTGGTTGAGAATCCGCTTGCCAATGCAGGGGACACGGGTTCGAGCCCTGGTCTGGGAAGATCCCACATGCCGTGGAGCGGCTGGGCCCGTGAGCCACAAGTACTGAGCTTGCGCGTCTGGAGCCTGTGCTCCGCAACAAGAGAGGCCGCGATAGTGAGAGGCCCGCGCATCGCGATGAAGAGTGGCCCCCGCTTGCCACAATTAGAGAAAGCCCTCGCATAGAAACGAAGACCCAACACAGTCATAAATTAATTAATTAATTAATTAATTAATTAATTAATTAATTCTAAAAAAAATTAAAAAAAATAATTTACATTCCCTCACTTTGTAAAGAACACACATTAGATCCACATTTAAAAAAAATAAAAATAAAAAAATAAAAAATACTAATTCTTAATTACTCAATACTAAATGTCTAACTGTGATCCTATTATGTGGGAGCATGAAGAATATTTTCTCATTAAAAAAGAATTTTTATAAGTAAGAGTTTGTGAATCTACCAAACTTAAAATGATTTTAATCCTATAAATAATAATGGCTAATATCTTTTGGTGCTTAATATTCAGGTACTATACTGAGTGCTTCATAAAATTGTCTCACTTAATCCTACAGCAGTCCTAGGAGGTAGGTACTCTTATTATCATTTTCACTGTATAGTTGATAAAAATGAGGCTTAGTGAAATTAAGTGCAGGAATTCATTGAGCATCACAAAAGAAAAAGTGGTCGAGTTGGAATTTTAACCCAGGACCCTTACTCCAGAGCCTATATTTTAACCATTTGGCTGTCACCCCCGATCAAGACAATGTGTCCTGAAGGGAATGAGGCCCAAGCGACGTGGCTGAGCTTTGTCAGGGAAGAATGGAGAGTTCTGTGTTTTATGGCGGCTGATTCTGTTCCCGAGAAACTTGTCCGTGGACTTTTCTTCCACCAGACCACTCTTCCCTTCTCTTCATTAATTCTGCAATTTAAAAAGAAAGAAATGCAATTCAGCATTTCGAGGAAAATGAAGGCATGAGAGAAGGGACCTTTCCTCAACTTTCTTTCAGGTAAAAAACTAATGCTTTTCCCTCATGAAATTACACCCATCTCCACAGCACCTCACCAGGATTTGGCCTAGAAAGAATTGAAAAAAGCACATTTTGACAGAATTACCAAGAGAGTTATGAAGCAAAACAGTCCTGGGGGAGAGAAGCCTCGGTGTGCTGTTCCTAAAAGAGGGGACTCTGCGTGGTTCGATCGAGGCCTGTCATCTCGCTTTTGGTAATAATGCTGAATCATGAGCACGCTTCTCAGTCAGAGAAAAGACAAGTGATTTGAGTGAGTTAAGATGTACCTTTGAACCTATGGCAAGGCTTAATATATACAATTTTTTAAAAAACTGACACACCAGAGAGCAAAAGGAAGGCAGAAAATGAAATGGTGGTCCTTCATGCATAAAGATGACAATGATTGCGAAGTAAGTGTCCTTGACTCTCTGCTGCATAAATTATCGGCTGAGTGTTACTGCCTAATGTCTCAGATTGGCACTGATTTTGTCTTTCTTTCAGCATATGGAATAGATTTTTGCTTACCCATAAACAGTATCACCCCATCCCAGATAGTATCCCACCAGGAAAATGGAACATCAAATTGCTTTCCTGAACTGTTTTTCTTTTAGCATTTTATTTTCCAGAGTTTTCCCAGCATGTCTCAAGCAGCACTTTAATACCTCAACTCCTGAGGTGCAACAGTATATTATAAATGATGTACTGGGGAAAACACTTATTTGGGATCTAGATGGGAGTTATTAATTTAACTGCCTTTTTTTTTTTTTTTTTAAGAGCTCCTGACTTTTATTTATTTATTTATTTATTTATTTATTTTTTTGCTGTGTTGGGTCTTCGTTTCTATGCGAGGGCTTTCTCTAGTTGCGGCAAGTGGGGGCCACTCTTCATCACGATGCGCGGGCCTCTCACTATCGCGGCCTCTCTTGTTGCGGAGCACAGGCTCCAGACGCGCAGGCTCAGTAGTTGTGGCACACAGGCTTAGTTGCTTCGCAGCATGTGGGATCTTCCCAGATCAGGGCTCAAACCCATGTCCCCTGCGTTGGCAGGCAGATTCTCAACCACTGCGCCACCAGGGAAGCCCCTAACTGCCTTTTTAAGAGCTGCATTTCAACATGTGTCGATGAAGTCTCCATGGGAGAAACAAAACGTTAGAATAGTCTACCTTAAACCAATCAGTACTTAGACCACCCAGAGTGACAGCACTTGGCATAATTTCTTTTATAGATTAGTATGAGCACTGTATTGTATAGATGTAAGTATATATATATATATATATATATAAAAGTATATGTAATATATACTTATATATAATTATATATGAATACATAATTCATATATACATGAATGTTCTTCCAACTAAAAGCAGGGTGAAAGAAGAAAAACAAGGGCAAGAACAAAGAGGACTCCAAAGTGAGGCTTATAAAATGCACACAGTGATGACATACAGTTTACAGTTGGGCCTCAAATTGAGCTTTCCAGATATTCATTCAACAAAGGGGAGTAACCTTGTAAGTTCACAGCACTGAAAGGATAAAACCAAGTACCCAATGGATTTTTTAAGCTGTTTTTGGCACCAAGATCAGATATGGCTCTATCCCTAGAGGCCTGGTAAAATGGACACTGTATGATGCAGTGATCATAAGACTCAAAAACATTCTTTACAATAGAGTTAGTGACATTCATTGGTTGTTTCTCATAAAGACCTTCCATCTCCGCTAATAGCATCTCACCAAAGGGTAACTCTGTAAGAATAATTCTTCAGGGGCCCAGTATAGTCTGTATAATCAGCTCTCTGCTGATGAACAATGTGCAACTAGAAATTGAAACCAGAAAACCTTAATTAATAAAATATACTGGCTGGTTACCACCTAACATGCAAGAAGTTAGATTTTGCCAGTAAATGCTTTACTGAATTAGATTTTGATCAGCTTGAAAAGTCTGAAAAGCCTTTCCACCAGCATAATAAATACCAGAAAGAGGATGCAGCTAATGGCAGCGCATAGTAGCAGCCTGGGAAAGGGTCGTCATCATTATCATCATCATCATCATCACAATCTCTTCCATTTCTTGGGCCCTTCTTATTTACTAAGCTCTGTCTATATGCACTTTACATGTGTTATCTCTGTAATCCTCTGAAATCCAATACTGCAAGAGATTTTATTTTATCAAAAAAAGACATTGGAGATTATAACCATTAGATGAATTGCCCAAAGCACCACCAGCTCATAAGGGGTACAGCCAGAATCTGACTCCAGTTCTGACTTTCTGTCGTCCCATACCACCTTTATATTTCTACCGTTAATTAGGACACCCCCCACCCCAACCAGCACCACCAATTTCTTGTAAACCCTTTCTATTTCGTATGACTTCTTTCCAGATGGCACATAGGACTAAAAACGATTTGAAAACAGAAATCACTCTGTTGATCTTTTGAGTAGATTTAATATTCTAGTAGAGAGAGAGAGAAAAGCACTTCTCAATCCTTTTACTTTGTTGGTAGCAATAGTGCAATCTGAGTTTTGGACAGTCTTGATTTCTACTGACTAACACATTCTCATTAAAAACCACTTATCTACATTCCTTTAACGAGGTTACCTACCCTTTAACGCATTTGTGGTAGGGTGCTGTTCTTTGGTTTTGTTCTCCTGCTTGCATCAGTTTTGTTTTGTCAGCACACACCAAGACAATGCTAGTGCTGCTACAAGCAGCCCGCCATATGTTACAGATGCACTCAAACCATGAGACCTTAGGAAAAAGCATCCCTGTTGGCCTTAGATCAATAGTTCAGTGTCCTCAGATATCTAACCAAGGCTATGTCCATATAATTAAGAATATTGCTTTGAAAGAATGAGTGAGTGTTTTTGCGGTCAGTGATTAAACTTGAAAGACAGCATAGTTCACCTGAGATATGGGGGTTTTCACTCAATATTATATGGTAAAGAGTTATCCATATGTAGAGGTGGTTTTTTTCACCTTTACAACTGTGAATTGTTCCATTTCCAATTAAATCATAACTTTAAAAAAATCTGTCCACTTATTGGTGGACATTTAAATTTTGTCCCGTTTTTTTTTTTAAAACAATCTGTTTGTTCTGCTGTTACAAACTGCTGCAGTGTATATTCTTGTTCATGTCTACTTGTGAACATTTGCAAGAACTTTTCTAGAGTATATGCCAAGATCTGGAATTAATGATTCATAGAGCATCCCTTATCTTTACCTTTTCTAGATATTGCCAGTTTTTCTTTCCAGATTACACTCTGACCAACAGTGCAGGTATGAGACTTCTTCTAAGCCAAAATCCTCACCAGCCCTTGGTATTATCAGACTTTTATTTATTTATTTAGTCTCCTTGATAGGTATGAAATGGTATTTTATGATTGTTTTGAAGATCTTCAGGTGTTTGAAAAATAGCTGACTTGGTAGCTCTGTGAAAACATAGCCTTGTTCTAAATGTAGTGGACGATACGTGAGAATCTATTCGGTGTATTCAATGACTGCGGTCAAGGAGACCAGTTGCGGCCAGTGCTTTGAGCAGCTGTATTTAAAATAAAAATGTCACTGGCATTCATATTTTGGCAAATTGTTAAAATACGTCTTCTCCTTTTTCTATGCTACTTACCTTTTTACCTTTTCCTGTTCAGATTGGGTTATGAATTGGGTGCTACGAATAAATAAGTCAAGACTGGTGCTCATCTGCATGGGGCAAGTAGTTGCTTAGAAATTTGAAGGCTTACTTTAGACTGTGGCCTGAACTTCCTTAGACATACTTTAAGATGTTCCCGATGGCTGAGGTGGGGCAGAGTGGAGTGGGAGGGGGTGGGGTGGAGGATTCGGCCTCTGCCACCCAGACGCAGGCTGGAAGCTGAGTAGGGAGGTGACTGCAAAGGCACCTGTGAGGATGCTTATTTCATCCTTTTAGCGTTGTTGTAGCTCTGCTACAGGGAATTAAGAAAGAGTTCTATGTCCATGTGAGTCCTTTTGTGAAAGAGCGAAAGTGGCCCCAGAGACAAAGGTAGCAGCAAGAGTGATTTGTGATAAGATTCCAAGGTGAAGGTGAATCTTGAGGGGACAGAGATCTGGTCCAGACTCTCCCGTTCTCGCAAAGAGATTCTACCTCCATTTTAATCTTGGAAGGTTTTATTAAGGGAGACTGTGCGGTTTTTTACATTTAGAATTTCCCACGTAGGCTGCTGGGGCAGGTGACTCCTGGCTGACCCAATTGTGAAACAAGCCTCCTAGTCCTTAATTTCCAGGGAGTCGGCGTGATGTTGCCGAGAGAGCATGATCTTTGAAGCTGGCAAGCTCAAGTTCACATCCACGCTAGGAGAGGTTTGTGAACTTGGCAAATTACTTCAACTCCCTGAGTCTCCAACTCTTCAGCCCTAAAATCAGAGTGAAAAAGACTACCTAAGAGGGTTGCTGCGAGGATTAAATGTAATTTATGTAAAAGCACCTAGTATCATACCTGGGACACAATCGAAACGAGAGAAACATTAGTTTCCTTCCTTCCCTGCCCCACTCCATCCTCACCCCTCTGTCTCTGGGACCAGCTTTCCCACAGACCCAGTGCCCCTTGGAAACCCCAGGATCCTTGGAGGCAGGAACCTCTATAACCTTCATAAAAGCTGACCTCTCCCAGACCTTGTCTCTGCTATTGTGTAACTGACTTATAATGATTAGCTCAGTGTTATACCTGCTGAACCCAAAGAAACCACTCTATTGACAATGTCAGGCATCAGAGCAGGTTTATGGGGGACATGCAGTCTTTGGGGACAGTTGGAATCTCACAGTAATTAACACTAATGTCCAGGTCATACCACTTACCTTCAGGGCAAGCCTTGGTGTCCAATTTTTTTTTTTTTAATTTTTATTTATTTATGGCTGTGTTGGGTCTTCGTTTCTGTGCGAGGGCTTTCTCCAGTTGTGGCAAGCGGGGGCCACTCTTCATCGCGGTGCGCGGGCCTCTCACTATCGCGGCCTCTCTTGTTGCAGAGCACAGGCTCCAGACACGCAGGCTCAGTAGTTGTGGCTCACGGGCCCAGTTGCTCCGCAGCATGTGGGATCTTCCCAGACCAGGGCTCGAACCTGTGTCCCCTGCATTGGCAGGCAGATGCTCAACCACTGCGCCACCAGGGAAGCCCTGGTGTCCAATTTTGAAGTGAATGGATTTTTCTCCCAAAGTCCCCAGGGAACAATCATTGTCCTTACTGCCCTTAAAGTAACTGCCTCTCCTCACTGCTGGAGGAGGTTTAGGACCAATAGATAGGATTACGATTATCCGTGACACTCTTTGGTATTAAAGTAAAATGCTTTCCATAGTTGGTGGCTGGCTTAGGTGGCTGCCTATGGAACCTTTCATCTCTCTCATCACCTTTCAAGGTTGCCCCTGCAGTGGCAGTCTCCAGGAAGGAGGCAGCCTCTGATAAGGAATTCGAATGGGGTGCTTACCCATGGGACACTCAGCTGGCTGGAAACATCCTTCCCTTTGGTACAACAGCTCCTTACTGACCGTCTCAGTGGAGAAACCGAAGATCAAACAAGTGTGATCTCTGACCCCCATGCTGGCCACCCAGCAGGGTTCTGTCTTCAGGGCAAGGGGGATCTGAAATAATTCATGTTGTTCTCTTCACAGTGTTTTGCCGCCACAGGAGGCTGTCAGCTGCTTGGGGCCATCAATCTGACACACCTCTTTAGTTCTACAGGGAGACTAAAATACCATTTAAATCTTATTCCAACATTTCTCAAATCAGGTGGGTATTACCAAGCATGAAGGCATCATCCAAAAACTCAACTTTAAAGGAAAAATAAGAAAATAACATTGGGAAAAATAAGAAAGAACATTTCCTCCTGTTTACTCTGAGATTTGCTTTTTTTCAATAGTGTGGTTATTGTGCCTTTCTTAATCTTTGGAGATTAGGCTTCAATTTTTCACCTAGACTCCAATTTGCTCATAAATCTCTTCATTTTGCTTAACTTAAATGTTTTGGCCAACTTCATGGTTTAATAATGAGAAGTAAAATTGGAGCCTTAATGACTACTAAGGAGGGAATTTTCATTTCATCTGGAATTAAAAGAGCTGTGGAAGGGGCAGGCATCCTGTCAGACCAGCTGTCACAACATTAGCTGAAGCATGCCAAATTACACATTTGATATTACACAGTTCTTTATACCCAGGGTAATTCTCCAATACGATGACGTGAAAATCCTTCAAATCCAGCCCTACTTACATCCACCTGATTGCTATGCCCCTATGGATTAGCTGAGAACTGTTCATTGAATTCAGGCCACCTGAGAAGCTGCCAGGTCCCCAGAGTGTCCCCCTCACATGCTGCGCAGCGAAGCCAGGCAAGTTACCCAGCTCCAATACGCTTCAGCACAAGTTGTATAATGGGGGCCCTGAGACCACAATTATCAGATAACCAGGCAGGAGAGAGTACTGTTTCAGCACTTCCACTTGAGCAGACTTTAACTTAAAAGAAAGAAAGAACTCTAAAAAGTTTTAAAACCCTTTCCTCATAAGTTTACCACTCGAGAAAGGTATCCACCCCATGGCCATGTAGCCTAGAATTCCCTCCTTATTCCAGAGTGAGAGGAAACGCTAGCTGGGTAATTCCCCTTGTGCAGAGAGAGGGGCTCTGGTTTCTTTTGCTTGTATAGAATATAGTGGGTCCTCTGAGACCGTCGGTGGAGAGGCCACTTGGCACTGAGGAGAATAAAGGGAACCGGCTGGAGATAGACCAGCCCATTTCTACTGGGGGCCTCTTGGATGGTTAGAAAATAATAAGCTCAGATTCTTCCACCGTAGTTACTGCCCTTCAGGTATGTCCCAGGCCATCTTTCGTCACCACCTATCACTTCTTTCTAAGAAGTATCCTGCAATGACTCAGTTTGCATTTAACCATATATTGGCTTAGGTTAGAATGCTTTGTGCAATTAGATTTTTAATACAGACTGTAAATTCCTCCAGGTTGAAGAACCTTGCTTTATATTTTTTGTTCATTCATTTATTGATTGATAAATGAGTCAGCAATTAATCTACTCATTATTCTAGCACCTACTACGCTGAGAGCATGGTGCAAGGCTTACTTCTTAGGTACTCCAGGGACTCCAGAAAAGTGTGGTACCTAATTTCTGCCTTCTACTAGTTCAGAATCTTGTTGGATAAGCTCAGTGTATATGGAGATGAAGTTAGGTAATAATGCAGTGGAGTACAGTAAGATCACAATGATTCAAAAACACAGTAAAACGACTAGAAGCCAAATTTAATAATGAGTGTCTTTAGGTATTGACATTTGGGGTGGTTTATTCTTCTGCTTTTTGGATTTTCCAAATTTTCTATAACGTACATGTATTACTTTATTAATCATAAAACACTAAACCTTAAAGTATGAAGTAAGTAGCAAAACAATAACAGAAGTGTTGCCAAATCAAATTAAGATTCAGGGTCAAATGAGTGGCTCAGAAAGTGAGTTCCTTCTGTTTTAAATGACTTGTTTCTGTATCCTTCAGTATCTAGACAGAAATGTGCACTAAATGCATGTTGAAAGTACTTTTTTGACTATATAATAATAAATTCTTGCTGAATATAAAGTTTGTTGATTATATAATGCCTTACTATGTCTTTTGTAATCATACCTTTCATTATTAAATAAATCTTTCCTATTATTTTGTAACTATGTGTTTCCTATCTCTTCAACAAGATAATAATGTTTTGTGTTCTATATTATCCCCCTCCTCCCACATTACAGTTATGTACATTTGTCTCCTCTTTTAAATGAAAAGGACTTTGCTAAAAATAGTAAGATTCTAGAGCAGGGCGCTGTGTTCAAATCCTAGTTCCACCACTGACTTCTAAATTGCTGCTGGCCAAGTAAAATAAATGGTTTCCTTTTCTGTAACAGGAGGAAAATAATATCTTCCTGTTTTGAATATAAAAATAGCATATACAAAACACAGAGCATATCTGGCCATTATTAAGTACTCAATAGAAGATAGATATTACATTATTATCATCTTACTCTTCTATAAGAGATCATAGCACATCATCTAATCTGACTTACCACAAAATATAAGAATCCTCCCTGATATCCTTAATTTATTAAGGTATTTCTGATACCATCAACTTGCATACTCACAGTGATAGGGAACTCAGTGTTTTGTTTAAAAGTTCTTCTTTCATTGATCTGTATCCTGTATCTCAGCAATATGCACGATTAGTTCTAGGGGTTACATAGGATAAAAAGTCCACTGCCTTTTCCACATGACATTATCCATCCTCATATCCTTCAGTGGCACCCACAAATCTCCTTCCCTCCCCACCAGTGCAAACATAGCACTTAATAAAGTTTTATTGGTTTGAATGGTTAGAATTACCTCTTTGCTCACAATGGCTTGGGTGTCATCGTAATGGTAGGGAATGAACTAAAATGGAGTAAACAGCTACTGGAGGATCCTTCCAGATTTACAAGTCTAGGTGGTAAGCTTCTAGATCTACAAGGCTTTATGTATAATTTTCCTCATTTACATTGTTATCTCTGATCACTGAACAGGACTCTCTCTCTCTGGAATCAAAAACAGAGCAGCTGGATGTTTACATCACTAAATGACCATTCTGGTTCATTGAGGTGTGCTGTATTAAAACCATCAACCGTCATTGCTGTTAATAATGAGAAACATCATCGGAGAACTTAATAAAAACTCTTCTTCCAGTAAAATTCCATCTCTAAAGTAATGTATTTAGCATCTCTGGTGATTTCTCAGCATTTGTGGAAGCAGGTTTTTTCAAAAAGTAATGCAAAACATTAGGAGTGAACAAAGTTATAGAAATAAAGTCATTTGTTTGCTTCAACAACAAAAAAGCAAGAATCCTAGCTAATAAAAATCAAGCATATGCAGAACCCTGCCTGTGTTCTATTCTTTCTGGAGGAAAACCCCCCAGATGGATTGGGATGCAATGGAAGATACCCTGGTAAAGGAGACAGACAGGACTGGGTTTGAATATTTGCCTTTCATTATGAGGTTTTGTCTTTTACTAGCTGTCAAAATTTGGACATGTTATTTAACTTCCAGAGGCCTTCATTTTCTCTCCTGAAAATATTAATATTTAATTCAGAGGGCTATCACGAGGATTAAATAAACAAATGTTTGTAGTGTGTTTGGTATGTATCCGATATTGGAGAAAAGCTGGTTCTTTCCCTCTGCTCCTTTCCTTCTTCTTTGATCTAAACACTAACACTTAGGAAAATAGCAGCATTTTCCTCAACTCATCAAAACTGGCCAGACTTCCCGAATGGTAATCAGTCTACATGCTAGAGCTATAATTTGTTAACTTTTCAACCATTACGATGTTTTCACATTTTAAAAGCAAATCACCAAGGGGAATTTCTTTCGGTTTTCCTGGTGAGTAAGGAAGAAACTGATTTTGATTATTTTGGTAAAGATGATCATATTTTTTCCGAGCAAGTACCACCTTGACGGACTTGTACTGAAATGGATAGCCCATGAATCAAGTTTTGGTAATTCTCTTTTGGACCAGAAATCACTTTTTGAGGATAATGAGGAGAGAAGAGAGAAGGCTGATTGATTTTTTCCAAAGCTGGCATGGGAGTCAGGAGGCTGAATTCTTATAACCTTTATAACCTGTATAGAAGGCACGTAGACAGCTGGAAGAAAACGTTCCCTTGTACCTACCGATTGGAACCAACTCTCCACCAGCTTATGACTATTATCAACCTGCTGTCCCCACCAGGTTGGTGCCCAGCAAAATAAATGAAGTAATATTTTTGCCTGGCATAAATTATTAAGTTGTTCTATACACGGTTGCTTTAAATCGGAGATGTATTAGCATGTTTCTGCCACTGAGTTTCAAACACGCAACATTTTTATGTACATTTGCTCTCAGTTGAATTTGCCACATTCATTCGTGGAAACCAAATATGTGCAAAGAACCCTATGCGCTGTGAACAAATAAAAGATGGAAAGGGCATTTTCTCTGCACTTACAGGGCCTTACACTGGTAGGTGAGAGTAAACACATACGATTCAATGTAGGAAGTGATAAGGGACAGAGAGAAAGGTTGGGAATGTTCAGGACAGGGAGAGGTCATTACTGCCTTGGGATGGGGATCGTGAAGACATCATGGGGAGATGACATTTGAGCTGGACCTTAAATATGCATAGGCTTTCATTTGCAGCAACATGGATGGACTAAGAGATTATCATACTAAGCAAACTAGTCAGAAAGAGAAAGACAAACACCATATGATATCACCTATATGTGAAATCTAAAATACGATACAAATCAGTACATCTATGAAAAAAAAAACAGACTCACAGACATAGAGACCAGACTTGTAGTTGCCAAGGGGGAGGGGAGATGTGGGAGGGAAGGATTGGGAGTTTGGGATTAGCAGAGGCAAACTATTATACATAGGATGGATAAACAACTGTATGGCACAGGGAACTATATTCAATATCCTGTGACAAACCATAATGGAAAAGAATATGAAAAAGAATATATATATATATATATGTGTGTGTGTGTTTATATATATATATGTATATATATATATATATAACTGAGTCACTTTGCTGTGCAGAAGAAATGAACACAACATTGTAAATCAACTATTCTTCAATAAATTTTTAAAAATACATATAGAAGGGTAGACTTTGTCAATGGAGAGTTGAATGGGAAGAGCATTCCAGGAGCTGGGAACTGCCAAAGCATAGGCAGAGGAGAAGAAAAGCATGGGATACACAGGATAAATGCAGAATAGGAAGCGGTACGGTTTGACTGCAGGGTGGGATGGAACGTAGGTGGGAGAAGTGTCAGGAGAAGGTTGAAAGATCAGCAAGGGCTGACTCAGGGAGGGCCTTACATCCTCTGGAAATAATGGCAGTCTCAGCAAATCTGTTGTTTTATTTGCAACAAAAAATAGGCTAGCTGAATAAAGATGTAGTTTCTGAATTCTGTACCTCATTGGCCAGCCTAACCACTTTCATTTTAACAATTTCATTGTCTGACCTTTCTGAAAATTATTTTCTGCCTACAATGGGCAAGGCTATTGATAAGTGTTGAGTACAGAGGATTGTCAACCTGCATTGCTCTTGTTCTCACTGACTGTGTTCTGCTACACTATCGGCAGAACGTCTTACCTGGTCATGTATTCATGCTAGAGGAACTCTGTTTTGCAGCTGATGGGGGTGAAGGGGAAGAGGTTTTAAGAAGTCAGCTCAGGCTTCTTATCATTCAACTGGGAATGGGGAAAAAACACCTTTTACTTCATGCATCTACATATAGGTTGGCTTAGAAACAAATTACATCCAAGACCGTTCAGTGAGAACTAATCCACTAAAAGCCAGAAGACTAAACCCAGCAATGTTATCTAGAAGCACGGACACAGGCTGAAGTGATCATGGAAAGTGTCTTCCCTCTTTTGAAATGGACATAAGGAGCCCTGATGGAAATCTGCAGGTCTATGCTAAACTCACACACACACACACACACACACACACACACACACACACACACACACGCCAGCTTAGCTTATATAAAGGGGAGCAAAAGCAGCACAGAGAAATAAATTCAAGTCTCTCTGTACAGAAGTATTTTTTCATTGGATCCTCTTTAAGCTAGTTTTTAAGTCCCGTTACCACATTTGAGTGTGTGGGTATATACTGTCTCCAGTAATGCTGTCCTGTGCTGTTTACCTCTCCTTTGACCATCACATGTCACCACTTTTTGGTGATTTAGTATGCTTTTCTATGCCCACTTGGTGCTACAGGATTACAGATGATGTAGAAATGGAAGTTACATTCTGTTATTTTTAATGGAAAAGATACTAAGGATCTAATCAGAACCATCCAAGTAGAATAATTTTCCAGGCGGACTCCATGTGCTTCAGATAACTGGATGGTTTAATGGACCGAAAAGCAAAATCATTCTGAATGTTCCTGTACATCAGAAATTTGGGGGTTTGGTTCTGCATTAATTTTTCACGTTGGTTCCACACCTTCAGTTTTGTATTCACCCTCCTTACCCCCAATTTAAAAAGTATTTGATCTTTTTTTTTTTTAAAGAGCTCATAATCCACTTCAGATCATTTCATTGATTATTTCTCAGTTAGTCTTTCTGTATTCTGTAGGGCTAGGCTGTTCGTCTCTACAGCTAATCCCACTGATACAACTTAAAGAAGCCCAGGAATGAGTTAGTGGTGAAAATCTCTAAACAGTATTGGCAGCAAACAGGAAGAAGCATAACAGGCGAGCTGGAATCCTGCAAAAAGGAACGCTGTGGGTGAAACAAAACAACAGCAACAACAACCTGTCTCTTATCAGAAGGGCACTGAATCCATCAGCATGAATTAACCATATTTCATTTCCAGGGAGATGAAGGGAAATCTTATTTTTCTAGACGTCAAAAATTTTTTTTTAAACAAACCCAAGACACAAACAGTCCTGCTTCTTCCCCTAAGCCAATCTCAACTACCTGGAATCTTTAGCCTCTCTGAATGTCTATATGGTTTGTATTCCAAATCACACACTCCAGCACTTGGATGTTTTGTGCTTTACTTTCATTGTTTCTTACAGGTAAGTTTTGTCTCCCCAGACAGAGGACAGATAGTTTCTTCCACTGCTTCATTATATCCCACAGAATCTAATGTGGGGCTGTGTACTAAAGAAGTACCTCTCAAGGTCACTCACCAATGTATGAAAAAGTCCCGACAGGGTGAGGGGTCCCTTGGTCCCTGTTCCCCTCTGACTTCTCTGCCATAGTCAAGAGAGAACATTGGATTGCGCGCAAGGGTTACTGAGGAGTGGGCAGGATTCTTTAGCTAATTTTCCAGCAGGAGGATCATTGTACTTATGGGCCTGACCTCCATCCTCTATAATATAGACTCTGCATATTCTAACCTTTGTAAACAGGGTCAATTCCCCAGACACAACACAGTCACAACGCACTGGTTCTCTGACATGCTTCGTTCAGTCTGAGCAGTGAAATATTTAGATGCATGCTCTTACTTAATGTATGGGGAGATTGTATACTCAATTTCTTTATGCCCCTTCTTTGGCCCTCAAATTTTCTGCCTTTTCTGATCAGAGAGGTTGTTTTTCACTTTATTCCCTTTGTATACTTTTTTCTTTCTTGATCTCAGTGTTATTTCTACCATTTGTTTAATGGCAATATTCGTATTGTTTTCATTCATTCTTCAGATTTGGAAATTGGTATGAAATTAACAAAATTTGAATGATAACGTTCTGTTAATAGTGACAGAACTTCTCTTGCCCAGTTGCCCTTAAATTATAACGGGGTTGTTGACCTCTTCAGTTCTAAAACTTGGCTACTTTTTCCTTTGCAAGCCACACCAGTTGTGAGAGATGATAGATAGATAGGTAGGTAGATAGATAGATAGATAGATAGATAGATAGATAGATAGATAGATAGATAGATGATAGATAGAGTGAGTCTATATTTTTTCTGTGAGAAGAGTTTTCTGAAGTCACGTCGTCACCAATCTTTGAGTCATACGGTAGGTTTCCCAGGTTGTCAGCCACTGAGGACACTCCGTTGGGCTAATGGTGAGGGATTTGCCTGTGGGGGACAGGGACCCACCACAGAAAGGCACTGGAATAACTCAAGGCAACTAAAAGCTTACTTTTCTCTTTGAGAGGCCCCATAGGAAGCATTAGCTTTAAGTGAAATCTTTATGAAAGGATTCCTTCTCTGAATTTTCCCAACAGGTCTCTTTGTTATTACCCCAAGAGAGCTGTCTACCAGTCAGGGAATCAAATCTCCCTTATCGTGTCCAGACTGCTTTACTGCTGCACACACCCCCTTGGCGGGAGGGCTACAAATGGTTCTCTCAAGCTCCACTCAAACCACCAACCTGCTGTGTCTGAAATGCCCCGGCCCTTTCTGGCCTCGTGTATTTGACTCCTACACCATGGGGAAGTCCCTCTTGGATTCCAAAAGAAAATTAAACTCCTTGGAATTCCAAACTAATAAACTTTCACAGAGTGGTCCCAGGTGGATTGGTTATCATGATATTTTGGTCTCACCTAACCAATAAGAGGGCCGGTTGGCAAGTTCCCAGGATGAATATTCTCATATAAGCTTTGGATTAGAGGAAGCCAAAAGATTTTCGGCCATCTACGTGCTCAACTTACACCCCACCTGGGTTCTGAGGTAGAGATCTGGTGACGATTGGGGCCCTGCAAGGCAATTAAAAGAAATAAAGCAAAGTATTATATTTTAATTGATGTAATCTTCAAGCTCCCAGTGGAATCTGGGGTGATATCTGACTAGAGTTACCCTAGGCATCAATAGATGACTATTCTGTGAAAGTGCATTTAGGAAGACAAAACCCTATGAATCCTGAACTTCATTAACATGTGTATCCGTTTGGGGAGGGGCAGGGGATTGGCTCTGCCTCCAGGACTACAAATTGAAAGAAGCCACCTAGATTTTTCTGGGGTCTGAACAAAGAGCGGAAGAGGATAGGGAATGGAAAGGGAGTGAGAGAAGGGCAGGTGGAGGGGAAGACAAAATGTGGATTTCTACTTTATTTGCTTTCAGAGTACCTGGATTTTAGACACACCAGACCGTTCTTTCCAAACCCAAACAGCTTTCATCCATCACTAACATTTCAGGGTTTGTTTCTGTTTTATTGTAAATATTGCAGTCGAAGAAAGATAAACAGACAAGAAAAAACGGCTTTATACAGTATACAGAATCAGATAGAAAATACAGAATGGAAAAGAAAGCTGACAACCAACAGATAAAAAGTGGAGACAAACCAAAGAAGAGAACTAGCTGGTTGCAGATTCACTCACCAGCTTGAGTGAGGTGCAGCAGTGGTCCCAGCAGCTAATAGAAACTGCCTAGCGCTGTCTGTCTTATCTTTATTCCGTGAAAGAAACAGACTTTATAAATGATTCATGGGGACATTTATTTCACCAATCCATTTTACAAAAGTTTGCTATTGATCAAGATATCCTGCTCATAAAAACGAGGTTTGTTTTTGTTTTTGTTTTTAAAAAAAACAACCCTTCCTGCCCCACATGCGATCTGACAGTAGGGACCACACTGTCAGAAGCAAGGAATGGAGCTGTGGGTCGGGACAGCATGGCACCATTGCAGTCTGCGGTCCATCTGCCTTCAGGTGCCCTTCCCACCAAATCCACGTTTCTCCAGGAGGCTCTAAGCAAGGTTTCAAAAAAGACTCATGTCCTGCAGAGCTTGCCGACATTTGATGGTTTAAGAGGAAAAAAGATTCAAATTTATGAGAGAGAAGAGGTCAGCCTAGGACAAAACTGGCATCCTTTATAGGAACCATCAGGGTACCCCCAGGATGGCAGTTCTAACTAATAGTCCTGGCACAAAGATGTCGACCTAATGTCGACGGCAAAAACATGGAATTAAGCTCGTTGTCTTGCAAAGGTGTCTTTATTTTAGTACGTTCAGAACAGAAACAATGTGAGGACAATTTGATTCAAGGTGGTGACAGCGGGGGAGATGGCTGTAGTGGCTATTTAGTTCTCTCTCCCTCCGAATTTTCTAAGTTGACAAACAGAAATTGCATAGAATTTGTTTTCAATCGGAAAATGAAAACTCTCTGTGTGAAACTCCCAACTGGCGAAGCCAAGCAAAGGTCAAGCAGCTGCTGAGAAGCTTCACGCCTCCCATCGGATGAGTGCTCGGGACACTGCAAACATCTCACAAGTACAGAAGTACTTAGCAGGCATCTGACAGCCTGGAAAGCATCAGTAACTCCGATTGTGTAGATGAAAGAGAAGTGAGATGCTTCATGTAAAGTCATACAAGGGGGGCTACTGCCCATGTTTAGGTGAGGACTCAAGAGTTCCTAGTTCCCAGGTCTGTGTACTGACTACAAGACCCTACCTCTCTCCCAGGAACCTGGCAAATTCTTGATTACTTAAGATCTTCCCATATAATAAACACACACACACACACACACACACACACACACACACACACACACACACACACATACACACACATTTGCACCGAGGTCTCACATCTAGTAGCAAGAAATCACCCAATCCATGATAGCCTTGGGGGTCTGGCTTCATAGGCAGCTACCGAGTTTGATTAAAAAGAGGTGCAGTTGACAAAGTATGCACCAGACCAGCAGGGTGGCCCCATCCTTCCCCACCTGAAGACAGCACGTTCCTGCTGAAGCCAAGGCCAAGGTTGGGGAAATTTGTATTTACCCTCTCTGCTCCTTAAACAAGGCCCTGGGATACTTTGTGCCTTCTACTCTCCTCTGCTATCTCTCTTCTTCAGAGATCACTTTCACCAAAGACCAAATCAAACCCAATCATAGTGAAGTCGAAAAGAGAGAGAAAGAAAGGACAAATTAACCTCTGAAATCCCAGGCATTTCAAAGTCTCTCAGTAAACTATGAGTTAATTGGGTTTTGGCATTTAAGAAATGACTGGACCTTTCTTTGAGATTCTCCACCCAATTCACCTTCTCCTACATGCCCTGTGGCCCCAGTCACCACACAGAAAGGAGAGTTCAGCGCCTGGAGTCTGAGGCACTGGCCGCTTCATATCCTAAAATTTAGGAAAATGGTAACAGGGATTATTGTGACTTCAATTCCCTAACCCAGCCTCCCCCTCCAAGAAAACGAAACAAAGGAATAGAACTGAGACAACAAAGAAGAAAAGGAGGGAAGGAGAGAAACAGAGAAAACAAAAGAGAAGAACATTAACAAAAATATACAAATCCAGAAAAGAAAAACTTCCCTGTTGAGTTTAATTTTTTTTTTTTTTTTTTCCTGTAAGAACTAGACCCAGGGTACAATGGCCCCTTCCTAGGGGGAAATTCCACTGATGACGCCACCAATTCATCGGACGGTCTGGGCAGGGACCCCTCCCACCCCGACTCTTTAGTTTCGTTGGGAGGGAAAGGCCCACTGCGGGAAGGGGGGGCTTGTGGCCAGGTGGGAGAGCGTCCCCTGCCACTCGGGCTCAACGTGTCTGGGTGGCCCCAGCTCCCCGTACCAGGGCACCGTCTCCGGCTGGGGCGTCAGGCTCTTTGATCGCTTTGTAAAGTTACTGGATCCAAAATCTGGAGAGAAGGGTGGACGCTGTACAAGTCCGGGGGCCCCGCGGGCAGCAGCGCGGGCTCAGCGCATCCCGCCTCCGCAGCGGGCCGGGGAGCCGAGCATCCTCGGCGGGCGGCGGGGCTACTCGGGCTCGCTGCTGTTGGTGGTCTTCTCCCACGCCAGGCTCTCCTCGCTGCGCGCCGGCGACGGCCGCGGCCGCAGGCCCTGGAAGCGGCGGCACTCGGGGCACACGCGTATGTGCGTGCAGCCGCGGGCCACCAGGGCGGCCTCCTGGGCCAGTCTCTGCGCCAGCTGGTCGGGCTCCCCGGCCCCGCACAGCTTGCCGTTGCTGAGGGTCACGGTGCCCCGGGGCCGGCGCTGCTCCTCGGGGATGGGGGGCCGCGGCGGCGGGAGCCCGGCGCGCCGCAGGCGGACACTGTCCTGACACAGGACGATGCTGCGTAGCTCGCTCACCATCTCCTGGCAGACGGACACCTGGAGGACACGAGGAGGTCACAGCCCGACCTCTCAGGACCAGCCCCCGAGGGTCCCCTGCGGGCTCGTTCGGGCGCGCGACTACGGTGCAGTGTTTCACAATTCTACCATCTTATATGTTTGAAGGCCTTTCAATCCACCTCCTCACTTCCACCCGCTACTTAATATCCAAACATCCTCCATACCATCCGGCCAGCTGGTCGTCTCGTCTTTGAACAGCTTCAAAGACACTGATCTCACCATGTTGCAAAGGCGCCCCTACCATTTTTGCACATTACCCTTAAACGCTGCTTCCTTCTACTGACTTAATGCCTCTCCCTGAACTTTTCATCCATTCATCCCAGTTAAATTTGGACCTTGAAGCCGACTAAATAAATAATCCCTTTACCGCATGTCAGTCTTTCAAGCGTGTGAAAAAACAACCATGTCTCCATGAACATTCTGTTCTCAGGCCAAAGAGTCTCATTTCTTTTAATCAGCTGGTCATGGCTGGAGAGGCTGCGTTCTAACAATAACTATAATAACAAAAACAAGGCAATCTACTCCTGCAGCTCTGCCATCTCCTGATAAGAAACTCTTGGGTCCAGCTGTGTTTCAAAATATTTTGAATTTTGACAAGGTAATACAATGCACATAAAATATATTATGTATTACTTCCAGTGGGCTCTGGGAAAGACCCTATATTCAAACACATTAATATTTCTGTAGCAAAATGAATATACGTTCACACCAAGTGAGCTAAAGACCATAAACGTTAGCCTCATACAAGTCCAAGTCAAGGTTTGTCACCAAAAGCGTTGGCATCCAACCTACAAAAAGCTTGGAACTTTTTGAGCTTTTGAGGTTTCAGAATTGTGGAGGAAGAATCTTGAACCTGTACCATGACTACTACTGTTATACCCATTTCACAGATGTGGAAATAGAGGCTCAGAGAAGTTAGATACCTTGCCAGAAATTACTCGACTAACAAATAGCTGACCCAGAATTTGAACCTAAACCTACATACTGCAGAGCACATGCATGCTCTGCTTTCTTCTCTACTCTGTGCTGGAAAGGACACTTTCTCCCATTAGGATGGGAGAGGAAGCTTTCTGTTCTTTCATGTTCTTTCTTCCAGTCTTCCCGTTCTATCAGCAGGACAGTTGTTCTACCATAGTCAAATAGTTAACTTAGCCTTTACTCTTCTTTCTAGATGTTGGGAGAGCTTGAACTCCTCACTGAATTTTTCAAGGTACATCCAGACCACTGGCGAGCTCTTGGGAGAATAACCCAGCGTGCACAGATCCTCTACCTGAAGCAGCTACAGAGAAGTAGAACCCCCTGATGGAACACGGCCTGAGTTAGGACTTGAGACCTGGATTCTAGACCCAAGGTTGCTAATGAATAGCAGAAACTGTAGTCAAGTCACTTAACTTCTCTGTGCTTCTAATAATAATTACAACAAAAACACCACCACCTGCCTAATCTATTATATGTGACAAGAACATAAAGACATATATTGATATTTATTGACTGTCAACTAAGTATCAAACACTGTGCTTTGCAGTGGAAATACAGACACAAAGGACTCAGTCCTTACTTTCAGGCAGTGCAGTGTCTAGTAGCCAGGCTGATACGAAAATAATTGCCACAGAGTGTGAAAGTGCTCTATGTGCTGGTTACAGGGGTGGTGGAAAGGAGGAGGAATGAGCAACTTTCTGGTCCAGGGAAGAAGGCAGGAGAACTGCGGAAGGTTTCACAGGGACAGGAACGCCTGAACGAGGTCTTAGGAAGAGGTAAGAGCACCGCCATTTAAGGGGTGGACAGAAGGAGAAAGCCAGTAACGCTGGAGAGGGAAGGAGGAGGGAAACCAAGAGAGCGTGGAGCAGGCAAGGCAAGGGAGGAGAGAGTTCTGGAAGGAGCGATCTACTTCATCAAGGGCCACACTGAGGTCCAATAAGGCCCAGTGGGTTCTCTTTTGGTTTTGTTCACGGGGAGGGGTCAGACCGCTCAGCCATGACCTTTCAGGGAAGGGGTGGGGAGGAGCCAGCTGCTGTGGCGTGAGGCCCGAATGGGAGGTGAGGACATGGAGAGAGAGGCAGTCGATCACCTGCGTTTGCAAGAGGAGAGGGGTAGGGCAACAGCAACATGGCTATTATTTGGAAATATGGAATAAACATGAGCATAGTTTTGGACTTGGGGGAGAGAGCAGGCAAAAAAATAAATAAATAAAGGGGAGAAAAAGGATAATCCTAGAGGAGTTGAGGAAAGGTGGGAACAAGGCAGAGATGGAGGGATGACCAGAACATCTGCAGCAGTCCTGGGGGTGGCTCCAGCTGTGGGTAACTTTTTAGGTGGGCGTTTTAATTGGGGCTGGTCACTCCTGAGTTCTGGGTGAGGCAGGAGGTAAAATTAGTCATGGAGGAGCAAAGGGATGTGAGGAGTGGGTGATGGCTTGGAAGTCCTACTGGGAAGTGGGAAAGAAGCTGAGCACAGAAAAGGAAAAGACTGGTCAGCAGTGTCGAATGGAGGCCCTACATGAGGCTGGACCGCATAGGTTTATAGGGGGGCTGTACTCTTCTGTACTGTTATCTACTGTTAGTAGCTGTCAATTACGGAAGGAGATTTTAGGACGATCAGGAGTTGGGAGATTGAGATAGAGGCCAATATACTTTAAAAACCAAACAGTGCAAGTAGCGTGTAATGATTTGTGCCCTGGAATGAGGTAGAATGGGATAAAGTCGTCTTCCTTCTCTCAGACTCTTCCATCTGTGTGAAGTTTATATTAACCCAGTTTCTAAGCCACAGGTTTGGGAATTAAACTTATTCAAAATCCCTGAGAAGGAAGATGTCATTCTGAGCTCTCGTGAATTGGGATATCTCTAAACAGCTTTACCTGCAAGGCAAAAACATACTTAAGATGGAAGAGCCAAAGCCATCGTTTCCATTAGTAACCTGGTACTTTCGCCTGTTTTTCCTTATGACACTACATCTTAAATCATAGTTGTGTAAGTCTTCGTTGTTCATAAAGCATTTTTCACAGATTTATTTACTGGGCTGTTTCAAAGAAGAATCTGAAGCCCAGAGAGGTTACGTGCCCTTTCTGTGGCTGCAGAATTAGTAAGGGATGAAGTCTGAACCCGGAGCTCCTGCCCTGGAACTGGGATTCTTTCCCCTGTGCTGTCCCATGGGCGCCCCACCCTCCTGAGCTCCTGCCCTGGAACTGGGATTCTCTCCCCTGTGCTGTCCCATGGGCGCCCCACCCTCCTGAGCTCCTGCCCTGGAACTGGGATTCTTGCCCCTGTGCTGTCCCATGGGCGCCCCACCCTCCTGAGCTCCTGCCCTGGAACTGGGATTCTTGCCCCTGTGCTGTCCCATGGGCGCCCCACCCTCCTGTGGGATTTCACAAGTTCTGTCTGAAATGACCTTTGTCCCTGTGTGATCCTGTGAACTTGGCCCTGCTTGCCAATAATATAGGTCATACCCCTTAGAAGGTTTACCTCAGTCGCTTCTGAGTGTCGGAGAGTCCATAAAAACTCCAGCATAGCCATAAAAATGGCCACGATTAAGCCACAAATAAGAACCACAAAGATTCCACCAATATTCTCCATTCCCAGTCCTGTAAGAAAGTGAGAACAAACAAAAAAATAGTGTAAAAGAGCTGGGAGACATAATCATTCTACCAAAAATGCTGAATGACCAGAACTTGAGTCTCGTAGACATTTTACACACATACTCCTTGAGATATAATTATTCTTTGGAAACAAAAATGCAGCATAGCTGGAGTAGAAGAGGGGAGGGGGCTCTAGATGCAAGTGGAGGAGATTGGTGAGAAGCTTTCTGGGGTGGGAGGGGCAGTCATTTTAAGAAAAGGGCTAAGGAAAATTTTGATTTAGCATATAGAGACATGATAGCAAAATACCAGTAAATTCTAGCAGTTTCATAAAAATTTCATCAATCTTCCTAGTATTGTGTTTGCTTGATATAAAGCAACTGTTGTAACCAAACTATGGATAGAAAAAATTACATTTACTTAACTGTGTCAATATGTTACTAATAGACTTGGAAAGTAAAACGTTTTATCCCAGGTGGTTCCCAAACCTGGCTGCCATCAGAACCTCCTGGGAAGCTCATTAAAGGTATGGATTCCTAATCCTCACCCCAGACATATTGAATCCCTATCTCTGGAGATGGGGCCCAGGAATCTGTATTTTAAAATGCATTTCACAAGTGATTCTTTTCCAACCGGGTCTAAAATTTGTTTGCAAATTGGTATTTTGGGAAGCATTGTGTATGGCTAAGTTCCTTGAAGTTAGGCAGTTTCTGGTTGTAACCTCATTGCCAAGCATGATACCTGGCATATCATATATACTCAATCGGTATTTCTGGAATTATATGGTTGTGTCCAACACTGAGTTAGCTATGTAACTGGATGCTTTTTTTGGTACTAGAGAAACCCAAACATTAGGGGAGTGTCAGAAACACATGAAACCCTGATTCAAGAGGAACCACAGTCATAAATCAAAAAGCATCTTTTATCCTGGAAAATGCCAAGAGGGTAGCTTATGTCCTGTGCTGTTGGAATGCCTGCACACTTGAGTGTTTGTGCAACCAGCAGTGCCTTCATGGGACACAGAGCTATGTCGGTGTCAGGGAAAGCCAGCTTCATACAACACTGAGATGAGCCACGGATCAGAAGTAGAAATCTGACACTGCTTCCTGCGCTTTGGAAAGCTGGAAAAATGGCCCTAGCTAGCCATTTTAAGATGCCTTGGGTTTTCTCTCACAAAGACTCAAATGGCTGTCTGTTGGTTTTTTGTTTTGTTTTGTTTTTAAAATAACACAGCCCGGCGCAGTGCCTGCCTACACCAATGATCTGCTACAATGGCTCCGAGGGCTCACATCATGAATGTACCCAATGGATTGTATACTCTGGTCTGCAGGTCCACACAGCCAACTCTTGGGTACCTGTGTGAGTAAACATCCTCTATTGTGAATAATCAAAAACAGGAGATGACTTAAAACCTCAGTTCTAAGGGAAGGCACACAGCATTTGGAGTAGATTTCTACCCTCCAAGAGGAAGGTGCTTGGGCTTCATTTGATCACCTGCCCCCATAACCTGGGACCATTTGGGCAGAAGGTTTCTAACCATAGGAACATCCAGGGACAAAAGGGACATTTAAGGGGGAATGCACCAAGGACATAGCTGGGGTGTCCAGCCACAGCTTTAGGGGTGGTGAGAACCGGGTATTGGGACGTGCATCTGAGCATCATGGACAAACTAGTTTCTCCAGCCAGTCCACGTAGAGAAAGGGCTCCCCAGTGAAGGGGAAGTGATGACTGGGATACCAAAGATGCCCACCTGTTCAGGTAAACAGAGTTCCAAGTGACTGGTGAGGTACCACAAGACTTTCCTGTCACCTTGGGATAGCTCTGCCTGATGTAGAAAAAGACTAGGGTCCCCTTGAAGGGCCTCAACCTCCCCTCGTGTTTCTGCAGAGGTATTCTCCCCTCCTCGAGTCCAATTCTGCCATCTGGACTCTAGTGTTTCCCTGTCGCCCTCAGTCACCATTCCAGCCCTCCCCAATCTTTTCCTCTCTACTGACTCTTTCCCTCAGTGCACACACACACTCACATCTTTCCCTTCTTAAAGAAAAATACAAAATCCTTCTCCCTCCAGCTCTGTCTAGTGAATACCCTTGTCTTTCCTTCCTTCCCTAGGCAAGATTTTTGAAACTATCTATACCAGAACTATGTTAAGACAGCCCTTAAAACGCTTACATTTGGAGACCCATCCCACATGAAAGCAAGTAGGAGAAAATGCACCCACATCTTATGTTAAATGCATTTTTTAAATTTTGCTTCTGATGTGACGGAGTGGCAAGCAACAGTTAATGTATAATTGGCTGTGATTTCTCAGCAGTCGTTGTTCATACAAGAGAATGTTTGCAAAAGGAGAAAAATCAAACCAAAAATAATTGTTTCTAAATGTAATGAAGTTTTTATGAATATTAACTTTAAAAATTAATGAAGTCAAAACAATGTTACATTTTGGAGATAGTTAATTACACGTCTTAATTTGATTTAGCAGTTTTCTTTTTGCATTTTGAAGCTAATAATTTTTTTCAGATCTCAAACATAATTTTGGACACTTGAAAATCTTTTAGGCGCTAGGTGGTCTGTCTATGGTATCTAAAGGAGAAAATGATTGTGTTCTGAATTCACTTTTTTTTTTTTTTAACATGATAGGTAGCATGATCTTTTTTTTTTTTTTAATTATTATTTATTTATTTATTTATGGCTGTGTTGGGTCTTCGTTTCTGTGCGAGGGCTTTCTCTAGTTGTGGCAAGCGGGGGCCACTCTTCATCGCGGTGTGCGGGCCTCTCACTATCGCGGCCTCTCTTGTTGCAGAGCACAGGCTCCAGACGCGCAGGCTCAGTAATTGTGGCTCACGGGCCCAGTTGCTCTGCGGCATGTGGGATCTTCCCAGACCAGGGCTCGAACCCGTGTCCCCTGCATTGGCAGGCAGATTCTCAACCACTGCGCCACCAGGGAAGCCCCTGAATTCACTTTTATTCTCCCGAATATTCACTTGTCATCCCATGAAATTTTGTCTTGTACCACTAAAATCAAGCTCACTGAGGTTACCAACGAACATTTTGTTTCTAATCTATCGGAAAATTTCCAGTCCCAATCTTAAGTGACCTCTGGTAACACTTGACATTGTCAACCACCGCCCTTCTTGGCATTTGTTTTTTTTTTGTCCACGCCGCGAGGCTTGTGGGATCTCAGTTCCCCCACCAGGGATAGAATCCAGGCCACAGCAGTGAAAGCACCGAATCCTAACCACTGAACCACCAGGGAACTCCCCCTTCTTGGCTTTTTATGAAGCCATTGCTCTCTGCTCTCCACCAATCTTCTCAATCGCCTTTGCCTGCTCTGAGGCATATTCTCCCATTTCCCTGCATTTGGCCTCTTGCCTCTCCTCCATGCACTGTCCTGCTGATTTTACCTCCTAAATACTTTTCAATTTCTTACCTTCTCTCTCTCTCTGCTACCACTTCCCTAGCTCAAGGCCCCACCATCTCTTGCTTGGACCTTGGCAGCATCTCCAAAATGATTTCCCTGCTCGTAGCTGTGTCCTCCTCAACTTTACCGTCCACCTAGTTGCCTGAGCGATCTTTCTGATCAGATGCTTTCTGATACTACATATGCCACTCTGATATTGCATAAAATAATAATTAGTTTAATGTTATATATCTGGATTTCCCACTAGACTGTGATTCCCTTGAGAGGAAGAGCCATGTCTTGTTCAACTCTATAACCCCTGGCCCATCATAAGAGCCCAATAAATGTTTGTTGAAAAAACGAGCTGACAGAAAAAGGATATGGACATCCCAGGTGTAGAAGCATGAATTCTCAAAAGCTTTGGATCCATACTGTGATATGTATTCATTCCTAATTAAATGTTGTTTAAAATAATCATAAAGTGGGCCAGCCCTCGTTGAGTGCTCCCAGCCTGGTGGCCTAGACTGCACTCTGTGGCTGGCCAGAGTGGGACTAAACATGACGTGGACGATCCACAGCATGGACTTGACCGCACGCGGTCGCGGGCAGGCGTGGGGGGGCGGGGATGGGATAGGGTTATAAATGGACAGGTGATCTGTGCTGGGATAACCTTGATCAGATCAGGGAAAGCTTCTCTGAGGAGCTCAGGTTTGAACAGGATGCTGGTGGAAACCATGAGTCACTGAAACACCCCACAGCCTCTCTTTCCCAGCTTCTCGCGTTTCAGGGCCAGCATGTTAATCACGGGTGTTGGCTCCGGCATGCTGACTCCTGGCTGAGTGGCCCCCTCCTCCTAGGAGCGGGGCTTGTATACCATTCGTGCCTTTAGGAACTTATTGGAAAGTGGAAGCAAGAATAGATTGCTGGCAGAGTCGGAGTTGAGAAACAGATGGAGCTGGGAGCGGGAAGCGGAGTTAGGAGGGCGCAGCAGTTCCCTTAACGCTGTCGTTAGTCATTCTCCTAGAAGTCAAATGCCTTCCGCAGCTCTCAGCCCTCACTCAGAGGAGCCTGGCATGTGGATTTCCCCCAGGCTGACCCCAAGGCCCTCCACACCTGCAGGGGAGTCATCTCATCACGCCCCCTTCCCTTCTTCAGACGGGACCTCACAGAAGCCATCCAGACAGATGGCGTTGAAACTGAGCTTTTCTCCTGACACTTGAGTCTCTGAGCCTCAGCTAGGCCTCAGCCGTAAGACTGTAGTAACCGAAATGGAATCAAACTCTCCCCACAAACTCCTGGTTGATTGAAGACCAACTGTGGTGTGTCACTCACAGATTGCCCACAAATACAAATGATCGTTGACAAATGCAAATGAAGAACGTTGTCTCTAGAACTAGAATGGCCACCTGGAAGGGAGAATCTCTGAGTAGATTTGAATCTCCACCCACCCACCCACCTGCTCTGCCTTCGGTTCTGACTGGCAAATAATCGCTTCTTGGATTCAGGTGCACGTATGTCCCAGCCCTTAAAACCCATACATATCTCCAGATGGCACTGTGGAAATTTGCAACTGTGATGCAGGAAAGCTCATTCTGAATGGGAGCCTGGGAAGCAAAGAGGCAGAGGCCACAGGAGCCACGGAGCAGGTGCAGAGGGAGGAGAGACCATTATAGCACAATCCTGTCAAGGGACAGTGTATTTAGTCTTTGACGTGGGTCAACACATCTTTCTTGAGGAGCTCCCGGGAGCTGAGCGCTACGCTAGGTGCTGAAGCTTGGTGCAATCTTCCACATTGAACATATTTGACAAAAACATGGATTCTTTGACCATTTTGACTTTCAAGCACTTCCTAATTCAGAGCTACAGTCACCTACATCCATGCAAATACATTAAGCGGTCCCACCTCCGTGGACTTATTTGTTGTAAACAGCAACTTCACGTGCCCGTATGTGAGCTGACCCGTATGACCTTCCCAGAAAATATAAAGCGAATCGTCATGTCTGCACTGCTGAGGACTGTGAAATACCAAGTTTGCCATTTCTTCTTGCATTGACCATGACATCTGTTGACTAGACCCAGCAGATTCTGGAGACGGTGACGGCAGAAGGGTAGAGAAAGGAACACAGAATAGAAGAGGGATGGTAGAGGCATCTGATAAATATTGCAATTTATCAAAACACAAGTTATGGGAGAGGTACTTTACAATTTATCAAAATATGAGCTCAAGCACCTCATGTTAAAAAAAAAACATTCTCTATCTCATTCAATTATCATTAAAAATACTGTAAAGAAAGTCCATGGTTGGCACTTTACAATTAAAGAAATGGAAATTCAGAGAACTTCAAGAATTTGCCCAAGTGTTCAGAGCCCAGATGTGAAATCTAGATAAATCTGACTGCCCAGCTAATGTTTATAAAAATAAAGCTGACCTTTATGAATATTTACTATGAGCCACCTTACCAGGCTAAACATTTTAATTCAATCCTAACAGTTGCTCTGTGAAATTGACACTACCCTTACCTCCATGTTCCTGACCGGGAAACCAAGGTACTGGAGTCAGGTAACTTGCCCAGGGCTCCGCGGCTGGCGAGGGGAAGTGCCAGATCCAAATGGAAGCCAGAGCCTGAGCCCGTATCCCTACCCCCATATCACTTCTCCCTAGAACTCGGGGCCCCCATGGTCCCTCATGCTGCAGGGTTGTGATTACAGACCTCAACCTGGCTCCCTGTGACTGAATTCATTCCTAGGACCACCCCACGCTCGCCCCAAGTGACTGGGGAAGTGAAACCTATGTACGGGCTATTAGTTCCACTTATAAAATCCCCTTCTCTCCTTGGGAACATTACAGCAAATGTTTGAATCGATGACCCATTGACTTAATCTTGGCTCACTTTCCAGACACAGCGGGGCTGTGGTCTTTGTAACTGCTGACCTCCTTTGACGCAGACACACTGGGCCATGGTCCACCTCTGTTCCCAATCGTGCTTTCCGGCACCCCCCTCCCCCGGAGTTTCCCCCCGTCTCTTAGCAGTCAATCTGATTTGATTAGGAAGAGGCTTCCTCGGCAAGCATCACTTCGAGACACTATCTAAACTCCCATATTCAGGTTTCCAGTCTTGGCCCTCTCCAGAGAAACCAGAGAACCAGGATAATAGAGCTGAGCCCCCAGGGAAGAAAGAGAAAGGAAAACGTCCCCACGATTCCCCCGACCCCCCTCATCACTCGCCCCCGCTCTTGCTAAGATGTCTTACACTTTCATTCCCGCCGTGCCAGACAGCAAACTTCCTGCTCTCTAAGGATTTTGTGAGTCAATGCCACCGGCCTCTTTTCCATCCTTGAAAGGGGACCCTGATTTTCACAGCCCGGTGGTGTATTTATGTTCCTTTGAAGCCAGATTGCGAGCTTGTGTTTTTCAAGATAAAAGTATTTAATTTCCTTGGAATTCACCGACTACCTTTTTGTCTGGCAATTGTTCTGCAAAGCCTTCGGTAATCCAATCCCCTTGAATTGGGATGCTGGCCTCTGTGAGTGGCTAGCGATATTTCTTTTTATAGGAGTTGAGTGAGAAAATAAATTAAAAAAGTGTTTTTGAAAAGACAAGGCAGAAGAAAATGAAACAGCTTGGAATGAAGCCTGCTTCTTTTTGTAATTCTCCAGGCTTCCACATGATCTGCCATTGCGTTTTTCAGCTGTGTATGCAGGTAGCTGGTCACTGAGCTACAGGCAGGGAAAGAAATGGGGAGATGAAGCCAAGGGGTAATGCTGTGGTTCTCACCAGAGCCAAGTAAGACCTGGCAAAAAGACTCAGGTGGTGGCATCATCCCAATGTTAGGATTCTTCTCTGGAATTTGGCAGTGATACCGGAGCTGTAATGCTGGGTTAGAAGTGAAGTAGCAGCAGATCATTTTCTTTGAAATTTCTCACGTTTTAATAGGGGATAATAAAGTAGAGAAGGATTATGTGAGGCACTGCACATTGTCTGGTACATTGCAATTGATGTCACTCTCAGTTTCAGGGATCTCTGAGAACAGGACCGCCCTCATAGCTCCCTTCACCTCCATCCCTCTCTGCCTACTCCATCTCCTCCTCCTTTCTTTAGGCACGTGTGGAAGCCAACTGATCCCAACCACGAAAAGAAAGATCCCCTGGAAGCTGCTTTGGAAAGCAAATGAAAAGGACTGCCGTTTGTTCAATTTGAGACACAAGAAAAAACATGGTCCAGCGGCTCCATTCCTGGCCACCATGAAAGACTTAAAGGAAGAGATCTTTCAGGCCATGCTGGTCCCTGTTCTTCTGCCACAGGTGGTGGTGGTGGTGGGGGGTCTCTAGAGCAGTGAGTTTTATTCCAGAAGTTTGATGGCTAATTTGTCACAGGGAGACCAAGCAGTGGCTCTGCTCCTTCCAGGCTAGTGCTTCTGGCCTGGCTTGGGGGAGGTCACGTGGACTTTCATTCAGCCAGGAAGCCTTTTAGTCTCTCTGAGTAATGTCTGTTTGGGTTTCAGCCATGGCAGAAATGGGGCCACTGCATTAAACTGGCACTAGCTGCTGTGGCTGGGCTGGGAGCCGAAGCCCTGGTTCTTACGGTGATTTGCACAGTATCTCCCAGACAGTCCCCTCTTGGACATCACCACTTGTTAATACAGCTCCCCCTCTTGCTCCCAAGGACGACCGCATGGAGGCAAATTAACATCGGCTGGTTGGTAGAACCCTAGCATTTTCCGAAGCACGTGGGACCCGGGCAGGATGGCTTCCACTGTTTATCTTCTCTCTTCATCTGCTCAGTTCTCTTCTCCGTGCCAGGGAACATTCAGTCCCTCAGTGGAGAGTGGAAAGAAGCCTCCTGCTCTGTCCTTTCCATCTTCCCTGAGAGCCTGCTTTCCCTGTGTCTCCTCTCCATCCATCCTGAGCTCTGCTGTCAGATCAGTCTTCCTAAAATTCTGTGGAATGGGGAAGAATATCCCAAGCCAACCACTCTGCAAAAACAACAACTTAATTTTCCTATAAAGGTACCTAACATCTACCTCAAACTCCCGTTTCCACCTGATTGCCAAAAATGTAGTGATTTCTTTATGTTTAAATTTCAGATTTACATTCAGTTAACTACGGTGTTTTCTCTGTTCCCCCTTCACTCCTGGATGTATTTCAAGTCTGGGGTTGGGAAGGAGATTATGTGTCATGGGGATGGGGTTAGATGTCCCATCCTAATGCCAGATTCCTCTTAGATTTCCAATATCCTTGTCTGGGGCCCCAGAAAATGCAGGTCTGTCCCTGGGACCTCTCTGCCCTGGGTCCCCATGTGCCATCTTTCATGCACCCACTCCACCGTGGCATGACACATATTTGTGGGGCATGCCCAAATCCAGAAGTAAGCAAACATCTCTTTACCTCTTGGTATCCCCAAGGAATCTAGGAGTTCTCTCTGGCACTCTCCCCCTCCCAGCAGGGCACAAGGCTCCTTCCCAGGGACCTTCCACATTCTAACATATCCTTTCCTGGTTTGCATCTTTTTATCTGGTTTGCAGACTGGGTGGCCTGGCTCTCTGAACTTCTAGTGTTAGCTTTATGCAAAGCTTCCTTCAGGTACTGGCCTTCTGTATTCCAAAATAGTGATACTTTTTTAGCAAATCAAAAACCATGACTTCTAAGAACATTGTCTCTGCTGAGTCGGAACAACTTCTTTTGGAACTTAAAGCCAATAACTGGACTCCGTTCTTCCCGAGGCAATGACTGTGCCCTGGGACCATGAATGCCACTGACAGCTCAGAATTCCATCCACAGCACCTGCTTTCCTGAGGCCACATCTCACCCCAGAACCTCTGAGGTCTTCCACCAATGTCTCCAACCCGGTCCACTGTGCTGTTAGTGTGCCAAGGCATATGCAAAGCTCTGGGGTGTTTACAGGGCATCTTCCTGGGACACTGATTTTACTTAGAGTCTAGGAATGAAAAGCATTTTTCTATTACATAAACATGCCCCTATTACGTTGTCAGATGCAAAATTCACATGTGTTTTTAGGACAAAACAGAAGAGGAAATTCCAAACCTGCTGGGCTGCTTTAGACTCTGTCCCCAGATCCCCAAACATGCATACTCAGTGTCCTCTGCTATTAATTCTTTCCCTGGGAAAGTTTGGGACGTACTGGTTTGCTGTCCACATGCCTTCACCTGGTTTTCAATGCCCTCTTAACTCCAACCTCATCCTACTCATCCAAACCAATTTCTGAGTGTGACAACTCTGCTCCACAACCTTCCTAAAGCTCTGACTCCTAATGAATGCTTCATGGTCCAGGCCCAATGTCTCTGTAAACCTTCCCTGACTATTGTGCAGAATTAATCACTCTGTTCTCTGGGCTTCATAACACTTTCTGTCCAGCTCTATGAAAGCATTCCTACAGTGCAACCATTATAGTGATAATCTGTGCCACTCTTTAACTCTAAACCTCTTGAGGGCAGGGCCATGTCTCATTGTTTTTCATACTCTCAGAGCCCAGCACAGTGCCTGATACACAGTGGTCTACACTGTTCGTTGGATGCAGTGAGGGCTCCGTGAACACTTTCCATCTAACACTGGGGTGTCAGGGCTCCTGTTCGGAGGAAAAAAGACTTAAGAAGTAGGACCAGTCTGGACGTCCTTGAGACGATTGCCCATTCATTCATTCATTCATTCATTACTTGTTCATCCTTTCATCAAATACGGATAAAATGTCAGATGATATGCTGGTCACTGGGACAGAAAAATAAATAAGACGCAGACCCTGCACTTGAGATTTTCATAGTCCATGGGGGACAACTATCAACAGACAAACTAATGTCCTAAGTGTTCATCTTAGAAAAGCTATGTAGCCTTGAGGAACATGGAGTGGATGGGCGTACTTGTGGCTGTGGATACTATTCAGACCTCAATTTCTTCTTTAGGCCTAGATTTTAGAATAAAATCAGTTCTCATTTCCTTTGCGTCAGTGCTTTGCTGAGTGTTTAACATGGTTTATCTCATTCAGTCTTCACAATAGCCTGGGGAAGTGGCATTATTATTTCTAGTTCTATTCTCCAGAGGAGGAAACGGAGGCTTAAAGATGCTTCACAGTGTATATAACAAGGCCATCTATGGAGTGGAGTCCATTTGACCCAGTGCCTGTGATCTTGAACCCTGTCTACACTGCCTCAGAGGAGAGAACCAATCTAGCGCCTGTCAGCAGAACAAATAGGTGTGCAGGAGGGAAATGTTTGAGCCCCATTCTTAGAGTGGGGTGCGGGGGAGCCCACTGGACTTTGGGTGAAATCTCTAATGGGAGAGAGAGACAATCTAAATTGAGGTCCCTGAGTGAAAACTGTAAGGTCCCAGCTCCTGTGTCGTCATCCCCAGCCTTGTCAATCTGCTGCCCTTCAAGTGTTTCTCTATAGATTAGCAGTGAAAATAAACACAAAGAAATAAGGGCACAAAGGGGAAGGGCCTGTGGCTAGGCTTAGAAGTCAAGGATGAAAGGGGAAACTGGAGAGCTGGGATCAACTCAGTAGTGAGTCTCGAGGGGAAACAGGCTCAAAGAGATCAAATAGGATCAGGTTTACAAAAGAAAGGAAAGCCAGGAAACCCACAACTAGTGGTAAGGAAAAGAGGCGGGAGGCCTGGAGCAGCCAGAGCTGGCAGCCGGGGGCCGGTGGGGAGCCTGTGTGTTCCCTGCACCCCTCTGAGCCCTTGCTCTTGCCCACCCCCGGTTTTGCTCCAGCCTCCCGCGTCTACAGCATCCCTGCATCCCCGCATATGTTCAGTCAGCTGTTCAGAGGCAGGAACAACTTGAAGGAGTAGAGAGCTCTGAGCGTGAAGGCTACTCAGGAAAGCACCATAGCACAGTTTCATTTGCCACCTTAGCGTGGCCCAAGAGGACAGTAATTGGTGGCTTTTGACAGCTACCAGTCAGTGGCTTTCATCACACATCCCACAGACTTTTACTGAGTCCCTACTATGTGCCAGGCTCTGTAGGGGAGGCCAGGGACACAGAAGCAGGTGAGACGGGTCCACATCTAAGGTGTCATCACCTGGGCAGAGGAAACCAAGAGTTGTAACGTAGTGCGTTGAGGGCTCCATCCAAAATCACGGAAGGCACCCGACCCACTGTGGGGAGGGGCAGCTGGAGGGCGACCAGGGGCTTCTAGGGCAACAGAAACCTGGACATTTCTCCTGTTTCACTCTGGGTCCCAGGTCCACCTCTCCGTTTCTATTGGGTTGGCCAAAATGTTTGCTCAGGTTTTTCCGTAAGATGTTATGGAACAACCCAAACGAACTTTTCGGCCAACGCTAAATTTTAAATTACTCCAGATCAAAAGCCACTACTGTTTCCCTCCATCTCCTTGGTAAGACGGCACTCCTTCCCACCACTCTGAAGTTCACTGTTCCCACAGAAAAACACGGACATATATTAACTTACCAATAATCTCACTTTACTTTGACTATTCTGGGCCCAGTCAGATTTAGACTGCTTTCAATCCATGAGTCTTTTTCTGGGGAGGGGGCGGTGGAGGCACATCCTGCTACCCACACCTTCCCGGGTACGCACTGTCTAGGCAGGCCAGATCTCCCCACGGGAACCTTTCTTCTCACACCCACACCACCTGCGGTCCCCACTCACAGCCCTGCCCGCTGCACCGATTTCTGCCCCTGCATCGTCCCTCAAGGTGCTTCTTGCCTGCAACGTCCCACTCCCCGCTTCCTTTCCTATACCGGTCCTGGGGATCTTCAACATCTGGTGCATTCTTTCAAATCCACGAAAGTTTCCTGATACTTTTCTCTGTACCTCCCCCATTTCTTTTTTTCTCTGAACAAACAAGAGTCAGTCTCCTCCACCGTTGACCTTTGGGGAGTGGAGAGCCAAGAATGGTGTGGCCTCCCACCGTTCCTGCAAAGGAAGCGGCAGCATTTCCTCCAGATGACAAAGGGCTTGTCCCTGTAGGTCCACATTCCTGAGCCCTCTCCTCCAAGGATCAAGAGGCACACGGAGACCCTTAGAAACACAAAGTCATTCCCTGACTGTCTCATCCTGCATAATCACTCACGCTGAGCAGAGAGGGAGGCACATAGCATCATTCATTTTACTCCCCAGCTGCCTCCCCAGGGCCGAGTGTGTATAGGTAAATTTGCTGCATATTTTAGCAAGGCTGCAGTAGATTACTGGGGTGACCATATGATTTATTGCCCAAGCCAGGACACTTTGAAAATGAAAGGGCATTCTAAAAATAACTAACAGGCATTCATGGATCTGCAACAGATGTAACCCGAGACTATCCTGGGCAAGCCAGGATATATGTTCCCCCTACAGAAAATGTTGGGTGTTCAGGGACCCTCGACACTCTTCAACTACACGTCAGTCAGCGACTGCTTTCTATCCAGCCGTATCTATCATTCATTCAATAAAATATCCATGTGCCGGGCCCTGTGGACAGCCCTGTAAGGAAGACAAGCCCTGCCCTCATGGAACTTACATTCTAGTCGAAGAGGCAGAAAGTAAACAAATGAATAGAAACTATAATATCAGGTAGTGATAAGCTCTGAAAAGCAGAGCCCGAGGGAAGGGAAGAGATGTGTGGCGTGGGGAGGGAAGGCCTCTCTGAGGGGCCTTCTGAGGGAACAGTGTGCAGACCCCGAGGTGGGTGGAGGCTGGGAGGCTTGGGGAACAGGAAGAAAAGGGGGAAACAGATCAGGAAGGGTCGGGAGGCCATAGAAAGCTTGGATTTTATTCTGAGTGAGATGGGAAGCCATTGGAAGGTTTGCGCAGGCCGAGGCTGCAACCTTATGTGCGTCTTAAAAAGAATCACCCTGGCTTCTGGTGGAGGGAACAGTGCAGAGGCGCAAGCAGGGGAAAAGGGGGCCAGGCTGTTGTAATCGTACGACTGTGGGGTGCTGGTGGCCTGGGCCATGGCGGAAGAGGTGGTGCTGGCGCAGAAGTGGCTGGACTCAGGAAACATGGCAGGGGTGGCATCTCTAGGACTCGGGAGTGGGCGGGAGTGGACACCGTACATTAAGCCCAAGACCCTGGGACAGGGATGAGCCCAGTCAGTCCCAGCCCGGCCTTCGGCTCCCTCCGAGGCTTGTTCTCAACCTGGCATTACTTGGAATTTGGACGCCAGAGACGAGCAGCTCTGGTCCTCCAGGCAGGAGGGGCGGCCCTGGCCACCCTTACCTTTGGCTCTGTGATCTTCCTCCTTGGGGCACTTGCCCCCTTCCCACCACTTGCGCTTCAGAATTTCCAGACGGTTGTTCTCCTGCAACTGGAGGATGGCCAGATCAAACTCGTCCCGGAAGACGGAGCCTGTGGGTCACAGGAGAGCCCAGAACACAGGACATGAGTGCCCACGTCTGCATCTCTCTGCTCCCTTCCTGGTAAACCTCCCTGCCACCCTGCCCACGTAACATAGGAGGGGAGGGACAGGGGTCCCCGCAGGAGCACGGCTCTCTACTTGCTCAGGCCGAGGACTCTCCGCGCCATGCAGGGCACCAGGCGTTTCTACTTTCCTTCTCTCCACGCTGACTGGCATGCTCAGTCCACGGCCAAGACCCCAGCATGGGTCAAGGGACAGCCTTCCGGGCAGCTGTGCTGCCCATCTCCCCATCCAGGCGCCGACATTTTCTACCTGGGTGAACCCACCTCCCTCCCCACCAGCACGCGGTAAGCTGGTTGCAAAGCTCCCCGTCCGCCTGCCCCTGGGAGGCCAAGGAGGGAAACCTTCTGTGACACAAACCTTGCAATCAGTTGCCTATTTTCTACTTTATTGAAATTAGTTTCTCTGCCATTTGTAACTCTCACTACATTACACCCGACAATTGTTTACCCGGAGCGGCCGCCAATGAGAAAAGGGCCACCCAGAGCGAGGTGGAAGCTTCCTCTCCTCCATCAGTGTGGAGAATCGGTCTGGGGCACCCCCTTTCCCGCACAGCTGCCTGCTGGGTGCCCCAGAACCCCTGGTCCCGTCCACTACTCTGTTTACATCGCTCTTCCCTCCCTCCTCAGACAGAAGGCTCTGTTGAGTGCAATTCTTTTTTAATTTTTCATATGGTGTATGGTCAAGGAGCTTTGGTTCTGGAATGTAGGTTTAATCACAAAAAACAGGCTTAAATGAAACCGTGGAAAGCTCGATGCCCCAGCACAGGCTGAGGCCTGAAATTATTAAGAAAAATCATTAAGAAAAAGCCGCCAGGAGGCTGGAAATGAACTAAGCTGCCCAGTTTTCTTGTCCAAGCTCTGTAAAGGCCTGATGTGGACAGACGCCCCAGGGAAAAGGGCTCTGATGCAGGATACAGGCAAAAGCTGGAACAAATAGATTCCTGCTCTCAAACTTTCCTGCACACAGGAATCCCCTGGGGATCTTGTCGACCTGCAGACTCTAATCCAGTGGGTCTGGGGCTGGGGGCTGAGATTTCGCATTTCTCACAAGTTCCAAGGCGGTGCCCTGCCGCTGGGCCATGGGCTGCACTTTGACAGGTAAGGAATAAGATCAGCTCCCAGATCTCTTAGCACTCTAACAGCCCATTACTCCATAGATAGAACCTTCCCTGCTACAGATACAACTACCCTTGGGCATTCAAACCCCAAGCCTGCAGCGCTGAATGTGATCTGGGTGAACGTCGATAGCACCTCATATATTACATAGCAGGTACTTAACACACATTTGAAGTGAATGGCTACTGGAACTAACAGATGGTGTTGGGTGGTGAGACTAATGAATATTCCAGGTTTAGAGACAAGTATCCAGCCAATAAGGCATTTCAAACAGTTTTCAAGGCATCTTCAACCCAATCTCAATAGCATACCAAGGGCCCCATGAAAGGATTATTCTGCTTACTCCATGTTTGCCTACTTAGCTCCTAAACTACCCGACTAATTTTCCATCTCATTCCTTGTTCTGTTTCTCTTCATCTTCCTGGGTCTAACCACACTGCTTATTCCATAGTTACACCCTTACTTTCCACTTAAGAAGGACACACATGCTTGTCTTTCCTGGACCTAAATTCTGTCCCATCAATCGACTATGCAATGCTCTTCCCAGCCTGATCTAAGAACCTGGGCTAACCCATAGCTCACCTTCCCCATCTATCCTGTCCTGTTGAGCTGCTGGACCCGTTTGGCAACACGGTCTGAGAGGTGAAATGCTGGATTTGGAGGTAGGCCCCCTAGGCTCCAGCTCAGCTTTTCTCTCCACTTACTCTGTGACCTTGGACAAGTAACTTATCAGCTCTGAATCTCAGTTCTCTCCTCTAGAATGGGAAGAACCACATCTCCCTTGCACGTGGGATAAGACTAAGATAACACATATGGAAACAGCATTACCTCAGACAGAGAACCAATGCATTTCCCTCCCCTTTTCCTTGGTTACCGATGAGAATTTCTAGAGTCGGTCTGCTTTATGTCAACTCTATAGGTTTGTGCCATGAAAACTTTTGAAGCACTTGACAGTTCAGTTAAATTTATTAAATTGCTAGAGTATTATCAAGGTGCACCTTAGGTTCATTTTGTGGTTCCCTCCACCATCTTTAAATACAATGTTAACCAGTAAATTTCTCAAAGGGGCCCATAATCTGTATTATTAATGAAATCAATGAAATATGATGCTAAGTGGAGGGTGTGCAGGTGCCCTGAGTGAGGCTTCCAGTTTACAGAACTACTAGGGTCAGAAATTACAGAGTTCAAGGGTGAACCATATTATTGCCTATATTCGTTGGCTTGGTTTCTGATCAGTCTTGAAGAAGTCATCTGCTTTTATCAAATAACAGAGGGAACATTGGAAAATGTGGGGAGGGCACTAATGTTCCCCCTAACAGGCTAAGTGTGATGAAACACTGTGGTGAGACCAGATTATTCAGTTTAACCTTTGTAACAACCCTCCGAGGTATGTATTAGAAACCTGATTTTACAAATGCGATAATTGAGACTCTGAGAGGTTAAATAACCTATCCAAGGTCCCACAGCCAGGAAGCAGGGTGCGTTCCCAGATCTGCCTGACTCCATCCCATGCCCTTCACATGACACAGGTATAAGTGAGGCCTATAATTTATAGAGTTCTGAGTTAGGTACCGATCAAGAGAAGGGGTGTGACACTACTATATATACAATAGATAACCAACAAGGACCTACTGTATAGCACAGGGGACTATACTCAATATTTTGTAATAACCTGTAAGGGAAAAGAATCTGAAAAAGAATAGATATATATCTGAAACACTTTCCTGAAACTAACTTACACCTAAAACTAACACAACATTGTAAGTCAACTACATTTCAAAAAACAAAAAGAGAGAGAAGTGGTGTGTAAGATACCAACAAAGATGCACATCCTGTATATCAATTTCCCCACATGAGATGATTTCCTCCATTCCTGCTTCTTCCCTGGCTGCTTGGTTTCAGGACAACCTTGTATGAGGACAGACTTGGACAAGGACAGCCCTATACAATGTGGCTCTCCATGGTGTGTGTGGGAAGGGTACATGTCTGAAACACTGGGGGACATTTCCAGACCTCCTCCATGGTCACAAAGTCACAAACGTGCTTCCCCTCACCTTCTGATAGAGGAACCATCACCAGGGGAAGGCCTAAAGCAGGGATATTCTTTACAAGGCACAGCTGGGATACCTTTCCGGAAGCCAAGCATCTCTACCTTCCTATAACAAACCGAGGGCGCAGTCAGCAAGGTGAATACCAGAGCTTTCCTGCCCACTCTCAGCTTCCTACTCTGACTCAGACCAGATGGACCAGTGAGATCCACAGATGATTGGAAAGCCGTCTCCTCCAATCACGTCAGTCCCCTTTTGTAGTAAACCTGTCACCAGGGACACTAATAGCAAAATTAATTCACTTGAGTCCTACCATCTCTTCCATCTCCTTTCCACTGCTAGTAGAGATGTCAGACATCAGAGAAATGGCCAAAGGGCAGGACTCAATGCTTTCACTGCCCAGGGCCTGGGTTCAATCCCTGGTTGGGGAACTCAGATCTCACAAGCTAGCTGTGTGGTGTGGCAAACAAAACAAAACAAAACAAAACACCCAGGGCATCCATGTGCCCTTTAATAATTAATCTATGAATAACTAATCAATTAGCCCTTCCATAATTAAGGACTGGGTACTAATCCTTGATGACTTGGAAGGATGTGGATTCGCTTTTTTTAAAAACCGTAAGAATGCCCATCTCAAGTCACTGTGAACCCGGTTCTAGAAACAGGGGCTGTTGACTTCAAGGCTGCATTCGAGGGTTGGAGCTACCCTGAGCCTGCCTGGGTGGAGCTACCCGAAGAGGCTGTTCCTCTCCTGCATACCGACTGGCATGCCAATCCCATAGCCCTTGGTGTCCAGCAGGCCCCCAATCTGAGTGAGGTTGCAGTTTCGCTGCCGATAGTACTCATTCATGGTGGATTCCAGAAGGAAGGCGTAGTTGGAATTCAACACCCTGGCGATCCCCTCCTCCGTGCTCTTCACGAACACACTGGGCTGCTTGGAGTACATGTAATTCCACATGCGCTGGTAGGTCTGATAGCGGGAATTCTGGGAAAAGAACGCAAGGACGCAGGTTGAGGAAAGAGAAAGGAGATGGTGGCCTGGAAAGAGAGGGCATCCAAGTGGTCCCTAAAATTCTGGCCCTTCTGCTACTCAGTCCCCTCCTTATATTCAAGAACCTGTTCCCTTTCATGTCACAACTGCCACTGCCTAATGGCAGGAGGAAAGGGTTGTGCCTTTGATACCTTTTACAAAGACAAAGAAGGAACAGGGTCTGAAGGTGTGTAAACTCTGCCTACTGCTTCGATCGTTGGCTCTGCTTCATCCACCCATCTTTCATTGCCAACCTCCATGTTCTGACCAAAGTGAGAATGGAAATTCTGGCTGTGTCCTCTACTGTCCTTCAGCGCAGGGGCAGCAAACTCAGGTTCATTCTGGACTTTTAAGAGACATCATCCGAAGGGGCAGTGCCAGCTCTTCTCTATCAACCCTAAACCAATCCGTCAATCACATATTCAATGTTGGCTTCTAGTTTACAAATAATAACAAGACTGAGAGAATTCTGGGGGTCTAGCCAAACCCTGTGTTTGCATGATGCCTTCACTGGTCCCTGTGCCAGTATCCCTGAGACTTGTATGGGAAACAGAAAACTGAAGGCCTTGGACTTGTTTCATGTGATAATGAACTTCTTGGGTCACAGACTGGTTAGACACTCACTGACTCCAGGGGAATCTGCTTCCCTAGAGAGCCTGAAGCAAATGCAAACTACTCCTATGTCTGGCCCGGCTCTGCCAGCCTTGGTAGCCTGTCAGCTAACACTCCATTGTGGCAGGGCCGGTTCCTGAGCCTTGCAAGGGAACCTCGGAGAAGCCAAAAGGGTCCTGATCTGAGATCTATCTAGTCTGGGATCAATGAAACCAGCTCAGCTTAACCTAAAGTTCCTTACACGTTAGTCATTCGTGTATTACTCCAATCTTGCTTTGTCTAAGCACTACTTATAAAATTTAGCCTACTTAAAAAATTTAAATGTGTACGTTAGCCTCACCTTATGCAGAAATATAAATAAAAGTACAGGTTAGAGTCACTGCATATTTTTTTCTAATACTCAATTACAATAAATATGAAACCACTGCAATTAAAAAATAGTTCTACCACTAAAATCATCTCAAGTAGCACTAATCATTCATGTATAACACTTTGGGACAGGGCTGATATTAACCCAAGTGCTTTGGGGACCTGGTTCCATGGGTATTTTGGGGAGCAGGGGAAAAATGAGCCCCACGAGAACCTCCAAATTAGGTGTTCAAAAGGGATGATGGGATGAGGCAAGATGTTTTTATCTCCAGTGGACAAACATCTCAACTTTATTCTGCCCGACTCCTGATGTTGGTGAGCAACCATATGGGTTTACTTGGAAGAAGGTCATGCTGGAGCCTCCGTGAATCGTGCCATACTCAATGGCGGTCTGGTCAGCCAGGTCGTCCACCGACTCAATGGGCACATCCATGCGCTGCACGGTCAGGAAGGCTGCCAGGTTGGCCGTGTAGGATGAGATGATGATCAGTGTGAATGCCCACCTACGTAGGAAAAGACCAAGAAGTCACCGTTGCCGGGGCACCCCAGGAGTCTTAAACCCCATCCCCAGTCCTGCTGCGACATGGGAGAGACCAGGTGGCCCTCTTCTGAGGGGCTTAGTGGGGGAAGAGAAAGGAGGCAGGGCATTTGATGTCAACAGAAAGGAACGGCTTGGGAGGGTGGCCTAGAAGGAGACAGTGGTCTTCTTTCTCTTATTTCCTAAAGGTGACTATTGGGTTTCTACTCAAAAGAAGTGTGTCCATGAACATGAGACAGCTTGAGAGACGGTGAGCAATGAGCTAGTGAATGAGCTAAGGGTGCCAGCCCTGGAGGCTCTGTTCAGAGCTAGAGCCGGGTTGCCTCCCCCAGCCCCGTCATGATGCAGCCGACATTCAGAGCAGCATGGGCATGTACTGAGCACCTACTGTGAGCCACACCCACTCTCTCCTGTACTCCCTACAACTCAGGGAGGTGAAAATCTTATCCTGATTTCACAGAAGACAAAACCGAGGCTCAGAGAAGCAAAGTCACGTGGCCAAGTAACTGAGAAATTTGTATTCTATAACCAGTTCTACAGATTGTAACAGCAGAAACTCTTCAAGATGAGCTGGTGAAAAGCACCTTCGGACGGCTGAGAAGTTGGAATTAGAAAATGCTTTTACAATGGTCACGCTCTTTCACAATGGAAGGTTGTTTTATTGGGCAGATCGGACTTACTTAAAATTAGAATAGTTTTGCAACTCAGGCAGCAGCATACATGCTAAAGTCATTAAAACCAGTTTGCTCACTTAAGTAGGTTAAACAAGACGTCGACCATCTGGTCAGCAGTATGGATCTGCTTCCTAATCCATTTGTTTATAGGGGTTCAAAGATACATGTAAGCACAATTGAGGTTGGATAATCGCCAAATTCTGAATCAGTGGAGTCTGAATTAATGAGGCTTCACTCATTATGAAGACATTGCCAACCAAGGCATAGTGTTTGCCAGGGGCTGCAGCAGCCGGCAGCTTCCAGGTGGATTTCCAAGAGCAGGAAGTCCCATTGTCCCCTTTGCCACGTGTCCAAGAATTCCTTCAGGCTGCCTCCCAGGAGTGAAGGAACAGGGGCACCCAACAGCTTGATGGGCACATCCACACGCGCCAGATCACCAGTAAGGGATCTGGTTTTAGTTCTGGCTTTGTCCAATTCCACCTATGAGACCTTAGGGAAAAGCCACACATTTCCTCTGAGCTCGTTTGCTTGTCTAATAAATGGGGGATAATAATGTCTGGTCCACCTGTCTTTGGAGTGTTGTGAGATCAGGTGAGATAATATGTCATTAGTGGCTAAAAATCTGTAAAGGATGAGATGAGTGTGAGATACAGAGACATGTAGAGATGCAATGAAAATCATTTGTCCACCTTCCCTACTTGTGACCTGTAAGGGCCAGGAGTCCCTCCATCTGCAAAACCTGCTCTCCTTGCTCCTGCCTGGGCTCTTACACCCTCTTGGAAGTTGTTTCTCATGAGCTTCCCCCAGAGGAGGCTGGGGTGGTGGTGGTGGTGAGTGGTCCCCAGGTGGAGGCGTGCATTCGGAAGCTGCTCTGCCACACTGTCGAGGGTTAATGAGCCCTCAGAGCTGTCTGGGGAGCTTCCCCCAGCCCCATGGCTACACTCTGGCATCTGTTCCGCCCTGGGCAGCCATGAGGCTGTTTTTGCCACTGGTCACAAAGGACGGGTCAGAGAGAGTAAGTAGCTCATTGCAAGCCTGTCACCTTGGCTGACAAAGCAAATCATGCCCACTCTCCCTCCGGAGGGGCCAGTGGAGACTTGCTCCTGGGTGAAAGGGGCATTGTCATCGTGAAGCTGGCATTCTCGTTAGCAACGTGGCATTTTCCGTCGCTTGCTGTGGGTGAGGGTGCCACGGTAGGCCACGATGGCCCTGTTTTCTGACCTCCCGCTCCCCAGGGAGCCAACCTAACTGAGGCCCTGATTTTATAACCAAGAATTCCAAGAGGCAGAGGGGCACACCAACACCTCCGGGTCAGGCTGGGAAGGGCCGAGCCTCCCTTCCACAGACGCTCTGGAGCAGGGTGATCGAGCCACCTGGGGCCAGCTATTCAAAGCACTGCTGAGCCGACAGCCTGCAGGACCGGTGGTTCCCCTTCAGCACCAGGGCAGACTTTCTCTGGAGGAGGGGATTCCTGGGGGTGGGAGCTGACAGGTGGAGGAAGCAGGCGATGGAGCCCTACGTGCAGCATGTGGGAACAAGCACCTCTGGAAGGAGAAGCCCAAGTAGAAAGGGATCAGAATCTGCAGCTGACGTCTCATCTATGGGTTTCTGCCCAGATTTCCTGGATTTTGAGGGAGCTCTGTGACTGTGCCTGACAAGACCATCCTTTCTGCCAGGGAGCGTGAGACCCAGGTCCCCTCAGTGATCCGCTCAGTGACTCCTGGGCACGACCTGATAACGGGTGAGCACCTTGCCCCAGTGGTTTAAATCCTACTGTGTCAGTCCCAGCTGTGTTTCCACCTGCCGATCAGCCCCAGTCCAGTGGCTCCTAGGTAACTGTCCAGACCCCCCACTGTCCCCAGCACCCATGCCCCTTTCCTTTTCCTCTGGCTTACACGGGCTGAGAAGGAGAGGAGCGAAGGAAGGTTGTAAGTCCTATAAGCTGTGACACCAAACCTGACAGTGGGTTTTTAAGTGAGGATGGGAAACTTGCCTTTCAACACCTCATTGGTATTTCATTTCCCCCCATAATGGCCCAATAGCAATGATTAGTCCAAACATTTATGTAGCACTTCCAAATTTTCAGAGAACTTTCCCATACATCGAATCATTCCACCATGTTCCTCTTGCCCTGCCAAGAGGAGAAGGGAGCTCCAGGAAGAGGCTGGCTGACTGCGCGTGTGGACCATGATTGCAACTTGCTCCCTGAGGTCCTGTCCAACTCCGAGCTACTAACAGCTTGCATTTTCCCACACCTGCTAAGGTGGACACGTCCGGCAGGCCCCCAGAGCCAGGTGCAGAGGGGCAAAGCTCCAGAAAGCTGCTGGAGGGGGCGTGGGCTTGGATTTCTCCTGCAGGGACTTCCTTCTACATGCTCACATTTGCATAAATCTGCATATGCGTTCACAGGCCCTGCCTCTCAACCTCTGGTCATTTTCAGGTCAGGAAGTTATAACTGCTTTGCTGTGGGCCTTCAAGGCATTTTCTCACTCGGTCTCCTTTCCTGCCTTGGCTCCCCTCTGCATCTAGACCTCCAAGGCAGAGAACAGAGAAGCAGAAAAGATGGCCCAAAGCGCACCCACCCACTGCCCCCAAACCCTCTGAGCTGGCAGAGGCTGTCCTAGGGCAGAGCTGAGGTTTCTGCCTACCGGAAGCTGGATCAGGGCTTATCCGAGGACCCAGGATCTTACCAGACGCCACTGACGCAGCGGGTGGATAAGGCACGAGGGGCGATGGTGGAGCCCTGCTGCATGAAGCCCCCAACCGGAAACCAGAGGCTGTTGCCGAGGGAGTACTGATTCACCAGGAGGTTGCACCGGCCCTGGGCACACGGGTGGGGTGTGTACCACTCGTAGGGCGTCAACCTGTGAGAGAAAGGGACACATGCCAGTGCTGCGGAGGGTGGGCGTGAAGGAAGGGGTGCTGAGGGTGTGAGGGCGCTCCCCTGCCTGGCCTCGCCCCGAGACCTTGGTAGCTGGCCTGTGGCCTTGGCTAAGCCCCTCCCCTCTATGGGACTTGGGTTTTCCCGCTGAAAAATGAGAAAGTTGGACTAGGTTGGCAGTTTTGGAACTGTTTTTCTTTAATCAAAGAAACATTTTAATTTTTTCAAAATAAATCAAGTCACAGAATAGACGGCTGGGAATTGCTTGTTCTGCCTCCTTCAGTTCCCCGAAGTGACCAAAGAGAGACCCTACAGCCCCTCAGAGCCATGGTTTGAAAGCTGTCGGCCTAGAGTAGTAATTCTCAAACTTTAACTGACATCAGAATCACCAAGAAGCCTCGGGAGAACGCAGATTGTGGCAAAAGCGTCTGATTCGGTACATCGGGTTGAGGCCCAAGAATCTGCAAGTTCCTAGGTGATGTGGATGCCACTGGTCCAGGGACCACACTTTGTGAACCACTGGCCCAGATGGTCCCTCAGGCTCAGGCCCTGGTTCTCAGCCCTGTCTGTGTTTCAGACTCACCTGGGAGCTTTTGAAATAATGCCGATACTTGGATTCCACACCCAGAGGTTCTGATTTAATTTGTCCAGGTAAGGCCTGGACATCAGCATTTTTAGGGCTCCCCAGGTGAGCGTGACGGGCACACAGGGTTGAGAAGGGCGGCGCTCCCTCCCGCTGTCGCGCGCAGCCCCACGCTGGCCTCTCTCTCCCAGCGGTACCTCTGATGCCCTTTCTTCCTGCCCACCAGACACATGCTCTCCCTCTTCCGCCCCAGCCTGCCTCCCACACAAAGCCTTCCAGCTCTGATGTGAGAGACGCGTCTGGGCGTGTGCTGAGCAGGGCAGGTCTGCCTCTTCACAGAGTGTTACCGTCACCCCCGGCCTTCCCTTCAGCCTAGTGCGCATGTGCCGTGCTGCAGGGCTGGCCCACGTTTGCATCGCTGCCGCCTGTTCCCGAATACAAGGCCAATGTGCCATCGGTGGCCCCCGCCCCGAGACGTGCTCCTTCTCTTCGTGGCCTGCGGGGCTGGCTTGTACCCGTGGTGCCTCACCCCGGTGGTTCCCAAGCCTACGGGCCACTGGACGTGAGCTTCAAAAATACAGATTTCCAGGCCTCATCCCTAGAGATTTGGAGACGATCAGACATAGAAATTCAAGCTTTTTAAAGCTCCCTGTGTGACTCTGGTATCAGCTGGCTTGGGAACGGCTGCCTTAGAGCAGTGGTTTTCAAATATCTTTTCACCTCTAAAATCTTACCCAGAAGTACAATATATAAGAGAAAAGTGGAGCTGGTCTGAATGAAGATGGGCTGAGGTCCCAGAGCTCTGGCTGCCCAGCCTCTTCACACCGCCCCTCCACGTCTCTGTAACCTTCCAGAAGCCTCCATGCTCGGGGAACCCTGTTTGAAAGCCACTACCTTGGGCCAGATTACTCTATGCTCAGATATTACATATATAGGATATTATATATATATGTATATATAGGATGTATGATCAGACCTTTTGTACAGTTTCTTCTTGGTTAATCTTTTTGTTAATTCTGGATCCTAGGGGGCAGTGTGTGCATGTGTTTGTGTGTGTGTGTGTTTGTGTGTGTGTGTAGGGCAGAGAAGAGGGGCTGTTTAAGCCCCCAGGGCTGATTGAAAAGCTTCAGGCTGTGGCAGGCGTGGTGAAGCAGCCATGTGTGTGTGTGTGTGTGTGTGTGTGTGTGTGTTTGTGTGTGTCTGGTAACCAAGCCCTAAGACCTTTTGCAGGCCCCCGAGGTCACCTGAGAGCCATGGCTTACTACACACAGGGGCTCAATCAAAGGGGGCAAGAGCGAACTGCAGGGCAGCGGAGCCAGGACTCAGGCAGACCGTTTTCTTTGAGCAGCCGCAGGCAGTGCGGCCAAGTGCACAGGGAGAGCGTCAGACGGCTCCTGTGCCTCGCCAGTTGACACTGACGACAGATACTTGACAGTGGCAATGCCTACAGGCCCAAGGGGGTGTGGGTGGCACCCGAGCGGCATAAGCAGCCGCAGCCTTTGAAGACGACCGGGTTGTAAGCAAGGCCTTTCCCTGTTTGGTTGGATCTCATGGGCCAGGGACGACTTCCTGAACTTGGCTTTGATCTCCACTGGAAGAGGCACAGACTGAGTGATTCAATGCCTCTCGGGCAGGCTGGGAACTGCCCCGGGGTTTGGAACCCTGCAGTTCCTTGGGGCTCCATCTTCTTCTTCTTTTTTTTTAATATAAATTTATTTATTTATTTATTTTTGGCTGTGTTGGGTCTTCGTTTCTGTGTGAGGGCTTTCTCCGGTTCCGGCAAGCGGGGGCCACTCTTCATCGCCGTGCGCGGGCCTCTCACTGTCGCGGCCTCTCCCATTGCGGAGCACAGGCTCCAGACGCGCAGCCTTCGTAGTTGTGGCGCACGGGCTTAGTTGCTCCGCGGCATGTGGGATCTTCCCAGACCAGGGCTCGAACCCGTGTCCCCCGCACTGGCAGGCGGATTCTCAACCACTGCGCCACCAGGGAAGCCCCCGGGGCTCCATCTTCTAACTGGAGGGTGCACAGTCTCCCCTCAAGCACTGAATAGACGTGCTCTTGGGGAAGACCCCACCCCACAGAGGTGGAATGTTCACTACAGAATCATCCGGCCCCGCCTCCGTGGCCCCGAGGCACAGGAGACCGCTGGACCAGAGCCACTGGCAGCCCTTTAGAAGCTCACCCTGAGCGGGTCTCGGCTCCTCCAGGGTGGTGAGCTGAGCACTGAGTGGGAATCGGGGGTCTGAGGGAATGACCCGGAGCCACAAGAGCTTGTTCTGCTTCTGGGTAGTCAGTTGACTCTCCTGAAGCCCAGGCTGGTCCAACTTAGCCTCAGAGAGAAACAGCCCTCTCTGTGCATCTTCCTGGGATGCTCCTCGGCTTCTTCCGTCGGCCCAGGGACAGTCTCTGGTTTCCGGGGGGGGCGGGGGCAGGGGCGCTGGTTCTCCCCAACCCCTGATCTGGACCATTTGTCTCAGCTCAGCACTACTTGCCAGGGCTTCTCTCTGTCCTGCCCTCCTGCTGTCAGCCATCCTCCGCAGTCCCCATTCAACAAGGCAGCTGTGTTTTCACAGACAGACTCGGGCTGGGGAAGGGCCAGGCCCTCTGCAGAGGAGGCCTTCTCCCTCGCCTGTGTCACCAAGGCCTCCAGCCCCCCACTCCAGATTTGCAGGCTCTGCTTCTCGTCATTCAGCACTTTGTGGCAGATCCTGGCAAGGACGGATGCCAGGGCTGCCAAAGCCTCGGTACTTAATCAGAGTGATCTTCCTGCCACCTTCCTCCCTTCCTCTCTCTCCCAAATCTCCTACACAAGCAGGTGGGCTGGAGACCGGGGAACGAGAGGGGTAAGAGGCAGGGGCGCAGAAGCAAATTTGGACAAGCTCGCCTGTCTTCTTTGTGCATAGTAGGGGATGTGGGCAAAGATGGATGGATGGGCAGTGCCAGGTCAACAGCTGGGCAGAGTGGTTCAGGTCCTGAGTCCCTCTCCCGTCCCTCTGGTTTGGCACCAAGGGCTTCTCAACCCACCCTTCTCCGGCTCCCCACCCCCTCCCATGCAGTTCCCAGAGGTGGACACGAGGTGGCGCTGTGAGGACAGGGAAGGGGAGAGGAGAGTACCGAGCCACTAGGAAGAGGACACAGCTGACGGCCAGATAGGCTAGAAGCATGAAGAGCCAGACGCCAGGAGAAAAAGGGTCCAGGAAGGAGAAATAGCCGGGTCTGCGGCCCTGGAAATGGAAATAAAAACAAGATTCACCGTCTACATTCAGTCAGCATGGCCCTTGGGAAGGGCAGGGCAGGGCAGAGGGGATGGTGACCTGGGTCTGGCCCCAGATTGCATTGCCTTGGGTTATGGGTGATTGGTTTAAATGACACAGGGCTGAAGGTGTAGAGGGGGCTGCTCTGAAACACTTACCCAGCCCTGATCTCAGCAGATGAAACAAAAGAACAGCCGGGGGGCCTCGTTACTTCCTAGGGTGAAAGAGGCTCTGTGCTGGGCAAGCAGAACAGCCCTCAGTGCCCCTTATGTGCCGTCCCCACATCCTCCAGGGGCAGCGTGTTTGGGCTCTGAAGCACTTTTGAACTGTTGATGTCTGCGGTGGTGGATGGAGAGCTAGCCCCCCACTCAGACCCTCACCTCTTTCTCGTGAGGATGCTAATATGACAGGCATCCTTGGTTTTTTTGTTTGCAGGGTGATCTCACGCACAGTGAGACCTTCTCAAACCGGTGCTGTGAGGCCCAGATTCTTATTTTCGTTGTATTAGGGAAGAAATCAAAGCCCAGGGCACTCGAGAGATGTGTCCAAGGTTATACGGCTAATCAGTGGAAGAGCTGGGACTCAAATGCACGCTTCCTGACACAAAGCCCAGGGCTCGTACCATGATGCTGTGGGAAAACATGTTTGTCCCCAGCACAGGGACATGCTTGACTAGCGTCATGGGAGCCAAAGGATGGAGCCAGGAACAGAGAGCTGAGGACCAAGCAAGCTCCAGGGCATTTTCTGTAGGAAAGTGAGCTAGAATGAGAAGGAAGGAGTTCCAGAACCTGCTCCCAGTCTTCAGCTGTGTGGTCTCGGGCAAGTGCACACCCCCCTTCAGCCTCCGTTGGAGCTGGACTAGATCAAAGGTGACACCCTGGTGACCTGCAGACCACAGACAACTTGTTTGTTTACCTGCAGTGCTTACCCATTTTGATTAATTGCCAACATTAAATGATTGGGAGATTTCACATAAAAATCCAGATTTCTGGCTTAAAAAATGGGTGATCTGGCAACACTGGGCCTAATTCTCAACCAGCTGGAGCTGAGTGGCAGCTGCCCACTCAAGACAGGGCCCCTCTCTGCAGCTCCCCGCGGCTGCCTTGGTCTTGCATCAGGCTTACTTCTTCCATTTACTATGAAACCACTGGACTAGGTGCTCCCTAAAGACCATTCTAAATTGAAAATGATACGATTTTATGATTCCAGGAATCTAGGAAGTCCATGGATAGGGCAGAAAATCAGTATTAAGCTCAGGGGTTCTACAAACATGTAAACTTTCAAGCTCAAAAGTATATGAGTCACGGCACAACCTACTGTCAATAACAAGGTATGTCACTTTTACACTGGGGTCCCCAGAAACACAAAGGGCAGCTGCCTATGCCAGTACTGATCTCAACCAGCTTTCTGGGCTTTCGTTATCAGCCGGACAGCCAGACCATGGAGCCCATGCTGAGAAACTCTAGGTAACAATAGCTCTCCCAATGCAGCGTCTAAGGAGCAGGGGAGACAACGCTGCATGGTCCCCTTGTATTCGAACAGCTCCAGTCGTGGGTGATTTTCAACTTCTCTTCTGGTGGGTTTTCCATCCCTTCCGAGCAAGCCAGTAGGCAAATTCCCAAAGCACTTGGGAGTACAGTTTTTACACTCCCATTTGGGGACACAGTCCGGAGGGTACAGAGTGAAGAAGTCAAAGCTTATCCTCTGCCAATGGGGCACCTGTTCTTGGGCCCTTCATCAGTGTGACAGTGACCCCTTGGGTGGTCTGTCTGAAACTGGTTTTCTCTCCCAATAAGGCTGAGACCAGGGAACTGCCCTTTGATACCAATTGCAAGTACTCTGCCTCATGTGCGTTCATGCTTGAGCTGCACAGAACACTCAAGTGATTGACTGGGAAAATAAAACAACTTGAGGGACAAAGCCCAGTAACCAAGGGAACAGGAGAGAAATGGGGAGTAGGCCATTTAAGTATGTCTGGTCCTAGCACTATGTAAATTCTGTAACAGGAAGAGGGACTCAAGAGAAGCAGAATGAGAGTCCCCAGTTAGTCATTCTTGTGTCCATCACGGGCTAACCATGTCTTTGTCTTCATCCTAAGAGCCAGTGGCAGACAAAGGAAGACATAGAGTGAGTCCAGAAGGGGGATGAAGGCACTCATGATGCATACACACCTTCTGCAGCAGAAATCACTAGCATGGGCCACTCCTGGGGTCCTTCTATCCCCCAGAGCTTCTCTGGGCAAACGTACATGAATTCTACGCCTGTCGCTCATGACTATTTCACTCTGTGTCTCCCAGTTGAGAGATATCCAAGAGAAAAAAATCTTTCATTGTAGCTTTCTGAATCTGAAACCCCATTAGATGCTCGATGTCAGAAATCTATACCTGATTATATCACAATGAGTGAAACTGAGGAAAATGACAGCACTATTTAAAGCTGCCATATTTGGTTATGGGTGATAAGAAATGATGCACAGCCATGGGAAAAATTCCTGCAGACTCAAGTTATAAAACATAGAACATCACACAAACAAGGATCAAGACATAAACAGAGCTCCATTGGAAACATATCAGTCACGTTGGCAAGGCAACATCTGATTCCACTTGTGATTGACTGACGCCAACCAGAAGAGCAAGGAATGGTCAGTCATTTGAGATTTGGGTCTGGGCTCGCGCAGCCTAGGCTTGGGCTGAGCCCAAGCTGTTTTTATGATGCCAGAGAGAAGTATGTTGCTTGTAAGGCTCTGAACGCCTACCTTTTTTTTTTTTTTCTATGCAGATGCTTTTGATTGCTTCCTTCCTCAAAGACATCTGAGTACTGGTGCTTGGGGCAAATCAGGTGTCACATGCCACAGGCATTTCTTCCTAGTAATAGATTTTCCTTAACCCAAAGGATATATGATGGTGATGCTTTTCTTCTGAAGAACTCAAAATGCTTCACTACGTTCTCTTGATTTCAGTACCCAGTTCTCCATATTGACAGATGGAAGAACTGCGACCCACGGAGATTAAGTGCCTTGCTCAAATCACTGGTGATGGCTTCAATTTCTCTGGTGCTCGTTCGTCAAACTGTGCCATAGGGATGCCATGCTCTCCTTCTTTCAAATGGCAGCTGTACCACGTCTCCCTCTCCTTTTTATCTTTGCAATTTGCTCCAATAAACTCCTTAATTAATCCCACGCCTTCTACCCAATACCAACAGAATCCCAACCTACTCAGTCTCACCCCCTTAAAGTACTCTAAACATCATTTATTTGTACCCATCATCATTTATGGTGACTCTGTTGCATTTATAGGCATTTGTACTGACTTATACATGTCTCTGTTGACTACAAGTTGGGCTGGTTCCTTCTGGTGAATACAACCACTTTGAAGGTAGATAATTGGTTATATATAGTCTATGCCCCAAATGTCTACGACAGATCAAGTCCTGCAGATGGGGTGGAAAATTAGATGGCGCCAAAATGAAAACTGGTTCCTTGACTTTTGTACTGTGCTTCAGACTGACCACATCAGAGACAGCATCATTGATGCCATCTGATGGTGAAAGAGACTGGGCTGGTCACCAAATGGTCACAATCCCTGCATGGTGAGGCCCTGTGAATGTTTGGAGCTGTGCATGGAGCTATGAAGTGGTACTAAGCTCCCCTTGCCCGTTGAAAATTCCTCTTATCCATAAAGAAAATCTGTGAACTCACTGATACTTCATTCTCTATGTACTAGAAGAAATGACATTATAGTAAGGAAGTAATTGCTTTCCCAGAGTCTGGAGCCAAATGCATAAGGACACCAGAGCCACGTAATGCAGGGCAGGCAGTGAATTAAAACACAGACTCTGGAGTCAGCCTGCCCAGGATTGAATCCTGGTTGTACCACGTACAATTATGTGTCCCTGTGCAAGTTACTTAACCTCTCTGGGTCTCCATTTCCTCTTTTGTAACATGGGGGTAGTAATAAAACCTACCTCCTGGGTTGTTTTAACACACAGTAAGCGCTATATAAGTGTTTGCTCCCCCTCTGCCTAATGGTAGCCATGAGTGAAGGGGGTGTAGGGAGATGGTATATGACAAAAGAGGGAACTTCCTTTTATATTGATTCTCCCTCAATGGACAAGAAATACTATTTTCTGTCCTATAGGAGCACATGCTAAAGATGCTTGGAGGGAGAATGCCATCTGGCCACAGTCGCTTTCCATAACTCCTGGAGTTTCTATGGGTTATAATACATGAGTCATGAGGGTTCCCCCAAGGCTCTCCAGGGAAGCGATTAGGATAATACCAGGCTCTCTTCTGGAAGGCTGGCCCTTAGAAGCCAGTGATGGCAATCTTTGGAACTCAGTTCCACCTCAGCCTTCCCAAAAAAGTCAAGACAGAGTGGCTCAGATGTGCAGCAGGTTCTCCTGTGTCTGTGTAAGGGCTGTGTACCCTCATCACCATTTCCTACACACAAACCAGTGATATCAACTCTCTTCCTTCCCTGAATCCGCTCCCTCTCCAGCAGAGCCAATGACAAAGGCTCATCCTGTCCCCCATGTAGTTTTGCCAGTCTTTAGAACTAAATGGCCATTCATAGAGAGGTTTCTTTCCACACCCAATTGTCATCAATAGTCAATAAAACACTCTTTAGGGCTAAGGAAAGAGATAAGAGAGACAGTCTCCATGACTCTTTCTGGAAGCAGCAGAAGGAAGAGATTTCTTCTTGGCCTGTGCCAGGAACCCATGGATAACCTCCCTCAGTGTGTCTGCAGTGGATTGTCTTGATGATATTTTGGTTAAGCACGCACTTCTCACATCTGACTCCAAGAGTAAAAAAGAAGTAAGCAATTAATTCCTCTTCACTTAAAACACCCAGATGGGTTTGTTGCCTGTATAACCCAGATGCTGGCATATCTATTTTCACTTTGCTGATTGGAAATCTGGCATGAGAAGACCTAAGTTCTAAACCTGGCCCTGACCTTGACTTGCTGAGTGATCCTAGGTGAGCCACTCAGCTTCTCTGGTGCTGTTTTCTTCTTCCAGAAAATGGGACACCACAATCAACATGAAGGGGGGGATGTGAGAACTACTAAAGTAATGTTGATAAAATCCTTGAACTTCTCGAGAGAGGAGCACTCAATAAATAACCAATATTAACATGATTATACATTCAGGGAACCATATTTCCATTATATGGGCTATCATGTTACTTAGCTTTAAGGAATAGAACTTTATTCATTTTCTGGTTTCTTATAACAGAGTATTAAGCAGTATTAGAAATGATTCGCTGGTTTACTTAGCTTTGTTCTCCATTTTCCTAGACAGTCTTTCTGAGATGAAACAGACCTTCTTGAAAAACAACTAATACATCCAGCAAAGATGCCAGGCATTAATTTAATGTTGACATTTATTTCTTGCTCACTTTTTAATCACTGTCTGCTTTTTTTCTTTCCGTTTTTTGTTTGTTTGTTTGTTTTTACTTTTGTTTAGAGAGAAGACTCTAGCCAAGAGTTAAGAAGAGAAAAAGAACAGAGTGTGAAACTTTCACATTTGCTATTCAAAGGTGGAGCAGGACATTGGAGGGGAAAATAGTAAACTCACATTTTCAAGGGAGCCTTAGATGTTCTGGCTGGCTTAGGACACTATATGGAATCATAGATAGTATCCTCTGATTAGAAGGGATCTTGAAAGATCACCTAACACATGACCTTGACACAGAGAAATATACCTACTGTACCATAGAGATAGATAATTGGAAATGTATGGACTTGGAGATCGAAAACCTGGGTTCCATGCCACCCCACCATTGCACTCTCTTTCCTCTTTCCACTGCACCACTAGCCACGACTGGCCTCAGAATCCTTCTGTGCAAAATAGGAATCCTACTACCTGCCTCGGGGGATTGCTGTACTAAACCGGAGACTGTATGTGAAAGTGCTTCATGAATAAAGAGGTGCCAGATGATGTTAGTCAACGTACAAATATCCTGGACAGACACCCACCCTCCTTGAATATATTGACACTGAATTTTCTAAACTTGATTATCCATTTGGGGGCTATATGTGCCAATGTCAAATCCCAGGTTGGTTTCTGGCACGCTCTGATAAGGCTTTGCTTCAGCAGTCAGTGTGTGCTTGAGGCATACAAACTTACTTTAATATTAATCTGAGCAAAAACATCATTAGGGAAATTGCTGCTGCAGAAAAAAAGAGAGAGAGAAAACTACATGATATACTCTAATATCAAATGTGAATGGTTTTGTTTTTCTATGCTCTTTTCTCTTCCATTCACAGATATTTGGGAGCTTACAGTATGCATCAATTCTATAGAACGCTGGACTGCAAAATGCATCAATTCTATAAAACCCTGAACTGCAAAATGCCCTTGGGGTTACACTGCTATGCTAAATACTGAACTTCTCAATAAGAAGAAATGAGCTAATATGCCAAGGAAATCAAGAGAGTCTTGAACTTCAGATGTCCAGTCGTTTGACTCCTATCTTTGCAGTACCAGGGGACACCCCAGATTCTAAGGGCTGAATCCTCCATGTATGGCCTGGAAGCTCATCTGGCCCCAGCCAGGGGTTCCCATGCCTTCTCAGGTCGGTGCTATGCTGTCTGTGGTATGTGCAGGCATCAGGGAGGGAGGGAGCCATGGGTTCAGGTGGCCGCCACGACCAGGCCTGAGCACAAGATGGGTCTGAGCTGCCCCAACATCTGCCTCCCCTCACTTTTTGTTCTCAAGGCCAACAGGGTAAAGGCCAGAAAGTAAAAAGAAATCTAATTGGGTCACTCATCCTGCTGCCTGGAATACTGGGTCTCCTGGCAGAAGCCAGGCTCCTGGGGGTCAGTGCTGCTCGACCGTGAGCCACCAAGGGAAGTGGTGGTCACTGCCTGCAGAATCACAGGTCCCTCCTTCCCTCCCCCCTTCCTTTCTTCCCTCTGTACTTATCAAGTAAATATCGCATGTTTAGGATGAGACATTTTCCATACCAAAAATTATATCATAAAAATTTATGGTTTAATACCATACAATATCACTTATATGTGGAATCTAAAATGTGACACAAATGGACTTACCGACAAAACAGAAACAGACTCACAGACATAGAGAACAGACTTCTGGTTGCCAAGGGGAGGGGGGGCGGGGGAGGGTTGGATTGGGAGTTTGGGATTAGCAGATGCCAACTATTATATATAGAATCGATCAACAACAAAGTCCTACTGTATAGCACAGGGAACTATATTCAGTATCCTGTAATAAACCATAATGGAAAAGAATATGAAAAAGAATATATATGTACATATGCATAACTGAATCACTTTGCTGCACACCAGAAACTAACACAACGTTGTAAATCAACTATAGTTCAATTTAAAAAAATGTATGGTCTGGCAAGAGGGTACCTTCTCCCCAGTGTATCTCCCACTAGGATCTACTTAGGGAGAGAGAGCTAGATAAACAAAGGGTAATATAACGCAGCATATAAATGTTGTTATAGAGGTACAGGCAGAGGGCAGCAGCTCAGAGAAAGAAGCAATCAGCTCCATCTAGGGGAGTCACATTTGACAAGTGCCATTTGAGCTGGGTATTAAAGGCCAGGGAAGACCTTGTTAGACAGTTGAGGGACAAGAAGATGAGCATGAATCTAGATAAGAAGACAGGAAGAGGCTGACATGATGGGCAAAGGAGTGAGCAGTACAGGATGAAGGTGCCTGCAGCAAAGAGATGGAAGTGGAACAGGAGAGATTGGCTTTTATTCTCCATGCTAAGAAGGTTGGACTTTTTCTCGCAAGTGATGTGCAGCCAGTGAATGATTTTAAGTCGGAAGCTGATATGATTACATTTGTGAAAAAAATAAAAATAAATAAATAAAATAAAACAACTCTCAGGCTGCAGGATGGATTGAGGACAGATGACAGTGGGGAGAAATTCACGTACATTTATGAAATGTAATAACTGGGGGAAGGGATAAATTGGGAATTTGGGATTAATAGATACACACTACTATATAAAAAATAGATAAATAACAAGGACCTACTGTATAGCACAAGGAACTATATTCAACATCTCAACTATATTCAATTACATATATAATTGAATCACTTCGCTGTACACCTGAAACATTATAAACCGACTATACTTCAATAAAAAACGTAATAACTAACACTTTATTGTGCACGTGTCAGGCGCTGTTATAAGGGCATTACATATGTGTCCTCATTAAATGTTCATGACAACCCATTTTTACAGATGAATAAGCTGAGACACATGTGCCCTGCAGCCAGTGAGTGTCAGATCTGGGAATAAACCCATGCAGTCTGGCTCCAGAGTCCATGATTTTCACTCTACTGCTTCTTGGTGAACGCTTACAATAACAGTGGCCCTTTGATGGGGATACAGTAATGGATAAGAAACACCTGCCCTCAAGGAGGATACAGGCCACCGGAATGGCAGCAGTTGAGGTTAGAGGTGAGGAGAGCCTGAACCAAGGCAGATTAAGCGGAGACAGAGAGTATATCTGAGGACTATTTAGGACGTGAGCGGACCAACTGACCATGTGAGGAAAGAGGAGTGATGGACAGCTCAGGTGGCTGGATGGAGATGGCGTTACCTGAGATGGGGCAGAGGAGGGGAGGGAGGAATATACCGAATGAAGTTTGTGTCACTGTTTTTGAGGTGCCTCTGAGATATCCAGGTGGGGACGTCTTAGTAATGTGTTTAAAATATGCTTCTGGAATTTAGGGGAGCAGTCAGGGTTAGATTTATAGATTTGGGAAAGGGTGAGATTATCCAGGCAGAGAGCTGGGAGAGTGAGAATAGAAAAGGGCCACGGACATTTAAGAGGCAAACAGAGACAGAGAGAGAGAGAGGAAGCAACAGAAATGGTGGAAGAGGCAATAATCAGAGAGGCAGGAGGAAGAGCGGGAGAAAATGGTGACTTGGATGCTAGGAACAGAGAGAGTTTTAATAAGCGAGAGGGATGGACAGTAACAAATGCCAAAGCCAGAATCCTTAGTCAGCCTCTGAGTGGCAGGGAGTAGAGGTCAAAAGAGCAAAACATTCTTCTGATTTTGGCCCTGGAGATGCCTGGGCAAAAACAGGTTATGCCCCAAGGTTGGGAGGAAGGGAAATATCCCATAATCAACTTGTGATGATTCACATTCATGAAAGAACCTAGATAATCTGAGATTGCTGGAAATTCACAAATTATTTCTGGTTATCTTTAGGCTTCAGAGACATACCTGCCACCACTTGTTATCTCGGAAGGTTCTGAAGAATTTCTAACTAGGCATTTATACTTTGTGTTAATTATGTTTACTTTTGCACACAGGTTTGATTATCACCAGACGCCCACTTTTCAGTAACAATCACTCCTGACTCAGGTGACCTGAGACATAGAGCTAAGAGATTCTAGGTCATTATAGATTATAAATGAAATTAAATGAACCATATGTTTGCTCACAGAGAACTATCAATCAGAGACAATTCACAAAATAATAAACACCCAGCATTCAACTTCAATTTCATCAACTAAACACTATTGTATCAGAGAGAGTTTCTCTGTGTAGTTTTAGATTTTGGCGTTCATGGTGAACTCTGCCGGGCTACCCTTTGGTATTAGCTGTTCCTGCTGATGCCTCTTTTGTTTCAGATTCTGTGAAGTTCATCTCAGACTTGTTCTCACTGGATCTCCCCTGATTTAATCGATTCAGGATTGTTCTCTCCCCAGCTCACTCTTTGGTACTTTCTAAGCATTCTGCCTCATACACAGAATGCACTCAATAAATATTTGTTGAATAAATGCATAAACTGTCAGTTCTGCTTAGTGTGAGCTGCCCACGCCAGCACTCAATTTTTACTCAGCTTGGCCCCCTGTTAGAAATCAGGTCTGAGCAGCCGTGTGGCACACTAGTGTCTCAGTAAGGAGGTGGGGAGAGGGGAGGAATGCTGACCAGAGAGGGGAGCTGTGTGGGTTAGGTTCTCCAGAGAGACAGAGAGAACCAGGAGGGGGTGTGTGTGCGTGCGTGTGTGTGTGTGTGTGTGTGTGTGTGTATGTGTGTATGTGTGTGTGTGTGTGTGTGTGTATGTAAAGAGAGTTATTTCAAGGAATTGGCTCATGTGATTGTAGGAGCTGGTAGGTCCCAAATCTGCAGGGCAGGAAACTCAGACAAGATTTCTACGTGATAGTCTTGATACAGAATTCCTTTTGCTTTGGGAAACCCATTTTTATTCTCAAGGCCTTTTAACTGATTGGATGAGGACCACCCATATTATCAAGGGTCACCTCCTTTCCTTAACATCAGCTGATTGTAGATGCTAATCGCATCTACAAAATACCCTCACAGTATCATCTAGACTAGGGGCTGACCAAACATCTGGGCATTAGAGCCTCGCTGAGCTGACACATAAAACTTCACATCCCAGAACTAATGCAGGGGAGCTCATACAGTTATAGGTTTGCAGGTGGTAGGAAACATTTGGCCAATCATCCAATTAAGATTGCCCAGAGGATCGGAGAATTGGAGTTTGGTTCTGGCCAGAGTTGATATTCAGGACAATCGTGTCCTGGGTGGTGACGGTAGCCTAGCAACAGATGTTCCCAGGGGGTGGAAACACTTGGGATGGCGTGCCTTCACCCATGTGGTTCCTCTTGGCCCATCGGGTCACGAGTGGAGCTCTAGCGCCATTGGCCTTAATCAAGAAATCAAGGCCAGAGCCTTGTCACATGGTCTGGCCACAGCAGAAAGGCTGTGTGTCTCCATTTCTTTTGGATCCTCCCTCAAGGCTCAGTTGGGTGGGGGGACACAGTGGGACAGGCTCAAGAAACAGCACTGGCTGGAAAGCTGCCTCGGGGGTACCAATAGACGTAATGATGACAAGAACGTTGTCCCAAGAGTCAGGAGACCTGGATTCCAGGCCCAGCTCCAGAGGTGACCTTGGTCTCCTCATGTGTAAGATGGGAATTATAACATCTTCCTTCTTTCCTCAAAGAACAGCCCTGAGGACCAACTGAGAACAGGGGCACAGAGAGCCTCACTTACAAGTTATGCACAACTTATGCACAGGTCACACAAGGTGGGTGGCTTCCTGGTGTCACAGAGAGAGCACAGGCTCTCACCACACCATCCTGGGTTTGAACTCTGCTCTTACATTAAGTGGTGCGTGGGCTTGGCCGTGTTTTTAGAACTGATTGCCACTGTTTCCTCATTTCTAAAATAAGAACAAGTCGACTGTATTCATTCACGAGGGCTGCCATAACAGGGTACCACCGACTGGGGGGCTTAACACAATGGAAATGTATTGTCTCATAGCTCTGGAGCCTAGAAGTTCAAAATCAAGGTGTCAAGGACCATGCTCTCTCTGAAGGCTTTACGGGAGGGTCCTTCTTTGTCTTCTTCGAGCTTCTGGTGGCAGCTGGCAATCCGTGGCGTCTCTTGGCTTGTAGATGCATCACTCCAGTCTGCCTCCAAATTCACAAGGTCTTCTCCCCCGTATGCCTATGTCCAAATTTCCCACTTTTTATAACGACACCAGTCATTGGATTAGCCCTGCCCCGTTCCAGTATGACCTCACCTTAACTTGATTCTATCTGCAAAGACGCTGTTTCCAAATAAGGTCACATTCACAGGGCTGGGGGGGGCGGTTAACACTTCAACACAGCTTTGGAGGGGACACAATTCAATCCATAACAGCAGCCCACATCACAGGGGCCTGAAGAGTATCTGGCACATACGAGGCGCTCAGTGAATGGGAGTTATTGTCATGGAAAGGAGGGGAGGAGGGATCAAAATCCCCCTTCACTCACAAGACAGACACAGCCGTCACAGCATTGACTGTGACCAAATCCTCCCATTTCTTTCTGTCTTAGCCTGGAGAGCTTAGGATTTTGAGGCTGTCTCTTCTTGCAGATGATTTGGCCTCTTTTTCCAAGTCGGCCAGGGGTCACGATGGACGCTGAGGTCCAGCCCAGAACCGGGCTCTTCGGAGCTGCCTGAGTGGGCTCTACAAGAAGACCTTCCTCCTGCAAAAATGGGCCACAGCTCCTGATGCCCTGGCAGCTGCCAGGCTGAGGCTGCAAATACAGATAATCCCCCTTCTCCAAGGCTGAGATCAGAAGCTGGAGGGTCACTTCCTCAGCAGGCATGTGGGGTGAGCTCTTGGGTCCTTCCCTGTTGGGCAGCCTTGTGGTGCCAGGTGCTGGAATACACCATGCTGGCGTGACCCTGGACGCCTAAAGTGACTGGACCATTGGGGAAATCCATATAGTAGCTGTGTACTTAGAGCCAGTTTGGATGGGGGTATATCTCCCCTCTCCTGATGCTCCCCCCACCAGCCGGTAACTTTGACATCACGGCCGTCCTCTGGTGCCCACGGGGGAGCTTTCTCAAACTCATTTTTATACTGACTCTAGCCACCTAACCAGAGAAGTCTTTTTTTGTAAGGAATGCAGAAGAGGGGACAGGCCAGGTATAAGTGGCATTACATTATCCGCTCTTTATCCCCCAGTACAGATAATCAAGAGAGGGGGTCTGCATTGCCTCACCAGATGCAATGCTCAGAGTGAACAGAGGTGGACCTGAAAGTTGCTGAAGGCCTTGAGAAGTCCGGGGTGACTTATCTGGGCTGGGGACCCACCCCCTAGGAGGAAGCAGAGTGACCCATGGGGCCGATCACCAACACACTACGAACCAAGGGTTGAATGATCATTCTTGGCCTTCCCTATTCAGTGAGGCAGAAGCAGTTTTTACTGGAAAGCCCACAAGTGTGACTTTTCCATTCCTCCTGTTTGCAAGTCCTTGCAGCTGATGGGGGAAAAAATAGCCCAGCACATTTGCATTTAAGTCTTGAAATCTAAATATTTCTGTGAGTCATTCATTATTACCATATAACTCAGTGTTTGCATGCAAATAACTTTAATGCCATAAATGCGTATAAAATAAATCTCTTACCATATGAACTCGGTAAAGAATGCTAATTCCCAGAGTCATGAATGGCTTTGAGAAATCAATCACCTTCTCCCGTTCAGCAGTAATGGTGAGGCCTGCCACGGCCAGATCTGCTTTCTGAAAGGAACAGACAGAGATCATCAGAGGGGTGGCCACATGAGATGGGGGCACAGGGACTTGTGACCAGAGGCCGTCACTAATGGGGAGATGTTTCTCTGGTCTGGCTTCTCTGTTTGGGGACTGACCGTAAGTAGCCAGAGGTCTGAACGATCACTCATGAAAAGACATGGATATTGAAGCTGTAACTCATGTTCATTTGAGGTTAGACCCCTTTAAATATATAAATTAGTATAAAAAGGGGGGATCACTACTGACTGTTCAGACAGACTCGAAATGCCCTAGGCGAGAGAGAACTGGCAGATAGAACTTCTGGATACTCAATACTGAGTAGTTTTTTATTCAGCTGATTAACTTGTTGAACAACAAAACTTCACAGAGTCCCTCTGCTGTGTGCACTTTGGTGAGGGAGTTACAATGAAAGATAAAAATGATGGCACCCTGGAAATTAGAGGCAATCTAATGCAACCCCAGGAAATAAAGGCCAAGAAATTGAGCAAGGGGCCCAACATCACAAACCTTGTCCTTGTCAGAGGTAGGACCTCACCTCAGGCTTCCTGGACCACTGGCCTTATGTTTCAGTCAAGGTTAAAATCCAGGTGCCACAGCAGAACTCAAAGAAGGTCTCTGGTCCCCTTCATGCAAAATCACCAGATGTTTCCTTCTTTTCTCTTTGCCCCTGCCGTGTACCTCAAGTGCCCACACCGGATGGAAGTCTGGCCTGAATTAAGGTCTCCTGGGAAAGGAGAGGCTGTCAACTTCCTCAGTACACCTGTCAGGAAGTTCTTCCTTGTGTTTAATCTCAATCCACCCTGTTGCAAAGCAAGCTTACTACCTATTGGCCTGCTCCCCTATACATGGGGCGGCGGGAAAGGCCCAGAGCTGGCGTTCAGTTCTGGCCATACTCTGCCCTAACTAGCTAACTAGCATAGGCTAGTCATTTCACTTCTCTTGGCTTCCTTAATCTCATCTGTAAACCAAGGATGTGAGGTTTAGACAGTGCCAGAATCCTTCCCAGCAATTCTCTGCAAGTGATTCTCAAAATGTGGTATAGGACCACCAGCATCAGAACCACCTTATTCTTATTAAAGAATAAGAATATTAAAGAATAAAGGGCTTATTACAATGTGAATTCCTGAGTCTCATCCCAGACAGACTGTCTCCTGTGGAAACTGTTGCCTCCTTGCCCCGCTGCCCATCTCTCTCTCCTTTGTCCCCTGCTCAAGAGTAAGCTGGGGGCAGGGGAGGCAGGGAAGGAGGGATGAGAAGCTAGGAGAAACCGCGGAGGTTATGTACTGGTTGTTTTCTATTTTTCATCGACTCAGTAGAGAACAGTAATCAGGTACCTTGGCTTCAACGCACCCTGGGGTACCAGCAACAACCTGGTGGGAGCAGGTTATTCCAAAAGGCGTGCATGCCTTTTCTTTCACCTTAGTTAAAAAGACATTGTGCTATAAAGCAGACTTAGATGAGGAGATCATGTGCCACAAAATCAAGCTAATGACCAAAGCGGCGTGGCTGCAAAAAATGTTAGCAGTTGTGGGCGTGGCAGGCCAAGGGAAGAGCGGGCACCATGACAGTTCACCCCAGCCCTTCTGCATCTCTGGTCACTCGCTGGGGAGGGCTGTGCCCTCCAGTGGAAAGAGCCACAGACAGGATGTCAGAAGACCTGGCTCTCGTCACAGCTGGGCCACAAACTCACTGTGACCTTGGGCAAGTTATTCCACTCTCCAGGCCTGAGTTTCCTCCACTCTGAAATGAGAGTTCAGTCAGATGCTCTCCAAGCTCTTTTCCGGCCCTAAAATCCCAGGCTTTCATTTTGCAGGGCTAGGAGGGGAGGAGCTTCGTTTAACTGGCCCCTATTTGCTCAAGGAGATGATAGCGGTCTCCAGAATTGAATGCCTCAGAGAGGCGGAGGAGGAAACTGTTTACAGACTAGTCAGCAAAGAGTAGCACCCAAGGCGGGGAAGAGGCCAGAAAGGTCAGGAAGATACAACACCATGTGGAGAGAGCAGATCTGGAAGTGCAGCCCCGGGGGCTGGGAATCCAGAAAAGGGAAGGACCCCCGGAGCCAGAGAAGGAAGAGAAGGAAGACTGGGAAAAGGGAACATGCACAGAGCTCTATTAGCATCACGATGTTCCTGGTTGCTGGTGTGTGTGTGTGTGTTTGTGTGTGTGTGCGCGCGTGCACACACACACGGGTTTATAAATACATTCTCTCTGAGAGAAAGACCTCTCTCCTCTTCCCATTTCTGATTGAAAGTGTTCTTTGAAGAGCTTTGTGTTCTGCCTCTGAGAGATCCCCTCTTTTATCTCCTGGACGTTAGTGGAATTTCCGAGGGGAGGTTAGGCTGCAGGCAGCCTGGAGGTGACTTTCAAAACATACTACTCTTCGCCTCCTGGGTTTAAATAGGGGTCATGCGACTGCTACCCTCACTATCAGAACCTGAAGGCTTGGGGTGGCCGCTGCTCTTCTCCTGGATGTGGGGCCTCCTGGGAGGAAGACAGTGAATTCACAGCAGGGCTCTGGTCTGTGCCTGTCTGAGCCTGCTGCACCCACCCTGTGCTTCCCTGAGATGCCACCCGGGAGGCCTCTGCCCGCGGTGCCAGATCCTGAAAGACCTGAAGCAACAAAGATTTCCTCTGTCTCCCTCTCCTCCTCTTTTAGACACCTGCTGCCCCCTGTTGGGCCCAATTCTCTCCCTTCCCCTCAGCAGTGCCCCAGCGCCCTGGGTAGACTTCCACGGCTTCAGCCCTGCCCCATCCTCCCAGAGCCCCTCCCTTACATGGAGACCAGCTAATGAGAGGATGGGGCGGGTCTAAAGACCTGGCTCTGCCTTTTGCTGACCAAATGCCCATAGCAACTCACTTACTCTCTCTGGGACTCAGTTTACCAGGCTATACAATGGGGCAATGCCTGCCTATCAGTATTATGTGAGAGTCAAGAAGAGATGATGGGTGTGGAAGAGCCCTATAAACTCTGCACACTGTAGAGTCCTGCCACACCTATCTGGGACTATGAAGACAGTAGAGAGGGTGGCTGAGACTTAGCCTTCAGCATGGGACAGACCTGTCTGGACTCTGTTACTTACTTACTTGTTGTGTGACCTTGGGCAAAAGTCATGTAACCTCTCTGAGCCTCAGTTTGCTCATCTGTAAAGTGGGGATAATAATAGTACCCATTTCCCAGAATTCCTAAGAAACTGAATGAGATGATGCTTGTAAATGCTGAGCATGGGGCCTGGCTCAGAGTAAGTACCTGATAAATGTTTGCTGTTAAGATGATAATGATAGTGATGATGATGATGATGATGAACTTGATGATGCTGAGAATCTCAACAGGGACCTCTGGAGACGATATCTTTTTAAAAAAAATATTTATTTGGCTGCGCTGGGTCTGAGTTGAGGCATGCATACAGGACCTAGTTCCCCGACCAGGGCTCGATCCCGGTCCCCCTGTATTGGGAGCGCAGAGTATTACCCACTGGACCACCAGGGAAGTCCCTGGAGACAATATCTTAACGCATGATGAGTTGTAGGAATGCCTGGGGAGCAGTCAGGCCTGTTCTACCTCCATGTAGGCAGAGGCCTCTGGACATTTGGCCCCTGGTAGCCTTTCCTAGGTGACCTGAGACATCCACACAGCTGTACTGACACACTGCGCTTCCCTGGTGTGACTGCCCATCTCTGAAGATCCACGTAAGGACCCTCTTAGGCCTGGTACTGTCCTATCGCTTAGAAAACTCAAGGAAAAACTGCCATACAGCTTGGAAACCAAATCGGGTCATTCTCCATAGCCTCTTCCTCGTTATATGATTCTCCTCTGGGGACGGCAGATTAAATGACGTCCCCAGCTCCCTTTGAATTCTTGGATCCACCATGCTATCTCTGATCAGCTTTCAGATCTTTTTTCTCCGGCTTTTTTACACGGCCCTCCTGCCTCCCAGTCGCCCAGGGTCCTGCCCCCTGGGGAGGCGGCCATCCTCTACACCAACAGCTTTCTACTCTTTTGCCGGTCACATCTGCACAGATCTTGTTTCACCTGCTGCTCAGGCCCCATAGTGCCTCACATTCTTTGCTGGCATTTATTTAACTCTGTAATTGTTACTTAATGCTGGAAAGCTTTGGGAGGCTACAGTTGGAATGAGAAAACGCTACACAGAATAAGGCTGTACTGAGCATTGCTGGAAGGCTTCATTCCAAGGTAATTGTTTTTGGAGATCCCCTGTATATTGAAAAGGCTTACAGAATTCCAAGCAAGGCCAGGCCTGAGGCAGTGAGAGCGGCGAGGACATTACCCATAAATACCCAGAAAGGAAAGACCCCCAAGTCCACCAAGCCTGGCTTCCCAGGGAGGGACAAGTCACATTAGGCTCTGGCTGAGGATCTGCGGGCTGAGGGTGACATGGGGCCACGGAGCTCATCCGGCCCACAGTAAGCGCTGTGTCCTGGGCTCTGCCCTTGAGTGTGGAGTCTCAGGGTAGGCAGAACCCACTGCCCCCTCCCCAGCAATCCCTTCCTCTTTAACACTCAGCATCCCCTCAACACTCTGTATTGACCGCCTGCCCTACTCCAGGCAGCGTGCAAGGTTCTGGGATACAGGGGTGGGCAAACATAGGCATGGTCCCTGATGGCCAAGAGCTTGCAGTCCAGTGGGAGAGGCAGTTGTCAGACTGTTGAAGAAAAGATCTGTAAAACTACAGCTGTAATAAATGTTATAAAGGAGTCATTTGTGGCCCCATGAGCAGGTAGAACAGGGGTTGGCAGAGTCTTCATGGGAGCTTTCTCAAGATGAGACTCAGTTACCTGAACAAGAATTACCAGTGAGAAGGCCTGGGGTGAGCACTCCCAGTAGGGGTGGGGGGTGGGGTCAGCACGTGCAAAGGCCCTGAGGCAGGAGGGAGCTTGGTGCATTCCAGGGGCCAGAAGAAGGCCAGAGTGTCTGGAGTACACAGGGCTGGGGAGTGTGCTGTAAGATGAGGCTGGAGAGGCAGGCAGAAGATGCAATGCCTTGAAGAGCAACTGAAAGGCCCTGAAGTATTTTAAGCAGGATGAGACTTGTAATCTTAACACGTCTAACACCTATAGCCCTTCCTGTGTGTCAATTTACTAACTAAGCAATTTACATGTGTTACTTCACTCAGTGCTCACAATACCCTTATGAGGTAGGTTACTATAATTACCCTCATTTTACAGATCAGAAAACAGAGGCACAGAGAGGTTAAGGAACTTGCCCAAGCTTGCACAGCAAGTTAAGTGGCAGAGCCAGGATTCAAACCTGGGCCATTTGGATTCAGCGGCTGCATCCGAACCTGCAACAAATACAATCGGCTCTAGTGAATTCAAAAGATGGAAGAGAGACAAGAAAGGACCATCCTCATTTTTATCCTCACTTCCTTGCCATTTATACCACTACACTAAGGGCGATCTGGTGTCTATGGCATCACTTCACCAATGTCACTCCAGCCGGTCAGCAGTGACCTCCATGCTACAATGCCTATGGGGTGTTATCCAGCTCTTATCTTGCTGAATCTCCTAGCTGGTCACTCTCTCCAGCCCCTGCCTGGCCCTCCTGAATGAGGCCAACGTCAAGGACATAGCTCTCCCTCCCTCCACCTGCTCTGTCTTGTGACTACGTTGCCCTGCTTCTCTGCCACCAGACCAAACTGGGCTCAAATCTCAGCCCTCCAGTTACTGTGTGACCATGAGTAGGTTTCACATCCTCTCCAAGCTCACTTTTCTCATCTGTAAAATGGGGATTATAATTACCAACTCAGGGTTGTTATGAGGATAAATGAGATAATACATATAATGCACAAAGCACAGTGCCTGGCATATTGTAGGTGCACAATAAATGGTGGTTATTAATATTCTTTTTCTAACAAAATTCACTTTTACGCCATGACAACTATACCTGTCCTCCCTCTCGATGTGTCTGTGGGAGGAGGTGAGCTCCACGTCCATCATCTCGATCTCCACCCCTACCTGTCCTCCCTCTTAAACAAGTATCCATGATCCACACTCCTTTAAAGCCCAGCCTGGGAGTCAGGCCCTCATGGTCCGCCCATCCCTCTGAGTTCAGTCTCATTTCCCAGCACTCCTCCGGAAGACCCCCCCCGGGAGTCTGGTTCAGCCAACTTTCAAACACACCTTGTACTTTCCTACAGGTGGAACTCAAATGATGCCACTCCTTCTACCTGGAATGTCCAACAGTAACTCTACTCATCAAGGTCCATTCAAAGTTTACCTCCTCTGAAAACTTCTCTATCATCTTCCCAGGAATAAGCCTTCCCTCCTCACAATCAATAAGGGAGCTAAGACATGGCTTATACCATTCAGGTGGCATTTGCCATAAATTGCCTTGTATTAGAACAGGGGGCCCCGGGCTCATACTCCAACTCTGCACTTATTAGCTGTGTGACGTTGGGAAAGGACTTCCCTTCTCTGTGTCTCAGTTTCTTCATCCATAAAGTGGGCACAACAACAGTTCCCACCCTCATGCAGCCTCTATAGGAACTAAATGAGCAACCCATGCAAAGTCTCTGCCTGGCGCACAATAATTCTCAATAAATGTTAGCTCTTGCTATTATTATTGTTGTCACTGTGGACATTCATGCACATAACTTAGCTCCCCATTAGATTATAAGAAGCAGGGACCATGTCTTCAAAAAACTTAACTTATATAGTATTTCAAAGTTGCCATTTAGCTCCATTTTACAGACGAAGAAACTGAGGCCCAGAGAGGTTATTAATTTGCTCAAGTACACACAGCTAGGATACAGAGAGAGCTATCTTCAGACGTACAGATTCTCAGGTCTGCTTTCTTATGACTGCACTGTTCATAGTGACGTTCACAAAGTGGACACACAGTAAATCTCTAATTAACAACCAGTGCAGCTAACAGTGCAGGGTACAGGGGGACAACACCCCAGACATGGCCTACCCTCCAGCCCCTCCTTGCTGACAGCAGAATCAGGCTGATTTCGGACATGTGCCTGTATGTAGGAGGGATTTTGTCAGGAAGCTGGGTCATTATAACCGGATTCAAGTCATGGTCTGGACACGGTGAGATACAATTCCTCATCCTCCAGCCTAAGGAAGACTTGAAGCCCTAAATCCCCACTAGAGGGCTCCCTTCTCCCCTTGCCCCCTCCCCGGGCCCAGTTCCCTGCAACTCCTCGGGCTACACAGGGAGCCCAAGCAGAAGGGGAAGGGCCTCACACCCCGCGATTAAGGCAGCCGTCAGCGGTGCTGGAGACGGAGGTGGTTAATTACCCGCCAGGAAGAACGGGGACGCCGAGGACAGGCCCTGGCTTTCGTGCTGCTTAGTGGAGCAGCTCAGCCCATTTCAAATTAGATTATCTGCTCACTTCCTGTCTTTTGATCCATTCACCTGCTGGGCGCCTTCCTCCCGCCCTCCCCTGCCCCCACCTCGTGAGATGCCCAGGGAACCTGCCGTGATTCACCGGGGTCTCCACGCTGAGCTGCAAAGGGATCTGAAGGCGCCGGGGAGCTCGCTCTCACTCCTGGCTCCCCTGGCACTGGCCGGAACCCTCAGACTTCCTAATAACAGGCCTCAGCAACGAGCACAGCTGCTCTCCTGCCGCAAGAGGAAGGCGGCCTTCCCACTCCACCCGCCGTGGGCTGGGGCCGAGGAGAAACTTGTAGGGTCCCATGGCACCTGCAAAATGTCTGGTGCCCTGTTCACTGGGGAGGCTGGGGGTCAACCCCACCCTTTCTCCCTTCTTTCAGGCCGGGATATGGGAACAAGGATAAGGGAACAGGAGTAGGACCAGTTAGTCACCTGTCACACACACACACACACACACACACACACACACACACACACACACACACACACACACACACACACACACACAGTCAAACCAGCCGGGATATGGGAACAAGGATAAGGGAACAGGAGTAGGACCAGTTAGTCACCTGTCACACACACACACACACACACACACACACACACACACACACACACACACACACACACACACACACAGTCAAACCAGCCGGGATATGGGAACAAGGATAAGGGAACAGGAGTAGGACCAGTTAGTCACCTGTCTCACACACACACACACACACACACACACACACACACACACAGTCAAACCAGCCGGGATATGGGAACAAGGATAAGGGAACAGGAGTAGGACCAGTTAGTCACCTGTCTCACACACACACACACACACACACACACACACACACACACAGTCAAACCAGCCGGGATATGGGAACAAGGATAAGGGAACAGGAGCAGGACCAGTTAGTCACCTGTCACTCACACACACACACACACACACACACACACACAGTCAAACCAGCCTGCTTCCCATTCAGAGGGAGGCCTTGATCAGAGCCTTTTCGGATCCACCTGAGCCCAAGTCCGTGGGATTTCGCTCGTGTTCCCTGGACTGAGCCTGCAGAGCTCGGAGTCGAGCCCAGAGGAGCATCAGCGCTCCTGGGGAAGCAGCAAAATCATCTGCAGGCCCAAGGGCTCCCCAGTGCTATTTCTCGAGCTGACAGCATACTCTCCGGGCTGGATGAATTTCTTTAGAGTTAAATTAAATTCCCCATGAAATATTTAGTTAGTTCAGCTCAGGGCTGCGTAATTGGCCCATGTGGGCAGATCTGAGGAAAGAAGGGTTGGCAATTCATTCACGGGTGAAGTTGTGCAGCACAGGGGTCCAAGCTGGGTCAGGAGGCCAACTAGATATTGCTGACCTTTGACCTCTTGTCACATGCTCCCATCTCTGGCCATAGACCCTCTTGCCCTTCGGGGTCAGAGGGATCTATGTCTGAATCCCAGCTCTGCGATTCTCAGCTGAGCAAATTACCTGAAATCTGGGCTTCGGTTTCCTTACCTCTAAAATGGGCAAAAGCATGCCTATTTCTCATGATTGTTGTGAGGATTAAATCCGGTAACCTGTGTAGATGGAGCTCAGGGGTAGTCCTGCCTCTTAAAATCCCCTCTTCCAACTGTGGCCAGCGGGGTGTTTGAAAGCTAAAGCAGATCACGCCATTCTCTGTATTGCCTTTTTACTCTTTTTTATGCCATGGACCCTGTTAGCGGTCTGGTGAGGTCTGTTAACCCCTTCTTTAAAAATATTTTAAAATGTTTATTACATTTGCTGTAACACGTGACTGTATTACATAATACAGAATTACATAATTGTGATACACTGACCACGAGAGCCAGAGGTAGCTCTCATAGCAACATTCAAATGGCACCTTTGGCGACAAAGTCACAGGTATGGTTAATACCACTATGATTTGTTGCCCACATTTATAACCAAAGGAAATTTTACGTTTCAGTTTGAATTTAGAAAAAACATAGATGTAAATTTTTCCCTTCTAAGCTTATGGTCTCTCTTGATGCTCTCCTCAGACGCGCGGGTGTGCATGGACCCCAGGAAAAGAACCCAGAGAGACCCCCCAGTTTACTGACCTTGATTCCTTACTACGGCCCACCAGGCATTGTGTGATAGGGCCGCGCCCTGCTTCTCAAATATGACCAGTTCATTTGCGCCTTGGAATCTTGGCATTTACTCTTTCCTCTCCCTGCTCCACCCTGCCCTGGCCTTGGCGAGGCTGGCTTCTGCACACTCTGTTCAGATCTCAGAGTGGCCTTCCCAGAATGCCTATCCAAAGATGCCCTCTCCCTGACACTCTCTGTGTAATTTCCTGGGTTTCTTCCTTCACAGCAAAAATCACAATCTAAAATTTTCTTGTTCATTTATTCATCTACTTGTTTATTGTCTTTAAAGCAAGCTCCAGGAGGCAGGAACCTGTTGTTTGCTGGGTCCACATGTGTCTCCAGAGCCTGGAACAGTGCCTGGCATGTGATAAGCACCAAACATTTGGTAAAGGAAGGCATAACCAAATGAATGAATAGATGAATCAAAGCAAGTAGGAGCTCAGTTCATGTTATTTTCTCACCTTGAGTCTTGACTCATTGTGTCATAATGTCTTGGCTAAGAGCGCCCACGCTACGGCCTCCCTTGCCACTCACCAGCCACGTAATCTTAGGCAAGTGACCTACCCTTTCTGTACCTCAGTTTCCTCATCTGGCAAATGGGACTGTAATAATACATACCTCATAGGTGTGTTGTGAAAACTAAATGAATTAATATATGAAAAGCACTTAGATCAGTGCCCAGAACAGAAAATGTTACAGAAGTGTAAGCTATTATTTTTTGCTGCAAGTTAAAGGATCAACTTCAATGTTATTTAAAACAGTAATTGTTTCAAAAAATCAATGTAGGTTTTGAACAGAGAACAAAGAAATCCCATGATTGGAAAAGCAATATATACGATAGATGTTACACTGTGTTTAAGTAGTTGGGACGTGAAAAAGAAATAGCACTGAGAGTTTGGGTCTAGGCAGCTTCCACGGATGCAGTGATGCCCGGGGAAGTTTGAACTCTGCTTCCTCGCCTGGCAGCACCATTACCATCCCTGTCGTCATCCCCCTGATTTTCTGAAGATAGACCACTGATTTACACGTCAAAGAAAATGATAGAATCCTGTCTAATTTTTCAGGAGGATATGCTCATTCCTAATCCAAATGCTCCTTATTTCCCAATCAAACTGATAAAACCTCCAGCCCACATGAAAACGTGGCCATCAGTAGGCCCTGTGATAAGAGGCAGAGGATTTCCACTGACGGGTTCACACACTTCTGCCAGTTTCCCACCCTGCTGCCTGCCAGAAAAGCTGATTAATAACGGTCTGGGACACAGCGTGAGGCCCTGACATTGAGCAAGGCTAACTGGCCCACATGGGGATCAAACTTGCAGCCCTGACCTTTCAGACAGAGAGCCTGCCTCCACTGACCAAGCCAGTTCTACACCTATTAGGGGCCTCCGGGTTTCAGGCCTGTGCGTGTAAAGCAAACTCAAGGAGGCTCAGACAGCAGTGTCGGCTGCTGGAGAAATCTGACAGTATCTCTAGCTCACGGGGCTTTCTTTTATTTCCCTTCCCACTTGTCAGCCCTGTATTTAGGAATGGCGTGATTCACAGGCCTGTTATTAGGACTGTTTTTGTTGGGTGAGATAAAGTACCACCAGTAGCTGGGAGCACTGCTGACAGCCACAGAGAACTTTCAGAGGCCTCCTCTTCACCCCCTCTCTACTCCAAGCCAATGAGCCTCCTCCACTGATGCCCCCACACCTTACTGTCCTGCTACACAGAAGGGAGGTCCGAGGTCGGCCTCAGACTGGCCCCTGAGGTGCGCCAGGGCGCCAGGAAGGGTGAGCAAAGATCTGACTCATCAGCTCCATGAACTGGCTGGTGCTAGCCTTTTTCTCATTTCTTATCAGCATATGCACAAGTCAAAACCATTGCCAAGGGCAGAGGGCATTTTCTCAGGGATCCCTGCAGTTTTTCCGAAGAGGACAGCTAGAGATGCTGTCATAAACCTCTGGCCACTCCTCCTAGGTGATGAAGTATGTTTGGTCTACTTCAAAGAGGTACTGACAGGGCTCAGGTGTCCACCCATAATAACATCCCCAAAGTTCTTTTGCACAGACTGCATTTGAGCCCCATGACAATCTCAAGGCCAGCAGTAGCCAATTTAGAGACAGGAGAATAAGACTCAGCAAACATGGCGTCCAGTTCGGGATGATGGTTACCTTTTGGGAGGAAGGAGGGTTTAGAGTGAAAGGAGGCATTTTGGGGGGCAGGGACAAGGGTCAGCAAGGGTCTGCAGTGTGCTGGGCCTGCTGTATTTCTTGGCCTGGATTGTGATTACATGGGTATGTCCCCTTTGTGATAAGTCGTCAAGTCGACACTTATGATTTGTGTACTTTTCTATATGTATATTTCAATTAAAAGGTTTTTTAAAAAGGTAAGTGATTTGCTCAAGGAAAAGAGAGCGTGGCTACCGTCAAGCCTGACACTCAGCATCCTGCTGACTCTTTGGAATAAAAAAGCCTGGAAGATACATGCCGGGCTGCAATGGCTGCATTATTTGTGCCAGGGGCTGCTAATTCCACACATATGAGAGAGGTAAGCTCAGGCACAGTGAATCTACTGTGCATCTCTGTTTAAACACCTGTGCGGCTTCTAATTCAAGAAGGGCTAAAAAGGAACATCTGGATGTTTTAACTGGATTTGTGTTTTGCATCTGGATGAAGAAAAGTCCAGATCCCTTGTCTGGTCCGAACAACTGAACAGATTGTGAAACTCCCAGAGGAGCCAACTCTCTCTCTGCTCTGAACATTGGGCAAAGCCCTGGGGGGGACCCGGCGGAGCTGCAAACACCCTCCAGCACTTGCCAGACCCCACTCTAGATGGGTCTTGAAACCCAGAGGAGGGGGACAGCACTCTGTCCCACGTTGCACAGTGTTCTCGCAGTGTTTTGTGACAGCTGTCAGAGGGTCCTGGTTGAAGTCTGCGTCTTGATAGCTGTGGGACCTTGGGCAAGTTTCTTAGCCTCTCCGAACTTGTTTTCTCAGGAGTAAAGTATAAATGCTACCAGCTTCTATTTTACAGAGCTGCTGTGAGGATTACACGAGTTAGCATACAAGGCCTGACACACGGAAAATGTTCACCACTCAATAAATGTTTACTGCTATTATTACTATGCTGTTTCTGATTCTGGCATCCTGCCTCCATCCTCTGCCCATTTGTCTGAAGCTGCTGAGACCTGGCCTCTGCTTTGGGCTGCACCATCCTGCCTGGTGGGGTTTCTGAAGGCTGAGCTCTTCTACCTGATTTGCTCCTATGGACTCCCCTTCACTTTTGATCAGACTGACACCAGCTGACACATTTGCTGTACTTACTGACCACACTTACTCTCTGTTTTGATTTCCTGCCTGTATTCCACTGTTCATCACCCCCTGGCAGCCAGCCAGGCCCCCAGTCTGCCACCATCCAGGAACCCAGCAGGTCTGCTCAGGGAGTGTCCTGGATTTGGATAAGGGATCCATTTAGCAAGAGCTGACAGTCTTTCTAAGCAGTTCAAATTCACTGAATGGACCACCTGCTGCCATTTTTAGAGATCTAGGCCTTCATTCTGTTGCCTAAATTGCAAACGTAGAGACAGCAAGAGCAGAAGTTTGTCATCAAGCAAGGGAGCACATCTGAGGGCTGCAGAAGATAAGGAATAATGCCATAGTTTCTGCAAAGGGTGGGGCAGAACGGGGCTCTCAGAGGGCTCTCATCTCCAGAGCTGCCAACACTGCCATTGGCACGATTGAGCCAGGCCTGGTTCTCATGCTGACAAATGGTGGGATGTTAGTTGCTCCTGACAAGCTACAGGATGGCAAGAAAAATAGTCTGTGAGTAAGTCCCCCAAAGCATATAAGGATTCTGGCCAGGAACTGAGATGGTGAGGCCAAGCCATGGCAACAAGCAAGTGGAAACCACAAGACCTTCTGGTGCAAATTCATCTCCATGAGTGAGGGATGGCCAAAGAATAGAGGGAACTGTCACATTTGGATGCTTTGAAGCAGGGATGTTTATTCGTAAGAAGGCAAGGGATAAGCAGTGCCCGCCTGCCGGGGGTAGGGAGCTGGGGTGGGCAAGGAGCCACAGCAGCAAGAGATTGCTAGGTGAGCAAAGCACGGCATGTGTTCAGGGCAGCTCCCCCACAGTCCTTCAGGGGACATATTACAGGCGCATTTGAGTTTGGAGTCTGATTCTGTCACTTCTCAGCCCCATAACCTTGGACAAGTGAACCTCAGAGCCTGTTTCCTGATCTATAAAACGGCGATAAGAATACTTTACCTTGTAAGGTTCTTTGAAGATTAAATGAGGCAATATTTGTAAAGCAAGTAGTAGCACTGCATCTGGCACGTAGTAAGTGCTCAATAAACAGCGCTCATGACTAACTCTAGTGCAAAATCAGTCAAGCGACAGGCAAAAGGTCAGCCTAGGGAGTCACAGGGGCTTGAGCACAGCACACAGGAGTCTCAGGGGAGGTGACTCAGACGTCCAGAGGGGCGATCGGACTCCTGCTCCATGGTGTTCGTGGTGTCACCCCTCTCCACCAACACACCTACTCGAGGAAATAAAGCTGGCAAGCACAAGGCGGAAGGTTTATTCCAAAGGCAGGGAGGATAAACGTGTGTGTGACGCGGGCTGAGCAGACACCCAGTCAGGCCGACTAAAGCTTAAAGAGTGAAGAAGGGGGGCTGTGACTTGGGGGGCAAAATAGAAGACAGGGTCAACTTTAGAGTCAGACAGCTCACCCTGGACATTCCCACCCCATGGGGAGAGGAACGAGGGGTGAGGTGGCTTAAGCTCTTCTTTCTCAAGGCAATAGAGGTCTGGGAAGTGGGGCAGGATTGAGCGTACAGCGGGCTGAGCTGAGGGCCCAGCTGTGGGGACCTGGGGAAGGCGGAGCCAGGAAGGGAAGCAGGGATGTCCAGGAAGCGTGTTCAGGCCCCGTGGCTGCCCTGGGAGGACGGGCCCAGGGGAAATGTCGTCTCCTGCTGCCCCAGCCTGCTGAATGCACCAGCACTTCTGGGCCACTGGTGTGTTTTCCCTGTTACCAGTCAAAGGGATCATCTGAAAACCTGCAACTTGTTCTGGCATTGAGATGTTCTGTCCAGGCTCTGAGGTCCTTGGGGTCAAGGGCTATAGTGGTTAATTCTTTTACACATGTCTTCAAAGCATCCCATCCATCTACCCATCCATCCATCCATCCATCCACCCATTCATCTATCCATCCATCCATCCATCCAACCACCAATTCATCTATCCATCCATCCATCCATCCATCCACCCATTCATCTCCCCATCCATCTATCCCATAATTCCTGACTTCTGTGTATGCTGGGGCCTGTTCCAGGTGCCACCGGCATACAGATGAACAAGACAAATGTAGTTCCTGATCTCAGAGAACTTACATTCTAGTCTCATAATAAGAAAGGTGATTTCAGTTGGTGATAGTTTCTTTGAAGATCATACAACAAGGTAATGTGGTAGAGAGAGATTCAGAGAGAGGATGGAGGTCCCTTAGGGCGGCAGAGGAAGAATGCTTCTTGGAGGAGGTGACATCTGGATTAGACCTAGATAACAAGGTAGCAACAGTAGACTGGAGACTTGGGGAAATAAGTTTTTGCTAGAAGGAAGAGCAAGTGTACACACCGTATGCTGGAACTGGGCATACTATGTACAAGGAACAAAGAAAAGGCTAGAGAGTGAGGGGCCAGCGATGGGAGATGCAGGCCCTTGTGAGCTCTTAATCATTTCTTCGGATTGTAGGGATGTTGGTGAAATTGTGGCTGATGAAGGCAGAGCATGGGGAAAATGGTTTTGCTCACTGAGCAGGTGAGCAAATGGTGGCCCAGGGAGATTCAGCCACCAGCGTTAAAGTCAGGGATAGACCCAGACTTCCAACTCAAGGTATTTTTTTTCTAAGATCAAGAGGACACTTGTACTTGCCATCAATGCCACCACCTTGACACCTAACAGAAGTGACTTCTCCCCCAAGAGATGACCCAGAGACCATCCGTCTGGAGGGAATTCCTGCTCCTTGTGTCCCCTTTTCCTGCAGAGTGTAAGGAGAGGGGGTCAGAAAAGCCCGGCCAGCCGCCACCGCCGCTGATAACCTTTAGAAGGCAGCCGGAGCTCGCTCCGCAGGAACACAGCCAGACACGTGGTGCTTCAGTTTTGTATTGATCGATTACACTTTGGTAGTGTCCAGACAGGTGTGGCAAGGAGGGATTAACCCAGGCCAGCCTGGGAGAGGAAGGACCTGGCCCTGGAAGTGCACATCTCATGGGAGCAGTGGACAGGCAGGCCTGTGTATGGGTGTGTTTGGGGACGGATGGAGGGGAAGCTGCGGAACTGGGCTTTAGGCCTGGAGAGGAGGTGCAAGCGAAGCCTTAGGTGGAAGGTTGGATAACAGACGGCAGGGAAGGAGAGGAGAGGGCTGACTCTCTCTGAGAGTCACTACATGCCAGGGACACCAAGGAGACGATAATTCATTGATTTCTCATCATAACCCAGGGGTGGATGCTATTGTGTCCATTTCGAGGATGAAGACGTGGAGTGGGGTGGGTCAGAAACACTGGGTGGCTTGTCCAAGCCCACACGGAGGGCAGGGACCGGCATGCGGGGGGCCGGCAGGGGGGACGGGGTGGAGGATAGGTGAGCACGCTCAGAGCCGCCCCCCATTTCACTACCACCTGCACCCTGGCGACCCCCAAACGGAACTCAGGCCCAGCTCTGCCCTCTCGCTGGCCTTCCTCACCCACCTTTCCCCACATACTGTGTTTCTCTACCTCCAAGGCCTGCCGGCACTTCAGACCCACGTCATCGACTGCATCTTTGCCGTCTAAAGCTACTCTTTTTCCAGGGACTGTTTCTCAGTTCATGACTCTACCAGGCACCTGTCATCCAAAACCGAGACCAGGAGTCAGCCAGAGTCTCCCCTCTGCCCCCGCCATACCACCTCCCTGCTCCCTCTCCATTCAATAAGCAAGCCCCATCCATTTTACCTCTGAAATTCCTGTGTAATCCATCACTGCCCCTCGGATCTGACTGCTGCTGTCGTCACTCAGGTCTTCACTGGAATTACTCAGTAGTTTCTGCACTGGCCTCATTGCTCCTAGTTCCTCCCCAGTTCATCCATCCAGTTTAGTGGATGCCAAGGGCATCTGTGGTCCTCGAGCTTGAACATGCATCACAACCACCCGGAGGGCCTGTGAAAATGCACATTGCTGGGTCCCACTCCAGAGTGTCTGATTCAGTAGGTCTGGATGGGACCCCAGAATCTGGGTTTCTGACAAGTCCTAGGTGATCTTGATGCTGCTGGTTCAAGAACCACACTTTGAGAGCCACTGTTCTAGAATCGATTTCCAAACCAAAGATCTAATCGTATCACTGCCCCACTTAAAGGGACTCCAGCAACTCCCTACTAGCTTTAAAATATGGTCCAAACTCCCTACAATGATCTTCACAATCTGTGCCAGACTCTCTCTCCAGCATCACCTCAAGCAACTGACCTCTCTTCAACCTAAGATGCAGACACATCACACTATTCGTGTTCCTTAAACCTGTCATATATTTCAAACTCCGTGTCTTTGCCCACACAGTTCCCTCTGCCTGCAGCTCTTTCCCCCTTGAGGCTTGTCAAATTCCTACTTATCCATCAAGGTCCAACTTGACTGTTACTTCCCTTAGAGGCATCCAGTGTGTTAGAACGACCGTGGACTTTGATGTCAGGCTTGGCTTTGAATCCCAGTTCAGTCACTTGTTAGCTGTGTGACCCTGAGTTAGTCTCTCTGTTAAGATGGAGTTAACCTCAGCATCCTCATTATAAACTGTGAATGATGACGTTTATTTGTAAGATTGTTGTTGGAGAGGAAATGACGCCATGAGAAATGCCTGGCAGGTAGTAGGTACTCAGTAAACAATAGCTATCATTATTGTTAACTCTGCTTTAAAGCCTTGCCTGGCTCTCTGGAGCTGAATTATTTCTTTTTTCCTGTGTTCCCATAAAATGTTGTATATGAGTCCCATTTTGCTTATATCATATGCTGTGGTCTCATTATTTTTACACACTGGGCCTCATTCCTAGTATAGGTGAAGCCATTGTACAAATTATAGAAATTGATCCTCCTAGCAGACTTAGTGGGCACACAACTTGGCAAACTAAAGGTATCTTTGAAGGAAGAAAATTTACAGGTGGATAGAGCCCCAAACCAGAGCACATGCTTGGTAAGCAGCGTGAGGCAGGTTTCAGGCCCCACTCACCCCTTGTACTATATACAACCTGCACAACCACCCTTGGAGGCTCTACGTAGGTAGAATATGAGCCCAGTGAAAGTAAAAACTGGGTCCTATTCAACCTGAAGTCACAACCAATGTTGAATCAATGCATGTAGGGCCAAGTAATATTGCCTGAGAATGGGAAGCACATAAGTAGTGTTAGTAGGGCCCTGGCCCCAGGCTCAGGAATAGGATCCTTGCTCCTGGGGCAGGGGACAGTGCAAGAACCAGGGTCAGCAACATCAGAGACTCAGGCTTTGGAGAATAACCAGCAGCTGAATTACTGGGGGCTTTGGGGAACAAGACAGGGGTTAAGTGTCCACGTGCTGAAGGGGACCTCTTGAAACCACCCCTGACCTCAGACCACAGCCTGGTGCATGGCTGAGCCTGCAGGTGACACCTCACCTCTCCACGTGAGGTGGGCAATCAGGACCGGAGGATTCTTAGGAGATATTAAGATACCACTTTCCATAGCTTCCTTCCCTACCCTTGCCCCAAATCAATTCCCTACTGCCTGTCTCTTCTGTGTCACAGCAAGCCAATCTCTCAGAAGGCTTTCAGATGCCTTAATTAATCCATTTTCATTTCCCTAGCAGACCCTCACTCCCCTTAACAGCTGGTACTCGGCAGGGAAGGCGGAAATAATTCCCAAGAAGTGAGCCTTTTGACAAATTTCCCAGGCTGCTTCTAGACACCCATGGCGTTTGGAGGAGTTCCCAGTCTGGAGCTGCTGGGGTAGCTCTGAACATAACTGAACTCCAAAGCCCCTGGGATTCCCATCCATATCAACTTCTTCAGCGGAAAAGAACCCTCACAGGGGTCTAAGGGCAGCCAGGCAAAGGCTCTGCTCTCTTTTCCTGAATCTCTGGGGCTCATGTGCTATGATCCTGGGGAGGGAACCGGCTTGACACTGCTTCTTGGGAGATGAGGATTTAAGCTGTGCACCCTCACAGGCGATGTACAATGTCATTCCTTGGTCCTGCCCTGCTTAGGGCTCCCCTAGCAACCTGCTCACCTCTCTCATGCCCACACTAGAGCACACGTTTCTTTTACGTGTCTGTCCTCTGCCTACCTCCATACCACCTCGTCTGTAAGCTCTCAAAGACAGAACCAAATCTCATCTGTCCTTTGACCCCAAACCTCTAGCCCAGTAGCTGACTCACTGTGTTAAATTACTACCTGCTGATTGATTAATCAGTTGACGGCCCTGTTTTCTAAGCCTCGGGTTGGCAGTTGGGTTGATAGAAACCCGCTACGGAATGAACTCCCTAAGTGCATTCGAGGCACGCTTATCAGCTGGTGCCTTGCTCTGCATGATCCGAGGGAACTAGTTGTTAACACCTTCCTGTGTCCCAGGCACTGTGTTAGGTGCACATGGATATCAGGATGAGTAAGATACTGTGCTTGCCTGCAAGGAGCTGGGGGCCTCACTGCCACTAAGAACCCGTCCCAGAGGTCCCCGTTCAGCCTCCTACTCTGCTCTTTAAATATGATGCAGTTTGTATTTGTAACACAGCACATATCCTGTACAACCCGGGGTTAAAGTAATTTCCGCCGTCTGTCTGCCCTTCTTGCTGGACAGCTCCTAGAGGAAAGGGACCTGGTTTCAAATCCTAGCACTTCCGGGTGCTGGTCTCTCTGGGGCTGTGCATTCTTAGTCTATAAAAAGGAAGTAGTTATAACACCCGCTTCCTGGATAACAGGGTTGAGGATGTAAGTGTAATCCATGTGACCCTCTCACACTGGCCACCCGGAACCTCCTTTCTTTTTGCCATTCTCCTGGTCCAGCCTATTCCTTCCTCTCTATTCTCCTAGCAAGTAGACGCAGAGGACAGGAAGGCTGAACCAAAATCACTCTCCGTTCCAGCCACCAGTTCTCACGCGCCCCTGGTGACGCAGTAAGATGAGCACAAGACAGGGGTCTGAATAGGGTATGAGTCTGGGCTCTGGCCGCTTGCTGTGAGTCTGAGCTTGGGTTAATTGCTGACTCTCTGAGCCTCCATTTCATCTGGAAAATGGAGTCATAATCCCCGCCATGCACAGATAAATGAAATAGCATGTGTAGAGCTCCGGCCTAGTGCCTGGCCCTTGGTCAGCAGCCATCACCGGCCCCCTCTCCCTCCTGGGGGCTCAGCTTTGAACAAGGAAGAGGTGCCTTTCAGCAGAGGACACCCCCATTCTAATTCTCTACAAAGCCATGGGAATGGAGAGGAAAAAGAAAATCTGAAGGCCCATGGCGGAGCCCTCCACTGAAAGCTGGTGATAGACAGGTAGGGAGGTTCATATTCATCGCAGGCTGAAGCTCCAGAGGCCCAGCCGCAGTCCTCTGGGGGCTCTGCACCTCACCCCTGAATGCAGAGAGAGGGAAGCAGTCACAGAGGCAGACAGCAGAGCCCAGTTGCACGAGCTGCAGCAGATACAGTCATCTCAGAAGAAAGGCAGTGCAGCCGCAGTCTCAAAACTGCCTTTATTGGCTTTTTATCAGGTGGGTGAAAGGACTCAAGTGACAGACAAGAACCTCTGAGAACTCAAAATGAGACAGAGAGTTGTAAAGGGAGGGTCTGATGAGAGACGGACAGCAAAGGCAGTTGTGGTCCACGATGCAGCCCAGGGCTCTGGCCTTTTTATTCTCAAGGACAACAGCCTGTGGATAATGAACCAGACAAGATGGATTTCCTCCCTTCCCAGGTCTTGGGGGGTGGTATGCAGGGACCGCCGCTGCTTGACATGCATCCCTCAAGAAGCCATTCCAGGAAGGACCTTGTTCAGAGTCAAACAGCCCTCCTTCTTCTCCCGAGAGGCAGGATGAGCTGAACCCATGCTTAAAAGTCTCCAGGAAAGGGGGGCTCCCTCACGCAGTAGGTCCTAGAATCAAATGCTGAGACGCCACACCGTCGCCATTTTCTCCTGGGCATCCTCACCGCCACTGCCTTCCTTCGGGCCCCCTCCCGTCCACCTGCATCACTGGACCACCATCTGATGAGTATACCTGCATCTGGTGTTCCCACCTCCCATCCATCCCCCTCTCCCTGTCGGACTAACCTTCCGGAATCAACGCCAATTACGCCACTCCTCCCCTCCTGCAATAAAACAAACAGACTACCTCACTCTTCAATAGCTCCCCATTAGCTCTCTGGACATAGTTTAAGTATCCAACCATTTAAATCCTGTCACGACTGGCCCCTGCCTACAGCACTCCTCTCCTCCACTCCCTGCAGCACCTGACGCCAGCTGCACAGAACCACTCGCACGGCCTGGCATGATCTCAGCCTTTGCTGCACCTAGAATATTCTTTTCTACTGAGATGATGTTTCTCCATCCTCAGTACTCTGTTCAGTGGTCCCTTCCTGGGTGAGCCCTTCCTTGTTCATACCTGTACATACCTTGACCGTGCTTCCACCAGACCTACCCCTGTCACTCACTACCCACGTGACCGTGAACAGGTTCCTTAGCTGCTTTGTGACTCAGTTTCCTCACCTGCAACATTCGGTTATTGTGAGGACTAAATGAGTTAGTATAGTCAAGCACTGAAAACAGTGCCCGGCCCACAGGAAACACTTAGTAAATGTCAGCCATCGTTATTCTCATCATTATTAATATTATCAATAGAGCATGTATCACACTGTACAGGAGTTCTTGGTTTACCTCTTTGAGTAGATCCTGAATTCCTTACCAGCAATCCCTCACATCCACACGGTGCTTGTCAGAAAGGGAGCACTTTGATGAAGGAAGGAAGGAATGAATGAGTGAATGAATGAATTGTTGAACTAAAATTGGAGCCCACCTCTTCTTATTTGAGTAAATGCAGAGACCAGGCTTTAAGGAGGAGAAGAAAGTCCTCCCTGAGCCTGGCTGTCACATGCGGAAAGAGCTTTCAGTTTTAGTCCCTGGATCTGTACCTTGATTTTAAAGAATATAATTCTATGACCTATTTGCAGTTAAAATAGTCTCTGGCTTCAAGGTGAAAAGGAATCCCAGGGGACTAGTTGTATATTTTTTTTTTTTTTTCGTTCAGCAAAATGTCTCTGGACAACTTTCCCAGTGGATTAAGGCCACAGACAGCCCACCCTACCAAGTCTCTGGCAAACTCTCTCCACAATCCTTTCTCCCAGGGAACCAGGAGGGGAAATGGAATGAGGTATTTCAGCTTCATTTACACTTAATTCATCAAAATGTCATTGGTAAGAGCTATTCGATGCCCAAAGCTTATGAGCCTTGAATCTAAGCCTTCTAAAGCCCTTTTCTCTTTGAACCTAAACGGGCCGTTCTGCCAGCATGGCGTTGAATGCTAACAGGGTACTTGGTTCTGAGCTTTGAAGCTTGAGGGGGGTCCTCTCTCTTCCTGAATGTGCTTTGCCCTCTCCCAAGCTGGGCCCCAGGGATGTGAGATGCAGTCTCTCGCCTTCCAGGATACCAGTGCTCAGGGCTGAACCGACAAGGGTGCCTCACACACACTGGGGGAGAGGAGAAGGGGTCAGAGAGCTCATCCGTCCAGCTCTTCCGCTTTAAAGGTAAAGTGCAATCCCTTTATGGGCCAGAATCAGACATGGGTACCAAATTCTGGGCATCCTCCAAATGTTCTGCCTAGAAGGACCTCTCAGGAGGGGACGCCATTTGTGACTCGAGGGGGACGAGGCTGTAATTCCAGCAGGAGAGGCCATATGCTGTTGTGGATGAGGACTCAGGTGCCCATTCGCTGGCTGCGGGACCTTGGGTGAATCATTTGTATTTCTAAGCCTCAGGCTGCTCACCCATAGGGCGGGGATAAGGATATTCACTTTGCAGAGCCATTGTGGAGGATAAAGAGCCAATGTGTGAAAGCAGCTTCAAACATGAGATCAGCGCACAGATGTGGGGGGCGACCAGGACAACACCCAGGACAGACACACCGCTGCCTGCAGTGCTTCCCAGTTACCCACTGCGGGAAGAAGCGCTCGTGTCTTGGCAAGGACTCCAGACCCCTTCATGAGTGCGCCGTTCCCCCACCCTCTCTGTCCTGCCCACCTTGACTGTCATTCCCCACCGCCACAGTGCTCCAGCCACGTGACCGTCCCTGCCTCTCCTCCATCCCTAAGAGATGCATTCTCAACTCCCAGCAGCCACTTCCATAAGCGATTTCGTTTTAAACAACAGCCAACATCCCAGCTCCACAGCTCCTTCTAGCTAAAACTCTTTATCTTGCTTTCCCATAAGAGCGAAGCTTCTTTGAAGAGTATTACACCATGATTCAACCACTGCAGTCTGATTTCAATCCAGCCACCCGCTGAAACCGCTCTTGCCTGTGGCTTCTGCACCGCTAAATCTGATGAAGGCTCTTCTGTACTTCCTTTCAAGAGGTGGGAAACTTCTTTACCTACTCTCTCTCAGCAGCCTTCACAGGCTCTCCTCCCTCACCTCTCTCTTGAATGTATGATTTTCTCCCTGGGGATTCCTTCTCTCCTCACAGCTTCAGTAACCACCTACATCCACTCCAGCACCTAGAGCTTCGATCCGCTGAGCCCACTCCAGCCAACTCTTGCTGAATATCCCTACCTGCGGGTCCAAAAGGCTTTTCAAAGTTACCATTTTCAAAGCTGAAATCATCCTCCTCTTTCCTCCCAGACCTATTTTTCTCCTGAACTTTCCACCTCAATGACTGGCACCACCATCCACCCAGACATCCACATCAGAAACCTGGGTGTCATCCTTCTCTTGTCCCTCTCCCCTTGGCCACATCCATTTGGTCCCGAGTCCTGATGATTTATCTGTTAAATAGTTTCAACAGGTTACAAAACAGCATATGTACTATGATCCCATTTAAGAAAAAACTTGTGTAAAGTACATACTCATTAAGAAATCAGAAGGGATCATATTGAAATGTTAACCATGGGTATTACTAGATGGTGGAATTACAAGTAATTTTTTGTCTTTTAAAACATATATATTTTGTAAAGACTGCACACCTCTATATAAAAGAAAAACTGTTATCTTTAAAGATAGCCTCTGAATATGTACCTTCTTCTAACTCCTAAGTTACTTTTGGTTCTCATCAACTGTTGCAGCAACATGAGCCTTCTACCCGGTTCCCCTACCTCCAGGCTTGTCCCACCCCTCCACGTTCCATGCTGTAGAAGGTCATATAGGACCTTCATCGGTGACCACTGCCCACTTCCTAGCCTCGCTTCCCACCATGCTCTGTTCCAGGTATAGTGACCTGAAACAGAAACTACCATGCACCTTCCTGTCTCCATGCCTTGGACCCTGGTTCCTTCCCTCCTGGCATGTTCTTCTCTCTCCATGTCCCTCCTCTCCTTGGCCAACTTCTCCTAGTCCTTAAAGATTCAAGTCAAGCATCACCTCCTGCAGGCGTCTTCCCTACACATCACAAGCAGAGTCAGGAGGCCCTCCTCCAGTCCTCTCACCATCCCCTGTACCTCCCCATCCTAGCCTTTCTCGCTCCGCTCTTACCCAACTGGTCCCCCATCAAATAGTGACCTAGGGACTACCTCATTCAACTTTGTATCTGAATACCTTGAACAATGCCATTTAAAAGCTCACTTTAAATAAATGTATTGGGGTGACACAGGAGGATGCTGGGGCTGTTCTGAGGGCATCTTCTTCTTCAAGCTGCTCTAGCCCATCTCCTCCTCTCTGCCAAGTATCCCTCCACCAAGACGCACCACCACTTCTGTGCAGGCCTGCTGTGGGCTCAGCTGTGAAGGATGTGACTGGAGCAAAATAAATCCAAACCCAAGAGGCTCCCAAACAGACACGGTTCTCATTTCCCCTGCCCAGACACAGTCCTGGGGGTGAGAGGCCAGCCACCTGGCCCATTTTATGTGAATCCACTTGTTTTCACTCCAACCACACTCCTACTTTTAATGGGATTTACACCAAAAGACATGCTCTGATGATTTCTAAGCATAAGCAGAAAATATGCTTGAATGCTCTTCCGTAACCAACACGCCACATGTCCAAACCCCAACGGTCTTGGGTAAGCAGGTGACAATGGAGGGGATATGGGCACCCATATATACATATACTCTTACATATACAAGAGTATATGTAAGAGTATATGTATATGTATATAGCTCCTTCTCTTAGGCTTCTAAGAGAAGCCTAAGTATATGTATATGAAGCCTAAGTATATGTATATGTACACACATATGTATATGTGTACATATAGCTGATTCACTTTGTTATACAGCAGAAACTAACACACCACTGTAAAGCAATTATACTCCAATAAAGATGTTAAAAAAAAAAAAAGCAGGTGATAATGGATGTGAAAGACTGAGGCTCTAGAACATCCAGTGGAGATGACCCAGGTCTCTACTCTTTACTACACATCACTCCAACATCCAGGAAGCTACTGCATTCCTCAAACTCTCTAAAAAAAGAGATTCCTGTATGTCAAACTTTCTATGTGTGTGTGCATACTCACGTGTATGTTATTTTAAATCCTTACAAAAATTCTTTCTAGATAAACACTGAAGCCTTGGGGGATGGAGTGGAAAGGATAAAATAAGTTGCCTAAGAACACCCAGCTAGTAAGGGGGTGAATTGATGTTAGGTCTAACTTCAAGATTCACGCTCTCAGACCACGAGCACTGAAGTCAAACACGGGCTTAAATGCTGGCTCTAAACTCACCAGCTGTGCGATCTTTGGCAGGTTACTTAAGCTCTCTGAGCCTGTATTTCCTCATCTGTATAAGTGACAGATTTAGGTGCAGTGACCTCTGAGGTCTCCTCCAGTGGGACATCAAGTAGCCCCAAGGCTCTACTGTTACAACCTCTGACTTGCTCCTGTGCAGCTTGGGGAAGGGGTCATACAGGAAGGATGCAGGCTTTAGGACTATTGTGATCCTAGGGGAACACTGGGGCAGACACATCAAAGCGTCGAACCCCGGGGCAGAGCGGGGCTGGGGTCACGCACTCCTGCCCAGAATCAGCCCCCACTCCGTGGCATTCAGACGACCTTCTGGCAGAAATGCTCTTCTCATTCTTCAGACATCTGCTCAAACATCATTTCCCAAGGGAAGCCTTCCCTCCCCTGTCCCCCTGCCTCTCAAGGCTGGACCCCTCCCCTCCAGGTACCCTCTCATAGCTCCTCCTACTTCCCCTTTCTTGTACTTAACACACTGTGTTAATAATATCGTACTGTGATCATTCATTAATATCTGTCTCTCACTAGTAAGATTCATGAGGGTAGTGAGTACGTTTATTTTGTCCCCCATTGTATCTCCATTGTCTAGTAAAGAGGAAAACGTTTGATGGATCTGTATTGAACGAATGGGTTAACTAGTTAATTCATTAATACTACGCAGTCAAGTCTTGATGAGACCAAAGCAGCAGTGTTTTGACTTGAAAGCCGACCTGGAGTGAATTTTAAGATCCTGTCTGATTGCCCAAGTCGTTCAGTACGAAGCTGCATGCCCTTGAGTCTTGGATTCCTCTCCTCTTCCTGCCGGTCCATGTCACAGCTCATTTGGGGGTTGATAAGGGGATGGCTGTGCACTGACTCTGACATCCCTGAAGTCACCCCACCAATCACCAGGAAGGCCAAGGGGGCTGAAGAAACAGGCTCAAGGTGACAGAGGACATCGGTAAGAAGGGAAGGAAAAGGCCTAGCATTTCAGCTTTCTGGGGTTTAACCACTGGACTGCATCTCTACCAGGGGATCCAAACAAGAGGACTGCTTCAGGAGGGGCTCTGGGACTCCGAGAAAAGCAGCACATCCTTTTCTGCGGAAGGAAGCGTGGGCATGGTCAGCTGGGGGCTTGAGTCACAGAGACAGCAGACAGCTCCCTGAAGAAGTCTTCACCCTCCCAACTCTGCCCCTGTGAGAGGCTCCCAGGGTTCCCTGGGCCTTCTGCAACCCTCTGTTGATTGTTTGCAAGCCTCTCCCTGACAGCAAAGCCTCCCTCTGGACTCCAGGAACTGGACAGTTCACCGTCTCGCTGAACACATCTCGCAGCTGACCCCGCTGGGTCACTGCAAATGCTGTCAGGCAAACTCCTCACCACTGCCCCACCTCAGCTCTTAAATACCTTCTCCATGCTCTTGTCTATACAGACCTTTTCATCATGCATTGCCAAAGATGACTTATTTAATACCTCGACTAACACTTTTATCCTTGAAGACTAGGATTTAAAAAATGTATATCTTACCCCAAGTTTGGTACATATAAAGGGTTAAGATCATATTAATTCAATGGATAAAGAGGAGGGAGAAAAGAAGGAAGGAAAGAAAAAAGCAAGCAAGAGAGAAAGGGAGGGAGGACAAAAAGGAAGGAGAGAAGGAAGAACCTAGACTTATGCAGACCTTTCTCGGCGACATCCCAATGCAGCTGAGGTCGTGTTCTGCGGTGGGAAGAATGTGGGTTCTGGAGTTAGACAAATCTGGGTTCAAATGCCAGCCCCGTCTCACACTAACTGTGTGGCTTCAGACAAGTCATTTAAGCTCTCTGAGTTCAGGCGGCGCATTTGTAAAATGAGGATAATGACTAACTAAAAGGTACATTCCCAGAGGATTAGAGACAATGTATGGAAAGCACCCTGCACTTTGGCGCTGGCTGGGAGGCTGCAGGGGCTCCTTCTGCACTTGGAAAGCACGGAGAGGTATGGATTGGTTCAAGAACCAACCTGTTTAGTTTCTTTTTATGGCTGAGTAATATTCCATTGTATATATGTGCCACATTTGTAGTGAGGTGGATGGAGTTAGAGTCTGTCATACAGAGTGAAGTAAGTCAGAAAGAGAAAAACAAATACCGTATGCTAACACATATATATGGAATCTAAGGAAAAAAAAAAAAAAGGTCATGAAGAACCTAGTGGCAAGACGGGAATAAAGACACAGACCTACTAGAGAATGGACTTGAGGATATGGGGAGGGGGAAGGGTAAGCTGTGACAAAGTGAGAGAGTGGCATGGACATATATACACTACCAAACGTAAAATAGATAGCTAGTGGGAAGCAACCGCATAGCATAGGGAGATCAGCTCGGTGCTTTGTGACCACCTAGAGGGCTGGGATAGGGAGGGTGGGAGGGAGGGAGATGCAAGAGGGAAGAGATATGGGAACATATGTATATGTATAACTGATTCACTTTGTTATAAAGTAGAAACTAACACACCATTGTAAAGCAATTATACTCCAATAAAGATGTTAAAAAAAAAAGAACCAATCCATAAGAACCTAGGTCTGTGCTCTCCACATTGGATACCCATCACCTTTCCTGAGCAGAAAAACTGTTATGGAAATATGGACAGTGAATTAGTAACAACTAAATTAATTTTTACAGATGTTAACAGTATATACCAAGAAAACAAGAGCTCTGCCCCTGGAAGAACTTTCTATAGCCTTGCTCTAACCTAACGACGACTGACACTCTATGACGCTCACCTGCGTTTTAATTGAGTCTCCACATTCACCCTGAAAATCTACAGTCTGCCCAAGTGCACCTTGGCCCTGGGTCTGTAAAAGCACATTAAGGAGAGCAGAACATAATACAAGAAGTAACAAAATAGCCAAAACTGTGACCAACTCCTCTGACAGGTGATCCCTTTTCCCCTGTTATTTAACCATGTCTCCTTGACAGTACTTCTCAAGTGTCAAAGTCAACGGATGCGGGTGTGTTCTACTCTCCCAGGGCCTGTCCAAGCTCTGCCAGACATGCTGATGACCAAAAAAGTAATCAGGACAAACAAAAAGCACCTGGATTATCCAAGAATGGAACCCCAATTCTCTAAGCCGTGTTCAGCGATCAAGGCCTCCGTTACCTGTTACAGGTGCTAGACTGGGACCGGGAGAGCCACAGGGCAGGGATCAAGGTGGTCTTATTCGCCAATGTACATTATCAGTGCCTGGCTTGTTGCCAGCTCAGGAAAGATTTGTGCAATGAATGGACAGATAAATGAAAACTGCATGACTGATTGACTAATAAATGGAGGATTCATGAGCATACAGCACAACCTCCTGTCCTTCCAGCTCCCTCCCCAGCCCACCCCCCAATCCAAATCACCTGTTCTTTCCTTACCCGAGCGATCAGCTCCCCGACCATTCCCGTCCAGGTGCCATTGGCCTCGGGCACGCCGTACACGCCGTCCCCGACCAGGCGGATCTTGTAGTTGAACCGGAGGATCTCTGCCAGCTCCTTGAGCATGTCCACACAGAAGCCCTCGTAGCGGTCATTGCCTTCCATCTCCTGGTGGTTTCCCTTCAGCATTAAATACGGGTTTTCCTGCAGCGAAACTGGGCAGCTGTCATTCTCATCTTAGCCCTGGTGTCTCAGCCACACATGACGAGGGGGTCGGGGACACAGGAGGTTGGGAAGAAGATGGAGTGGAAGGAGGGAAGTGGCTTGGGTAATGGGGTGTTTCGGAGGTGGCAGTTAGCTCCCCTCCCTGACTTCAAGGCACTTCTCTTACCTGGAACACCTAAGGGTCCCACTGCACAGAGGGTCCAGTGGAAGCCCCTCCACCTTGTTTAAGGTCATCATCTGACCCCACCCTGCATTTCATTCCTTCGTTTTTTTCCCCTTCCTTTGTTTATTCCACATAGACGGATCACGGCGGATTATGAGATACAAGTATGCTGACAACAGAGCAAGCGAGATTCTTACATGCACAGAACAACCGCAAACCCGAGGCAGGACGCGTCCAGCTGTGAGCGTTGGGAGGAGGGTCTCTCTGGTGAAACGTCCAGGGAAGGTTCTATGGAGAAGGTGGGATGCAAGCTGGGCTCCGGAGGAAGACAGAACACGGACAGATGGAAGTGGTGTGAACGGAGGGCTTCATGGGCAGGGGAAAGGCAGGATCAAGGGCAAAATCCCGAGTGAGAAGGAGCGTGGCCCATTTGGTGGATGACGGGGCTGCCCTTGAGCGGGAGCCTGGGCTGTGTGGAGGGGAGGGGTGGTGGATAAATTTAGAAAGATGAATTAGGGTCAGCGTGGGCCTTGGGTGCCAGGACGAGGCGACTGTGCATCATACATATATAGTAGGGAAGCACTAAGGGTTTTAAAGACTTAAGGATGTGAGTAAAGAATATTATATAGCAAGCGAGAGGTCTGGGAGTGAGGACGGACCCTCTCCTGATACGGGATGCTGAGTCCTGAGCCGTGCTTGGGGTCAGATTGGATTGCAAAGCTGAAGAGACACAGAGAAAGTCAGGCTTGATGCCAGGTTGGGTGTCAGGCACAGAGGGTAGGGTCCGCAGACCCTTGGAGCCTAAGCAGATGACCAAGGATGATGTCATCATGGCCACGGATGGTTTGAAAAGGAAGAGGTTTTGGAACATGTTGAATCTGAGGTGCTGGTCCTCGATCCAGGAGGGAACATCCGACTGAATGTTGGAATATGGGGTGAGGGCAGGATCGGGGGCAGAGATGGGCAGCCTCTGGATAGAGGTGGTGGTGGCTGAAGCTGCAGCACATGAGAGACCATCGGGGGGAAGGACAGCAGAGGGATAAGACCCGATCTTAGCGAGGGGGAAAATGAGGAGCAGCCGTAGAGGAGGACAAAGCAGAAGCGGCCTGAAAAGCTGACAATCAGGAAAGTGTGGTCATGAAGGTCAAGGAGGAAAGGGTCTCAAGCAGGAGAAGGCAGACATTCCCACAAAGAGAGGAAGCAGGGCTGTGAAAGGGCATCTGGGTCACGTGTCCCTGGAGACCTTCGAAGGCAGGTTGGGGTGGGGAGCGGGGAGGGGATGGCAGAACCCCGCAAGGATGGGTGTGAACGAGAGATGCACGGTTGAGGGCCGACCAGGATGTTGAGAAGTTCAGAGACAAGCCGGCAGAGCTTCTCCACCCAACTGCTACTGGTCATGTCTCTCTCCAAACCTCAGTTCCCCCTCTGCCTGCAACAGGCTTGGAGGATGCCCAGTATCCACCGATCCCTTGATGGGTAATTCCCTAAATAGGAGGGTAGCCCAAGGGCAGCAGGGTGTAGGTAAGGTGGTAGCGATGGTGTCTTAGGATGGGAGGGACCAGAGTACATGTGTAGGTACAAAGGGAGGAATCCTTAGAAAAGGAGAGATTAGAAAAGGAAGAAAGAGAAGGCTAGTCAGTGCAGCAAAGTCCCGGGAGAGCCAGGGTCTAGTGAACATGGGAAGTGGGCCTGGGGGTAAGGTGGGGAGCATGGGTGTGGGTACAGAGAGGAGGGGAGGAGGCCCGCGGTACGGAACCGTGCCAGTCCCCCAAAGCTGGGGGCAGGTAGGAGGGAAGGCTTGGGGCCTGGAAAGGTTTCCTCGGGGGACACGATGTGGGGTGCGCAGAGAGGAGCCCAGGGTTGCCCAGGCCCAGCTGAGCCAGGAGGCTGAATGCAGATGGGCAGCTGGGAGCAGGGCTTGCAAGGACAGTTGGACTCGGGGATGGGCAGGAGGTGAGACGGCTGAGCATCATGGTGGAGTCAATTCTAGAAGCCAACAGAGGGAAGTGCTGAACTGCTGGTTTGCTGAGCTCAAGCTGGAAGGGGCTTCTGGGCTGGGGAAGATGGGGAGTCAGACAGGCCAGAGGTCGCAAAGGGAGGAAGGCGGAGAGCGGTCTTGTGGGTGTGATGAAGCGGAAGAGGGGAAGGTCGGAGGTTCCGTGCCAGGGAGAGGGAGCTCCAAGTTGAAGGTGATGTGCTTCTGATTCATGATCAAGTGCACTGTCACGTCAGTGAAATGGGGCCAAGCTCCCTGACTTCCACACACACTGTCCTCAGCTCACGGGCTCCTCTTTGTCCTTCTTTTGCTTAACCTAACTCATCTCTGTCCTTGGGGGTCCCATCGCCGCCTCTGACGCCAACCCACTTCTCAGAACTCCTGCCGCACTCGCAGCCAGGGCTCCAGACACTCATTGTTCATCCTCCTGCACGTGCCGGCTCGCAGGCAGAACGTACGTGGAGCCTGGCACCGACTCCTCCCTGTCTCTGGGCACCCCCCACCCCTGGCCCCAGCGTCCAGCACTTGTGGATCGTGTGGGTGAAAAGTGCTGAAATGGCCTCACCGACAGGGCTTGGCTGGGCATTTCCACGACTGGGTTGGAAGGCAACCTCCCAGGGTATCTTTAACGATCCCAAGGAGTGTCACAAAACTCTTCTCCCCGAGAACTCTCTGCACTTAAGTTAATTTAAAATTCACTGACATATTTAGAGTAAATAAACACGAGGCCAGTGTTGGAGGGAGGAGCCGTGTGGGAAGGGGCGGTGCTCACCGGCACTTTGGAGGGTCTGGGGGCCGAGTGCTGGCCTGGAGCCCTGTCCTGGCAGGAGCACTGGGAGAACGAAGGCAGTTATGCGGGCAAAGTGCTTAACCCGGGGTCTGACGCAGGGGGGTGTTCTAGGGGTGGGAGCTGCAGCTAATTCTGTGTATTTGCCGGCGTTAACCAATAAATCGCTCACAAGTCCCAACTGCACCCTGACAGGAGCAGGATGCAACAGGCCTATGTGCTGAGTTTTAAGGGATAAATCATTCTGATGACCATTTGCCAAGGAGATCCCCCAAATGGCCACCATGGACTCAATTAAGGTAATCATTCCTGGTAAGAGTTACTGACTTCTACACACATGCACAGGAGAAGGTTCTCGTTTGGATTGTACTGGCCATGTTTTTAAATGTCGCCTGACACAAAAGTGTCCTTCCCCACCCTCACGAGCACACGTGTGCATATGTGAACAACCGTGTGCGTGCATGCACTCACACACAGGCACACACACACAGGGTCAGACTGACTTTCCCAGTCTAGAAACATGACCCTGCAGTCTCAGTGTCCCCATGGGTCTGTGCCAGAGCTCTGAGCCCCGTCCAATTCCAGTCCCGGAAAGGCAGGAAGTACAACCCGGCAATGTCCCCATTTCTCTCTCAAACTCTTAACTGGCTTTTAAGGGACATCTCTGACCCTGTAGGAAGGAATTCCTTCATTCAAATTCTAATCATCAGGAACTTCCCTGGTGGCGCAGTGGTTAAGAATCCGCCTGCCAATGCAGGGGACACGGGTTTGAGCCCTGGTCCGGGAAGATCCCACATGCCACGGAGCAACTAAGCCCGTGCGCCACAACTACTGAGCCTATATGCTCTAGAGCCCGCGAGCCACAACTACTGAGTCCATGTGCCACAACTACTGAACCCGTGGGCCACAACTACTGAGCCCACGTGCCACAACTACTGAAGCCCGCATGCCTGGAGCCCGTGCTCCGCAACAAGAGAAGCCACCGCAGTGAGAAGCCCACACACCGCAATGAAGAGTAGCCCCCACTCACCGCAACTAGAGAAAGCCCACGCACAACAACGAAGACCCAACACAGCCAAAAAAAAAAAAAAAGAAAAAGAAAAGAAAATTGTAATTATCAGGCTCCTACTTTGTGTCAGGCCCCCCAGTCGTTCAGGAGCCCTCATTCTGGAAGGGGAGGTACAGCTGTAAACACCAACTCTAATAGGAGGAAGGTGTGTACAAAACGTGAGAGGCACAGAGCAGGCAGGAGGCAGGTGAGGGAAGACCTCACAGAAGAGGGGACATCAGAGCCAAGCTGTGAAGGCTGTACAAGTATTTCCAGGTGGAAGCAGGAATTCACAGAGAGGGTATTCCAGGCAGAGGGAACAGCATGTACAGAGGCAGGGAACAGCATGATGCGGTGAGGAAGTGTCAGGCAGTCCCGTGCTGCCAGACCCCACGTGGCATGGAGAGGAAGCAGGTACAGCAGGCTGGGCTTGATGACGAGGGGTTTATATTCCAAGCTCAGGGCCAGTCGCTCCTGGGCAGCACTGAAGTGAGGAAATGACAGGACGGTTCTGATTTTAGAATGACCGCGCAGCCAGATGGGCGGGGCTAGGGAGAGACAGACTGAACAAGGGAGAAGGGGGCCTTTGAGGAGGCCACACGCAGCTCCAGTGAGGAGGTGGCTACACCTATGTTAGGGCATGTGCTTGAGGATGGGCAGCAGGGGACAGACCCAGAAGTCCTTCAGAGGCGGAGAAGGTCCCAGCAATCGTGCGCGTGTTGCCCCCATTCGGCCAGGACTGCCACTCAGCGTCGCTGCAGCTCAGCCAGACGCTCCCAGGTCTCAGGGGCTTGGTGACAGCCCCCCACCCCCAAATCCTGCTGACATTTCCACGTTGGTTCAGATGAGCTCAGGTTGGGCTGAGATGGGGAGTGGCTAAAACCCTGCGAGCTGGAACTGCCTTCTCCATCCTTTGCTTTGTTCCCTCTGCCTGGAATGTTCCTTCCCAGACAGCCACGTGGTTGTCACCTAACCTCATCAGGTCTCTACTCGGATCTGCCCTTCTTAGTGAAGCCAGCAGCCCCTCTCCCCTTCCTCAGCTCTAGCTACCCCCGAGCACCTAGAACAGCACCCAGCACACAGGAGTGCCCCCCAAATATTCACTGAATGAATGACTGAAAATATTCGGTGACCCCCTGTCTCGTACCAAATGAAGGGAAAACTCACAAGCTTGACATTCAAGTCCCTAAGCATTATGGACCCAGCCCACTTCTCCAGCCTCAGGCCTTTCCCTCTCTACCAAGGCCCATTTCCTAGAAACCTGCACTTTTTGGCATTTCCTGAGTGCCCGACAACACTCTCCTTAGTCCACTTCTCCCTCCTCATCACCCCCGCCTTTAGGGGCCCATCCTCAATGTCCCTCTCCTCGGAAGGCTTTGCTGACCTGCCCGATGGGATGGGACCTCTCTCTTGTTCACCCCCCATGGCGCTAGGCGTGCACCTCTTTTATCCTGCTCTGCTCACAGTGGATCAGTTATTTCAGTGCAGGGCTCCTGAGCCCCAGGAGTTCATGAATGTAGTGATGGAGGTCCCTGAGCTCTTTTTATTATCTCGAAAGCCTGAAAGAAACGGACACATTTCCAAACCTTGCACAGTTAGCAAGAGCACGATAGGCTGAACAGGCTAATGGTCGAGTCTGTGTGGGGCTGGGATTCCATCAGTGCGGCCACACTGATTATCTCCTGTGGATAAGATGCTGGGCCCGGCAGGGAAATAGGTTTTTGATTGGCTAAAAGGAGGTGGGGGAAGGGGGCAAACTAATAATTACTTAATACATGCAGTTGGTTAATGGACAAATCTTTTAAAACCTGAAGTCTTCAGGGATGGGGGGAGGGGAGAAGAAGATGACTTTGGCCGTGAACGCACTTGATTCGTGCCATCTAATAAATTACAGCCTGTTTGAGGACAGAGACTGAGTCTTACTCAGCTTCGTGTCTCCAAGAATGAGCACAGTGCCTGGCACACGGGGGAAGGGCTCGGTAATTGTCGAAGAGAACTGAATCAAATTAAAAAGGCAGATGGTCCCTTGCTCTATAGATTGAGAACTTTCTTTTGATCATCTGGAAATGAAGAAATAGGCCATGAAAACCCATTGAGATTCAGGTGACCACTGCCAGGGACGCAACTTGTACACGTAGGCACCAAGCAAAGCAGGCTGTGGTGAAAGAGTAGGAGCCACCCTGGGGGACTTCCCCCACGTGTCCTAGGTGCCCTGCCCTTGGCTGTGCACAGCTGCCCTGGCTGTCAGGGTGCCCCCGGAAGAGGCATCCACAAACTGTGCTGTCTTGCCACCCCATCCTGCTTCCCCAGCTGCTTTGGAACTCATCAGATATCATTTCCATATGAAACAGCAACTTGAGTTTAATTACACTGTCATAAAGTGGCCTCCGTGCTGTGATTAGAGCTCCCATCTTCTGTTCACGGGGAGGCTGGGAACGCCTGGAGATGGAGGAGGCACCCAGGAGAGCGGCAGCTGGGAGGCCCAGGGGGCACCCGCTTACCAGGATGGTGGTGACGACCAGGGTGGTGTTGAAGAGACTGTCGGAGACGTTGGAGGCGTAGAGGCGGCTGTCCATGCTGAGGCCGTCTGCCACGTGCCACTGGCCAATCTGAGGAGACCAAGGAGACAGGCTGGGAAGGGGTGGGGGGAGGAGGCGGCTGGGGAGCTGGGCTGTTGAGGTCCTGCGGGCCTCCAGGGCTGGGAGAGCTGAGAGGCCGGTCCCCTGCCTCTGGCGGGGGTACGTGTACCTCACAGAAGGAGGGAGGGATGCAGAGTGCAGAGCAGAGGGGCAGGACCGGGGCGGGGCTACCAGGGTTGGGGGGTCAGGGGTGGGTGGGGAGACTGCGAGGGGAGGGGAAGACTTAAGAGAGAGGTGGAAGAGGAAAATGGAAAAAGAAATCAGGAATGCAGTGCAGTTCAGGGATGCTCTCTCACCCAGAAGGGAAGGGAGCCCCTGGAATTGCATCATCTGGAGGCAGGACAGTGCCTTCCCTTTCGCTACAGTCTGCCTTCAATAAGCCTCATTATCTAAATAAGAACCAGAATGGCTACTGGAGAGAACTGGCCTTTACTAGGCTCTTCCATAAATGTCTGCTGAATGGTTCAATGGATGGAGGAACCAGAAGAGGGAAGGAGGACCAGGCTCTAGTCCTGGTGGATTCACTTTGCTGGCTGCGAGAACCTAGGCAGGTTACTTCGATCTTTCAGAGTCTCAGTTTCCCCAGCTATAAGTGGGGGTAGTAACGTTTGCCCTGCCTTCTTCTCAGAGCCAACTGAGATCATGCATGTGCCAGTTCGAGGTTACATTGTTCAGCCAGACCCAGGAGCGTGGATCTCCGCTGCGTAAACCCAGAAATGACTGAACCTCTCTGAAGGTATTTCCTCATCTGTAAAATGGGAATGATAGAAACATTAGGTGGTCATTGTGAGAATGTATTTAAGCTGAAACTCAGTAAATGCTAGTTTCCTTCCTTTTCCCCATTGTCTTGACTCCTAGGGGGGAAAATATCCACAACTTACTCAGTTCCCCCATTTTAGAAAGTCACCTAAATCGAAATTCAGCATCATTGGGTTTTTAGAGAGTTTGTTTGTTTTCCCAGTGGAACCCTTTCTATAACTACACATACGTGTGTGTGCTACCAATACATTTCTACTAGCTGGAGCCCCTGGCAACTCACTTCTGTTGCTGGGTGTTGGAGGTGGGCCACCAGGAGAGACGGCGGATAGCTGGCTAGAAACCCAATGAAATGCACACATCCGCCTCTGCCAGGCATCTCCAGCCACCAGCGGCAGCTTCCCTGGAAAACCCTCACAAGTTCCATGGATGCCACATGGCTCTACCCACCAGAGCTGGGCTCTGGGTTCCTCTTGTGGAAGCTCCAACCGCAATAAAGACACATCTCACTCTTGGTCCCCACCCCCCCTCCCCCGGGGCCGGAGCGTTGGGGGTCACAGGGAGCAGTAACCATCTCCCTGACGTCATGGTCTGGACCTTGAAGAGGGGAGGGCCCGGCTGGATGCCTCCAGGTCCAGGCAGGAGCCCGATGGTCTCCCCAGGTGAGTCTTTCACCTGCCAAAGGAGAGATGACCAAAAACCCCTCTCCAAGCCTCAGCAAGGACGCCACCGGAGGGGGCCGGGCAGCTTTCTCCACCTCTGCGTGGGCAGAAAAGTGAGGCACGTGCCCCTGTTCATTTTCGCTTACAAGTCGTGTCCTCTGCACACCCACACCAGAAGCCCCGTCTAGATAAAGAAACTGACGCCAAGATAAGAGCCCACCCAACTTGCCCGTGGTCACCTCCCCATCAGCTGAGACACCTGAGCTTTAACTCCTGGGCTCTGAACCCTGGATGAGTCTCCCCAAGGAAGCCTTCGTGGCCCTCCTGCCTGGCTCTTCCAGTGTCCTACTGCACGTTGTGTTTACTTGTCCATCTCCCCGGCTAGCCTGTGAGGGGCTGGCTTGCTCATGCTCGCAGCCCGGCACCCTGCTCAGGGACTGGTACTTGGAGGCGGGGGAAACCATCACTTGGGCTGAGTGCTGTTGTCGGTAGGGCACGAGCAGGAGGTAGGCAAGCGTCCTCTGGTCTCTGGAGGGCCCACAGGAGGGCCCAGCCAGGCCCGGGTATGGCTTGAGCTTCCCCTCCTCCTCTCTCTCGGCAGGGGAGAGAGATGGGGAGGATGAGGGATGAGCAGCTAGATTTTCAAGTGAAGGGGAAAGGAGAACAATAGTCACCGGACCCCTCTTGTGCTGGATGTGTCCTATCATCTCTTTGAATTCTCCCACCAGCCTTGTGGAGTAGTGATGATGTCTTTATTTACGAGGAAACTGGGGCTCAAAGGTTTAATGGCTTGCCTAAGGTCACCTGGCTAGCAGGTGATGCACGGGCTTGAACACAGAGCTGGCTGACTCCTAAATCCAAGACTTTTCCGTGTCCGCTGCTATCTCTTGGGCGGGGATGCCAAGGGCTCCTCCGCATAAGCAGCCCTGGCCAACCAGAGAAAGGCTCAAAGGAGTCTCGGCCACACAGCAAGAACCCCGGACACGGCTTTTTCCCTCCTGGGTTTTTACATCCACAAAGTCAGGTAAAATGAGTCTGCTTCCCTCTCTTCAAAATGGCTAGAATTGGCTTCTGACAGTCTCCTAGGATAGGAAGGGCCAGATTTGGACAGAAGGACATAAAGAAGAGTTAGGCCTGATGTCAGCATCTGGATGTTTGGGACAGGACTGAACTTCTCAGAGTCCTGTCATCTAAACACGCACTTCACACCGACAGGACCAGCAAGACTTCACCCCCCCACTCCCCCACCCAATTTCCCACCCCCATTGTTCTCAGGGGACCCAATCCTCACGAATTGCCTGCCCCAGCTCCAGACTCCCTGTCCGGCCCAAGCCATGAGGTAGATAGGTTGCCACAAAAGCCAGGGATAGAAATGATTTACCCAGACCCAGATCCAACAGCCTGAGCCATGTCGCCTCCCACACCCACCTCTGGGGATGTGGCAAAAAGACAAATTAGCCCCCAAGCTCCAGTCAGGAAATGAATGTCCCACCAACCCTCCCATTAGCCCCCAAGAAATTAATAAACTCATGCAACAAAGCGGCTTTGGCAGCTATTACCCGGAGCAATCTAACTGAGGAAAGGCAGTGGGAAGGAGAGCGGGAGACAGAGCCAGGTGCCCTGGGATACAGGCTAATTGCCCCACCCACTGGGCATCTTCCATGCCACACACATGCCAGGGGTGGGCAGGAGATACAGCGCTCATCACCGACAATCTGTGGCTCTGTCTCCAGCCAAATTCCCTTGCTCCACCCCGCTGACACCTGCTCGCACACCTCCTGCAGGACCAGCAGCTTTGTAAGCCTCTTCCACATGTCCACATGTGCCAGCTTGATTATGCTTCAAATAATGTCTTTCCGTGCCCCTCTCTCTGTGCTTTCTGTCTCTCCCACTTGCTCTGCCTTCCCACCAGTTTAGAGACTCCAGGGGTTGCAGTGAAGGGAGGCGAGGGTATGGATTTGGACACCACCACTGCAAGCCCATACAGCACCTTAAGGCAGGTAAGAAAAAGGCACCCCCTGGGCTGATGTGGCCCTGCGGGTGCACAGCTGGGCATGCTGACTCCAGCCTCTACTCACCACTGAGCTTCCCACAGTCTGTTACCACGAACGCAACGGCCCCAGAGTGGGAGGACCTGAGTTTAACTTGGCTTCTCTGCTTATGAGCTGTGTGACCCTGGGTGAGTTACTTAATCTCTCTGAGCCTCAGTTTCCCCATCTATAAAATGGGGGTTAAAATAGTAATGATTACTTCCTAGGGTTCTTAAGGAGATTAAATCTGATGGTATATGTGCCAAGAACAAGGTGAGTATTCATAGAATTTGTCATGCCATCGTCAGAGACAGAAGATGGGAATCTCTTCTGTGCCCTACACTTTGCACTGTAGACTCCAGTTTAGTAGATTAGACCAGTGTCTCATACTTTGGTTCCTGCACCGGCAACGTCAGTGTTAGAAATGCAAATTCTTGGGCCCCGTTCCAGACTGACTAAATCAGACAGTCTAGGAGCAGGACCCAGCAGTACGTGTTGTAGCCAGCTCGCCAGTGATTCTGATGCAAGCTGGATTCGAGCAGAGCACATAGAGCAACTCAGACGAAAAACATGATGTCAGAGGGAGGCAAGGGTGCAGGAATGAAGAGCGGCTGAAGGCCCACCTGTGGCAAGCTAGGAAAGGTTTAAAAACTGGCTCTCCAGGAAAAAAGGCCTTGTCTGATCTGCCCACTTCTGTGGTGTAAACACACCCACCATGGTTGACTTCAAGCTACCCACATGCAGTCACGGGACACCGAGTTGGGAAGAGAAGTGTATAACGGGCTCTGGCTGGCCGGGCAAGCTGGCTCCAGCCACCACGCTCACAGGCCCTGTGCTGGGCGCTCGTTTATGCTTACGAATCTCACTGCCACCCTACTTATGAGTAAGGAAAGTGATGTCCACATAGGTAATAATTTACCTGAATCACAGAGCTGAGGCGTGGAAAAAACCAATGTGCTGCTTCACTGAGATCACAATATTTAAAACAAATGTGTATTCCTTCTCACTACTGATTCTATGCTCTTAGAAGAAACTAGAAGTGCTTTGTCAAATATGAAAATCGAGGTAAATATAACTGATATGACATGTGTTTGCACGTGCACAGAAAGTATCATTTATCCAACTTCCCCAAAGGACACAGAATCCATATAAATTAGTAATAATCTTGTTCCCTGGCTGTATAAAAATTAAATAAATAAAATAAAATTCAAATAAAAAAATAATAATGTTGCTCCTTTAAGCGCTAAAATTGAGGGGGAGGGTTTTAATTATTTATTTGCAAGAATTATTTCCCAAAATTCTTTCAAAGGGAATTATACTTTCTGCTGTCCTCTTAAACAGAGTGGACGTCTTTACCTTCGTGCAGTGTCATCATTTTGAAGCCAATTATTATCCTGTCCTGCTCATTGGTTACTGAAATGTGGTGGCCTCACCCTCATTTCTGTGCTTTCATAAGTTAATTTGTCTACTTTTCATAGTGTCTCTTTTCCGATTGTGAACTGTCATTTCCTTCCGCTATTTGGATAGCTGTCTCGCATTGGTCCTTTCCTTCCAGCATCTGTGTTTAAGATTCCTGGCGGAGCAACCAAGGGACCAAGCTTGAAAGCACTGCTGTAAGGAAAGTACAGATAAGGCCTGATGGGGCCTAGGGCCTTGAGTGAACAGACCCTGTGACATTGATATGGGCAACCCAACGGTCCCTTGGAGAGGTGACCGCTGTACAGTTGAATGAGTGTGGTCTGCCGTGTGACCCTGGGTCAGCGTAAGCAAGCTGGTCACTCCCTCGGCAATGCACCATGGGAAAGGCTTGTCCAGGGGCCCTGACCGCAGGCATCGCCTGCTGAAAGATCTGGTTGTGTGTCACCCGGAGACTGCATTAGCATCCAGCACTGTGACCTCAGGGCTGGGTGACCCTGAGCAAGTCACTTGATTTCCCCGAGTCTCACCTTTCCCTGCCCTCCACCCTAATTCAAGCTCCCACTGAACTTGCCCTGGGCCAGGATCCTTCGGGTTCTCTCTTTGTTCTGTTCTCCACTCAGAAGCAGCCAGCCGCCTCTATCAAGTCTCAACTAGGATCACACCGGCCCCTGCTGAAACCCTTCAATTCTTCTCCCACTTTCGTTTAAGGATAGAAACCAAAATCCTTAACATGGCCCACCAAGCCCCATGAGGCCTGGCTTCTGTCCACCCTCCACACTCATCTCACACCATCTTTCCCGGCTTTATCTGTGCTCCTGGCACACCTATGAGTTCACGTGCAACAAGTGCCTTCCTGCCAGGGTCTCTGTGCGTGCTGTTCCCTGTCTGGACTCTCCTTGCTGCCCGACCCTTTGGCCCCCAGCCCCATTTCAGCTAGTTCAGGGGTTGGCAGACCACGGACTACAGGCCCAATCCGGCCCGCTGCCTGTTTCAGGAAATAAAGTTTTATTGGAACATAGTCACGCCGATTCATTGATGTACTGTCTGTGACTGCACTCACCTACAACAGTAAAGCTGCAAAGTCTAAATTTTTACTATCTGGGCCTATTTTATAAAAAGAAGTTTTCCAAACCTTGATCTAGTTTATACCTGTTAACCCCTCAGGCCTCAGTTGAGAAATCACTACCTTCAGGAAGCCTTTCCTTTAACTCCCAAAGTCAAACTTCTCCCCGAACCACATTCTTTTCCTTTAGAGCATCTGGCTCGGGCTGTCATTATACATTCATTAATGAGACCATTGCTCACCACCTGTCTTTCTCCCTGTGCCGCTGGGCGACAGCCCTCCGCTGTCGCCTGAGCTGGGCGGTCCCGCCCAGAGCAACCACACGCTTCTCGCTCGCAGCTCTCCTGCTCCCGCCGAGAATCTCTTGAGGTTGTCATTTTGCCGCTTTGTTCTCTCCCAAATAGGTAAAAAGGGATTCATTTTTAAAACCCTGAGGGATTTCCTGACATCCATACTTGCCTCTGTGAGTACGCACATGGCTCTGTAACATTTAATATCTTATGTACGTGTAGATGATTGTTCTTTGCACTCAGCGCTGCCAGGATGCAGCTTCTAGACAGGCTGACATAACTCCACGGCCGGGCAAGCCCTTCTGCTCCAGAGTCAGATTTCGCAAACACTTACTCATCACCTTTGCACGCTGGGCACTCAGCCACGTGATTTGCTGATGTAAATTTCTCTGATTCTGCATAACAACCCTGTTATCATTCCCACCTGAGAAATGTAGGCGCTTCAGACAACAGTAATAACACTTAAGGGCTTCATGTAGGCATTTCATACAAGTTTTTGTTGAATGAATGAATGAATGGAATTGAGACTCAGAGATGTCAAACAACTTGCCGAGGATCACAGTTAATAGAGGATGGAACTGGGATTTGCACTCAGGTTCTATTTACTGCTATACTATCTGGTCGGGGTAGGGCAGGTGCAGGCTACCCTGACCTTAAGATCTGGGCCGGGCTTCCCTGGTGGCGCAGTGGTTAAGAATCTGCCTGCCGGGGCTTCCCTGGTGGCGCAGTGGTTGAGAGTCTGCCTGCCAATGCAGGGGACACGGTTTCGAGTCCCGGTCTGGGAGGATCCCACATGCCGCGGAGCGGCTAGGCCCGTGGGCCGCAGTTGCTGAGCCTGCGCGTCTGGAGCCTGTGCTCCGCAACGGGAGAGGCCGCGATGATGAGTGGCCCCCGCTTGCCGCAACTAGAGAAAGCCCTCGCACAGAAACGAAGACCCAACACACCCATAAATAATAAATAAATAAATTAAAAAAAAAAAAAAAAAGTAAAAAAAAAAAAAGAATCTGCCTGCCAATGCAGGGGACACGGGTTCGAGCCCTGGTCTGGGAAGATCCCACGTGCCGCGGAGCAACTGGGCCCATGAGCCACAATTACTGAGCCTGCGCGTCTGGAGCCTGTGCTCCGCAACAAGAGAGGCCGCGATAGTGAGAGGCCCGCGCACCGCGATGAAGAGTGGCCCCCGCTTGCCACAACTAGAGAAAGCCCTCGCACAGAAACAAAGACCCAACACAGCCATAAATAAAAATAAATAAATAAATAAATAAAAAGATCTGGGCCTTCCCACACACCTCTCTGATCACCGTGAACTTGTTCTTTGGAGAATACAGACCTGAAGGTAGTCAGCTACAGGAGTCCACGAGAGTGACCCTGACCAAGGCACAGGGTAGTTTCTTAGGGGCCTAGCACGGGGAGATGCAGAGGGAGGGCACCAGGAGGCCTACATTTTCTTAACTCTTCTGCCATGCATAAGCTCTGTGACCTTGAGCAAGTCACTTAACCTCTCTGAATCTTCCTCATCTGCAAAGTGGAAATAAACGAATCTGCCTACCCATAGTACAGCAATGCTGTTGCTAATCAACTGAGTTAGTGTGTACGATGGCTCTTGACGAGCCATAATAAGCCACGGGAACTTAAGATAATAGCACTACTGTCCGTCTGGTGGAAATGCAGCTGACCAGAAGTCCAGTTCTAAGCTGCCATGTGCTGTGTGGCCCTGGGAAGTCAATTTTGCTGCCTATAAGACAAGGGTAGTTAGTCTCTCTCCCCTTCTCCTCTTATTGGGATGATATGAGGTGATCACAGATGTGACAAAAGTTTAAAGCCCTATGCAAACGCAAGCTCTTTCTTCCAGATCCTCGTTCTCTAGGGCCGTCCCAAAGGTGGACAAGCCATAACCAACGACTCAGTTTTTTTAACCTCAGTTTCAGGGTTCAAAGTTGGTTCTCACTAGGAAGAATACATAAAATAATGTATCAGTGTCTCCTTGAGTTCACGGAACTAATTTCAACACACAGGCAGGAAGAATGACAGTCAGATGTGAACCACTACGGCTAGAGGCCCCGGGAATTGAGACTGAGTTACAGTTTGGAGTGTCTATAGTATAGGTCTGTGCCTTGATATATGACCAGCCAAAAAGATTTGTAATGTAAGCCTCCGTGGTGAACCTCTGGCGTGAAGGAACAAAATGTTTATTGACTTTAAATCTAATATCTCCAATCATAAAACTTTAGTTCACATGGGAGACTGGATCATGAGTGAGGGCCCCTGCCTGAGGGGTTGACCTGGGGAACAAAGGGAGTTATCGACGTTGGCGGAAGAGCTCATTCTCTCAGCCAAAATATTCTTTTAGCGGAAAACATGTGCTTACATGCACAATACTGTAAAAAACCCAGGATCAAAGGACAACAGTGGCAAATGCCAAAGGTGAGAGATCAAAAACAATCCCGGGGAAAGCTGGGAAGACTTCCTATCAAGTGAGCCCTTCCTGGGCTGATTGAGCCTTCAGCTGAGTTGGTCTAAGGCAGCGTTTTGTTCAACTGCGGCTGCTACCCGTTAGTGGGTTAGGAAATCAATTTAGTGGGTTAAGACCTGCATTTTAAAAATGAAATATATATCCAGAATAGATCAGAGTGCAACCCACACACCAGGGGCAACTACTGTTTCATAAGCTTTGGTTTCAATTATGTGTAGGTCGGTGTTAATGTGCATCCTGGATTGGCAACCAGAATGCGAGTCATGCTCAAAAAGGATGAAAGTGCCTGGCTAAAGGACTAACTATAAGAAAATTATACAAGCTGATACTTTTGAGCATTTATCACATATCAAATACTAGACTAAATGCTTTACATTTGTTATTTAATCTTCCCAACCACACTATAAGGGAGGTCCTGTTGATACTATCATCCCCATTTTACAGATTAGAAAACTGAGGCTCGGAGAGGTTAGGTTTCTTGCCCAAAGTTCCACACTTAATGCAGATTCAAACCCAGGCAGGTCCACTCTGCTGCACTGCCCCCAACATATTAATTTTCCTGGGCTGTGGATGTGTAGTTAAATGTTTGGAAAACATTTTAATTGTTATTCCTTATCCATTGGTATTTGCCATAAGCTTTCCTGCTTGAAAGTCCACATCCCTGAGGTCAGACTTTGCTTTTCCTTGCCTTTGATTCTGACTTAACGTATTTATAAGAGGATATTTATTTATTTATTTTAACATCTTTATTGGAGTATAATTGCTTTGCTATGGTGTGTTAGTTCCTGCTGTATAACAAAGTGAATCAGCTATACATATACATACATCCCCATATCTCCTCCCTCTTGCGTCTCCCTCCCACCCTCCCTAGCCCACCCCTCTAGGTGGTCACAAAGCACCGAGCTGATCTCCCTGTGCTATGCAGCTGCTTCCCACTAGCTATCTATTTTACATTTGGTAGTGTATATATGTCCATGCCACTCTCTCACTTCATCCCAGCTTACCCTTACCCTTCCCTGTGTCCTCAAGTCCATTCTCTATGTCTGTGTCTTTATTCCTGTCCTGCCCCTAGGTTCTTCAGAACCATTTTTTTTTTTTTAGATTCCATATATATGTGTTAGCATATGGTATTTGTTTTTCTCTTTCTGACTTACTTCACTCTGTATGACAGTCTCTAGGTCCATCTACCTCACTACAAATAACTCAGTTTCGTTTCTTTTTATGGCTGAGTAATATTCCATTGTATATATGTGCCACATCTTTATCCATTCACCTGTCGATGGACACTTAGGTTGCTTCCATGTCCTGGCTATTGTAAATAGAGCTGCAATGAACATTGTGGTACATGACTCTTTCTGAATTATGGTTTTCTCAGGGTATATGCCCAGTAGTGGAATTGCTGGGTCATATGGTAGTTTTATTTTTAGTTTTTTAAGGAACCTCCATACTGTTCTCCATAGTGGCTGTATCAACTTACATTCCCACCAACAGTGCAAGAGGGTTCCCTTTTCTCCACACCCTCTCCAGCATTTATTGTTTGTAGATTTTTTGATGATGGCCATTCTGACTGGTGTGAGGTGATATATGAGAGGATATTTAAATAAAGTTTGAGGAAGAGGACAGTGGAAAAAGTAAAGCATCAGGGATCCTGGCTTCCTGATGTGGCCCTGTCTTCAACTGGCTCTGGTCTCTGAATTCCTCATGTGACCACTCGCTCTGGCCGCCCTTGTCTGGGCTCTTCACAGTCCCCTTCACCTGGGGATGCCCAGCTATCCACCAGCCTTTGGCCTGAATGTCACCCCCTTGGGGAGGCCCTTCCCAGCCTCTCACTCCCCATCACAGAGACTCAGGCATAATGCCCTGAACTTCTTCTTTGTAGCACTCATTATATAATTATTTAGATAATTATTTATTTCATATAATTATTTAGATAATTATTTGCTTCAAGTCCATTTCCTGCACTACAAAATACATTCCATGACTGGTGAGGCTCTGACTTATTCCTCACATATGCCCAATGCCTAGTGTGGAATCAGTGCTTAGTAAATATCTGACAACTGGGGCTTCCCTGGTGGCGCAGTGGTTGAGAATCTGCCTGTCAATGCAGGGGACACGGGTTCGAGCCCTGCTCTGGGAAGATCCCACATGCCGCGGAGCAACTAGGCCCGTGAGCCACAATTACTGAGCCTGCGCGTCTGGAGCCTGTGCCCCGCAACAAGAAAGGCCGCGATGATGAGAGCCCCGCGCACCGCGATGAAGAGTGGCCCCCACTTGCCGCAACTAGAGAAAGCCCTTGCACAGAAACGAAGACCCAACACAGCCAAAAATAAATAAAAACCCAAAAGTTAAAAAAAAAAAAAAAATCTGACAATTGCATTAATAAATTCCCCTTTGGAGCTCCAGCTCACAGGACAGTGCCTGGCCTAGAATGGGTGCTCAATAAATATCTGTTGAATTGAATTATGAAATTCCTTTGGGCAAGTCCCTTCTTTTTAGTCTTCAGTCATCTAACCTATAAAAGAAGGATCTAGTCTAGCCCCTTCCAACTCATACATGAATTCCTGAAAGTGCCAGGTAGATTTATAGTGTGATATAGCTTTTCAAAGGGCTGTGGGGCAAAGCTGGGGAGAGACAACACAAAGAGGCCTCGGAAGGTGACTGTAGGAGGGCACTGGAAGCTCGGCTGCCTGGACACGAAGATGAAGCAGGCTGGACTTCCCTGGTGGCGCAGTGGTTAAGAATCCGCCTGCCAATGGAGGGGACATGGGTTCGATCCCTGGTCCAGAAAGATCGCACATGCCACGGAGCAACTAAGCCCGTGCGCCACAACTACTGAGCCCGTGAGCCACAACTACTGAGCCTGCGTGCCTAGAGCCCATGCTCCACAACATAAGAAGCCACCGCAATGAGAAGCCCGCGCACCACAACGAAGAGTAGCCCCTGCTCGCCGCAACTAGAGAAAGCCCCCGCGCAGCAAAGACCCAACACAGCCAAAAATAAAATTTAAAAATTAAAAAAAAAAGTTCTACTAAAAAAGAAAAAGATGAAGCAGGTGGCCACCTATGAGAAGGCTGCCAGGGAGGGCACTCTCCCACCTGCCAGGAAACAGCTCTCTCTGAGCCCGGGGGCTGATTGATGCCTGGCATTCCTCCATTAGAGAGCCTGGTGTGAGAGCTGGTCAACATGGAAATAAATATCAAAGTGTTAACACATTATTATCCAATTCACCAGATATTTCAGCCAGTCAGCGGCACCCACTACTTACAACGGGGTGGCAGGTTTGATGCAAGGGAAGAGTGCTCTTCTAATCAGACCACACCTGAATATTGCATATTGTTCCACACACCACTCTTTCAGTGAAGCATAGACTAACTGGAGTGTATTCCAAGCATATTGACCAGCAAAGCGATTGAAATCACATTCTAGAAGGAAAAAGTACAGGCAGTGCTGGGAAGGATGGACTAGATGTGTGGACCCAAGAAATGGAACTAAGGACAAAAGGAAGAGGGCTTCAGAAAGAAAGAATTCCACCCAATAGATGGAGAAACTTTCTAACAATGAGAGCTTCCCAAGATGGAATATGCCGTCCCTATAGGTACTGAGTTCCCCAACACTGGAGGCATTCAAGCACAGACTCTACTTCATGAGAACACATTTGCAAGAATTCAAGCATTTGATTTGAGTAGTGATCTAGAGGGCCTTTACTAATCCTTTCGGCCCCAAGAATGTGGGATCTAGATTCTACTTCTACATCAGGGGAATCAGAAGCAAGGCCAGAGTATCAAGGGGCAGATGAGGTCCTTGGACATTGTGAGAAAACAAGAGAGCAGGAGTATGGGGTCATGAATGCAGAAGGAAAAGGCCACTGCAGGAAAACTTCAGCCATTCCTGTTTGCTCCTTCCTGGTCTTCTCTCCTGGCTGAACTCATTACAGTTGGTTCTCGTTATTCATGGTAGTTGTGTTCTATAAGGTTGCCACAAGCACTGAATTAGGGAGACTGAACCATTTCTCCTAAGGGAAAAACAGGGTTAGGTTCCTGTGAACCTCTGGTCACAACATTTTCATCAACCAATTAACACATAACCTCGATTTATGTGTGTTTCTGCTGATAGACATCTTATTTAATACATACTGTTGATTCAATAATATTGGACAACAGCATTAAATGTCATGCCTGAACAACGCTTTTCTAATGCCTGTATTTTCTCTGTAAGGCACATTGCAGATTTCTTGCCCTTAGGAACACTAGACAGCACTTCAGCGTTAAGTACGGGGGTTATTTTAAACAGCAAAATCTCCAAGAAAAAGCACAAACATGTGAAAGACATGACACTGCAGAGACTGTGAAAAGCACACTTGTTTACAGTATGAGCCGAAAGAAGGCAGAGCATCACCTTGCTGGACCCCAGCTGGGAACATGCCTGGCAACCCACTCAAATTTTTCACTGCTCTGTGCGTGTCTGTGAAAGCACCATGAGTATTGCATTGGGGTTACAAATACATTTTAGCGAGTAGACCAATTTGCAAATATGGAATCTGCAAATAATGAGGATCAACTGTACTCGTCTGCACCTGAATTTTCAACTCTTGCCAAAGATGTGCCCAGACTTCTATCCCGAATCCCCAACCTCTGGGATGTGAAGTGGAATTTAGTCTCGCCCTCACCACTCCTCCTGCCAAAGAGAACAAACCGACAGCGGCTCTGGTGACAGATACATACTATGTAGGGCAGGAATGGAGCTCAGCTCACCCCACTGGGCTCTGGCTAAATATGCTAATCCCCAGGGATGCTCTTAGGAATCTAATAGACCCTCCAACTAGCTTAGGGTTTCAGAAGTTAAATTTCCCCGAGCAGGGCAGTGAGGATGCACACATCACCTTTCTTTTTGGACAGATGTACTGATTTTGATGATTTCTTTTGCCTACATCTCAACTCCCTCCTTTTTTCCCATATGGTCAAAAATCTCACAGACTCTCTTCTAAACATTTGGGAAGATAATCAAACCAGCATGGGGTGAGTGCACGGCAGAGTCTGTAAATGTGAAGACTCAGCTGCACAGCCCTCTCTCACCTCCCAGAAGACGGAAGACATTTCCACTTAGCTGCCGAGGAGAGAATTTATCAGAGAGCTCAGGCATGCTCGAGATTTTTCATCTTACAAGAAAATCACTGCCCACGAACACGACACAGTCAGGGCATGGAGAGTGCCCGGCTTCATTTGTTAAGCTCGCCGGGTACAGAAGTATCTTGGAGAAGCAGTTGTATTAATAATACACAACTTTGAGCTCTGAACGGCAGATGCCAATTGAACTAATGGTTCTAAGGAAGCATCCGGGCTGAAGGATGAAGCTGATCTCCCCCACCTGCCGTCCTCCAGGAGTCAGGAGAATGCTGGAGGGTGGGGGCAGATGCATCGCTGAGCTTTCAGGATGGACTGAGGATGGCCCATTGCTGCCCCTAGGCGGATGCAGGCTGCAGGTGGGAGATGGTGTGTGGCTGTGCCTCACCGTGCTCTGGGAAGATGAGGCGCTTTTAGTTGGGGATGGGGGTGGTGTCAGCAGCTCTTGTCTGGGCAGTGCCACGTCAGGCAGGCCCTAGATGTGCTGGGGATTCTCCCAGGAGTAGAGCCTTGACTTCTGGTTTTTGTCTGCACACCCACCCAGAGCCACTGCAAAGTGGAACTGGTGATACCACCACGTTAGGGAGTGGAGGACAGAGGTTAGGGACAGAGGAAGGAGAGGGAGGGGTGGAGGAGGGCCGTGGGGAACCCTTCCCGAAGCAGGCAGGGGCCAGCTGGCAGAATTTATTTCTGCCAGCCTGGTTGGCACGGGCTGGCCCTTGCAGCCTTCTTGCAGGGCTCTGGAGTTGCAGCAGGAGTGACGTGAGCGTATGGCTCAGCCCTGCTTTGTCTTTCCCCAAACCAGGCGAGAAGCGAGATCCCGGGAATACTGCATGCAGAGAAAGAGAAATATATCGACAGACATCCCCCTGAGAGACAGCAGAACTAAAATGTGCACAATAGAGTGGAATCCTCAAAGCACATCTATAAAAAATATTTCATTTTGTTCTCACAAACATTTGATGACGCACACAGAGCAGATCCTATGATGACCGTCGTTCCTGTTTTACTGAGGATGCAATCAAAGAACGGAACATGGGGAGCTACGGGAGCTGGCACTGGCCTGAGCCCTTCCATGTCCCCACGGTGCCTGCCCTGCATACAGCTCCCTCTCACCTCCCTGGATTTTCCCTTCCCCCCGCCCGCCTGTCTGCGCTCCCCACACCTCTGGCCTGGAGCCTGCCCCATGTCTCATCAGAGCTGACTGATGCGGGCTGCTTCCTGAGACTAAATTAGCAGCTCTCCCAGGCATGAGCCGGCTGAAGAGGCGCAGGAAGCAGTCACTCAGAACTGGCAAACTTCCCCAGGCTGAGCTCAGGCGGGCTGCGTGATCGGGCATATTACAAGAAATAGATTTCAAGCGCAGTCCTTTAAAACCCTGCCCCTCTGTCCAAAAGCAGCCCCCCGTTTGAAATTCTAAGTAGCTCTAATTTGTTTGCCGGCTGATGTGTGAATAAGCTTCCATAGTCAGTGACTTTTCCATCAAAGCTGATAAGCAGGAAGTCCCTGTGCTTTGGGAGAAAGAGCCAGAAGTCTGTGGGCCAGGGAGGCAGGAGGAGAGAAGGCCGTCAGACAACACCCTTCGGAAGCCAGCTCTTCTGCCCCTCGGCTGTCAGTCATCCTGGGGGTGGCCAGGAGAACCAGATGCCCTCACAGGATGAGGCACCTGATAGAGTTTTAATTAACGAGAGGACTATTGCTGTTAGAGAACGGAAAGCAAATGGAAAGGGAGAAACGCATCAGTGATCGGAGGGGCCTTCCACGCCAATTTTCAAATTCCAGTTGCCAATGGGGAGGCTTGTCGTGTGGAATCTCTCTTGGACAAATGGGGAGCAGTGGCTTTGGAACAGTCTCGTGACAAAATCCTCGGTCCCCACGCTCTCCGCACACACCCCAGGTCCTAGCACCCCAGTCCCTCGTTCACTGGTACATCTCTTCTCCCAGCTGGGCGGTCTGTACTCACGGCGTTCCCAAGCCTGCAGCAACGGCAGCGCGGGCACGCTACAGCAGAGGCAGAGGCCCGGGGAGCAGGTAGCAGGAGCACTTGGAGGCTCCCTGAGGAGGGACTCTGTGACCTGAGCTCTGGAGACATGAGCAGGAGCGGCCGGGCGAGAAATGGGGCTTGAGGGCGCAGGCACGGGGCGGTGGAGGGGGGATGGCACAGGAGGAGGCTCGAAGGTAGGCAGGGACCAGCACGGGACAGCCTTGCTCTGGAGCTGCCATTTACCCTGAAAGCAAATGGGGGCCACGGAGAGGTTTTCAGCCCAGGAATGACGTTCCCATCTGCTTTCTCTGGTGGAGAGAACTGGACTTGATAACCTTTCAGGTCTCCTCCAACCCTAAGAATGTAGGATATTCTGTGAGATATTGTCAACTATTTTAAACCTCACGCCAACCCCCTTCTCCCGGTGCCTTAATTAAAAGGAATAAGTGGGTTTCCCTGGTGGCGCAGTGGTTGAGAGTCCGCCTGCCAATGCAGGGGACGCGGGTTCAAGCCCTGGTCTGGGAGGATCCCACATGCCGCGGAGCAACTGGGCCTGTGAGCCACAATTACTGAGCCTGCGCGTCTGGAGCCTGTGCTCCGCAACAAGAGAGGCCGCGATAGTGAGAGGCCCGCGCACCGCAATGAAAAGTGGCCCCCGCTTGCCGCAACTAGAGAGAGCCCTCGCACAGAAACGAAGACCCAACACAGCCATTAATAAATAAATAAATAAATAAATAAATTAATAAATTAAAAAAAGGAATAAGTGACTTCTCAGTAACCTTCAAAGCAGCCCCCAGACCACCGATCTCTTTCTCCCCTCCCTCTGGAGAACCTGCTGCCTCAGAATTTCCTTATCAAAGGCCAAGTCTCTGGGAATGGCCCACCAAGCAGCACCCCTAGCCAGTCCTCTCTCGTCAGGTCCGTCCCCCAGCCGGGGAGTTGGCACACGAGGCTCCGGATTTCCAGCAATCAAACCCTACTCCTGTGCTCTGAGCCAGGACCCACAAAGGCAGCTTCAAAGGATCTGCATATTTATGGTAAACTCCCTCCTCGGATTGAAAATGTATTCCACAGTAGCAATCACGGGTGCCCTCCTAGCAGCTTGCCCACTGGCAACTTGTCTGAGCCTTAATGACTTCTCATTAGCGCAGGTGGGATCTGAGCTGTCCCAGAGGCTCATACTAACAGGGGTGGGGGACAGGGCACAGATGCCGGGGGTGGGTGATGTGTCCATGGAGAGGGTGTCTCCGTCCTCACTGTTCCCCCAATGCCATGTACGGGCAACGGCAACACAGACCATCACCTGACAGTGTGTTTTTAGGATTTTCCATTGTTCTTTGCTTTTCAAGTAGGAGGAGCGGTCTGGAGCGGGGAGAGACCCCAGCAGGTCTGCTACACTTCCTGGTGTTCTGGCTGAGAGGGCCATGATAAGAAGTGTAGCTGTCTTTATATTACTCAGAGGTGCAGCCGAAGCACGTTCTATGGCCACAAACGCTGGACCATCCCACCCAGACCTCCCCGGAAAGGGGGCAGACATGCCTGTGTGTGGGCTTCTGTCAGGGAAGAGGGCAGCACAGGAGATCAAAGAGAGGCTTCCTGTCCTCCCAGCAATTGGTGGGACCTGCCGGACCTTCGGGAAGTTGGAGATGGATTCCCCAAACCTTCTAGAAGACTCTGCGTCCCTGAATTCTTGGTTTGCAAGGGTGACTCACAAAAGCCACTTGTCCACCCTCCCGTGTCTGGTTACAGCTACACTCAAGTCATTCCAGGAAATCAGGCCCTTGGAAAGCTGAGTTTGTATCAGCTTTGGAAAACAAAATATGGCTGTCGGTTCGCAATGTTTTTTATTCGCCCACTCCTGGCCAGCTCTGCCAGTCTCCATGGGAACAGAGTTAAATGGATCCATGGTCCAGGAAAAGGTGGCCCAGGGCTGGTTTCTATGAAAAGTTCATCTGACAATAACCCTGTGTATTTTGGAAGTGGGGATTAGGGGGAGGGGCAAGAGGAGTAATTAACTGACTCCAAGCCCCAGAGTTCAGAATGAATCAAAAATTTGAAGACTAATTCCAGTAAGCAACTTAATGTGGTGAGTAGAAACTGAGTGTTTTGAGTGAGGAAGGTGAAAGTCCCACAGTGCTCTCAGCTCTGTGCCAGTTTGCCCCATCTGGAAGCTGGTACCCACTTTGGGCCTTATGTTTTAATAGAGCCCCAGACAAACCAAAAAGCATTCGTGGTGAAAGATTTGTCACCTGTGTCGCATTGGGAACAGCTATGGGCCACTGTTTGGGGGAGGAAAAAAATCAGAGGGGCAGAACAACTCAAGCACTAGACAGTGATTATTGACTGCAGTTTTTGCCTTTCCCAAAAGACTAGGAGCTCTGGAAGGAACCATGACTTATTTATCTCACATTTCTAGCCCTTGACACGAAGTAGGTGCTCAAAAAATTTTTATGCTAAGTTTCAGAAGAGGATGAATAAATGAAGGGAAGTCAAGCTATTTTTAAATATTTGAAGAGCTGGTAAAAAGAGAGAAAGCTGATTATCCTGGGTTGCTTAATGGGGCAGGACTAGGAGGCAGGTTTTGACTCAGTGCCTGGAAGATTCTGGAATGTGTTCCTGGGGAGGCGGTGAATCTCCCAGCCCAGGACATGCTCAAGGAGAGGCGGTGTGGCTGTTTCCCTCAGGGATGCTGTGGGGAACATTCTTGCACTGGGTTGGAAGATTAGACCAGAGGCCTCAGAGTTTCCTCCAGCATGTTCTGGGCAATTCTGCAGAGTGGAAAGACCAGGGACTTTGAAAACACCTAGACCCCGACTCAGTTCTCAAGCCTGGAACTAACTAGCTGAATGCATGAGGACCATGACGTTCTCAGTTTCTTTACTTGCAAGACGGAGAGAATAGCTTTTATGCATGGTTGATAAAAAGTCGAGACATTTTAAGTACACCCAGCGCAGTGCATCTTGTAGGAGACACCCAATAAATGATAGCCATTCTTATTATGTCAGCAGAGCCAGCTTTCTGTCTAACCATAGGCAAGCAGAAGAGAGTGCTATGCAAATCTAGTTTTCAATAATCCTTGAGCTTAGCCAGACCAAATGTTGAGGGGTTACCATCCTCATTGCACAGAGGAAGAAAGCTGAGGTACCCTGTTGCGATATACAGTGAGCCAATGGTAAAGTTTCAATTTTCATCTTTAGCTAGAGATAACCCCTCAACACACACTCCCCGGCCTCATCCCTCCCTCTCCCGAAGGCTTAATTAGAGCCTGTTAAGCCATTTCTGATCCTCAGATGAAAGGTGCGCTCATCTTATTACAGCCCTAACAAAGTCGCTGGGGGCCTGCTTGGAACCTCTGATCTTTAAACCAAGTTAAAATGAAGGAGATTAAGGGCCCTCTAAGGCTGTGCTTCTTTTCCCTCGCCTCTTTCAAATATGATTTCTCGCAAATTAGGAAGGGAGATTATACTATTCCAATACCACCCAGGATATCTTTTGTGGGATGGGGAAGGAGAATATGGAATGGAGATGAGATAACTCACACTGATAAGCAAAAACTGGGGGCTGGAGCTAGTGAACCTGGTCCAGGTTCGGAAATGTCACTTACAGAACACTGTAGAGAACATTTTCCCCCAAACGGGCTCCAGTGGAAGCTCCACAGAGTTCCAAGACGGAAAACCCTCTCCAAACAGAATCAAAACAGTAATTTTTTTAAATGGTAAAAAAAAAAACCCCTAAATTCTAAGAAACGATTTTTAAAATGGTAATAATCCCTTAATCAGCCACTGGCAGGGAATACGGTATTTGGTTCAGACATTTTACCATTACAACCCACTGGGTCCCTGCGTGGTGCTTTCTAAATAGTCAAACCCAGCTCTTAATAGTCACTCCCCCAGATAGGAAGAGAAAGAACAAAACCAAATCCAAATGAGAAGATACCATTACTAAAGAAAGCCCAGCCCAGCAGCTCACCAGGAGCCAGGCTCTGTCCTGGTTTGCAGCAGATGGCAGCAAGGTCAAGTGTTTTGATTTGGGGGCTTAGGGATTCCAGGAAAGTGAGAAAAGCCAGGAGGGGGAGACCCATGAGCATGGGCTTGGGAGTTGGACAAGCCTGAGTGTGAATTCCAGCTCTGCCCAGAGTCCTTGCTACTTGTGGACTTGGGCCAAGTTACCTACCATCCCTGAGCTTCAGTTTCCTCACTTGTGAAATGGGAGTTTATCTACTTTGAAGGGCTGTCCTCCAGATCAAAAGTGACCTGTGCAAAGTGCCCATGTAGTTTCTGGTACACAACAGGTCCTCGAGAGATGCTCCTTGTCACTCTCCCCTCCCCTGCCAGCATCACCTTGGATGGAATTGGGAGAATATTAGAGAGTGACACTGACATTCCTCCTACCCTGGAAGAGAAGCCCAATTAACTATCAGTCCCCAAACCGTTTCTTCATCCTATGATAAGCAGGGGAAGGACACCTGTCAAGAGGCAAAGATTGGGTCGGTGATTGGGATGGGACCTGGGGACCAGAGCTGCAAAGCTATATCTGTGCCCATGATACATCTTGCAGGGTTCTCACTGCTACTCACGGCACGCGAGCCAGGCAGGAAAGCAGCGGTACGGTCACCAGATTTGTTGAAGAAAAATGGGCAATAAAGAGGATTATTGTGACTCACTTTATAAGTCCAATCAAGGATGTGTGCCCCTTAGGGTAGCTGAAGGTCAAAATCATCATCCTCTTTAATGGTCACTTCTGTAGCAGATTCCATTCAACATGAGCTCAAAATGATGGGGGTGGGATGCAGGAAGGTCAAGAAGAAATTCTATGCATAGAGGCTGCAGTACGTCTTTGTCAAAGGGCAGCCTGTGGACCACCAGCATGATAATCATCTATCTGAGTGCTAGTTAAGAAGATGCAGATTCCTGGAATGCACCCAGTTTTACTAACGCAATTTATAGCTGTAGGGCTTAGGAACGTACATTTTAAGACAAGCACCATTGGTCATTCTTGTGCACACCTGGGTTGGAGAAGCCCTACCCTCCATAGGTGCTGCGGAAGAAGGGGCAGCAGCTGTTGTGCAGGATGCCTCAGAGCAGAACCCCTTGCCGGACTGGGGTGGGGCTGAGGGATGGGTGCCGGTGGCTGGCAATGCTATTTCCTAATGACTCAGGCAGTCTTGCAGCCTGGCAGCTGGGAAAGCCAGCCTGAGTGGCGGCTGGTGGAGAAGCACAGATAAGGTGAAGAGGTACTCCGAGCTTAATGAGTTGTTCTTCACGTAGAGGGTGGGATTGGAGCCACCAGGCAACTCTGTCACCGCAGGTGCTGCCTGATGGAAGTGGGCTCTTTCCAGGGAGTATCACAAAGCAGGGCTGAAGGCCAAGGGGCGTTTTTCAAAGCCTGAGCTTGGGCTTTCTATGGAGTTGGTCTGGGCTTGGCGTTGTTCCCCTAACTACTGCTTCTCCCCATTATTCTCTCATCCCTTCCTTTTCCTGACCCTGTTTCACTTTTCCTGTAGCACTTACCTCCACTGATGTATTACATAGTATTTGTTTGCCTGCTGTCTGTCCCCTATTAGAATACAGGCTCCACGGAAGCAGACACTAAGCCCATTTTTCACCTCTGTCTAGAAGACAGCCTGGCACATTACAGGCACTCAGAATATATATATTGAAAAAATGAATAAATGTTCTTTACTTCACATCCCCCACCGGGACTCAGGAAGTCTGCCTGACAATTTTCCTACAGGCAGGCGGCTTCCTTTGTTCCGAGAATTATGAGCCCGAGGGCATGATTTGAGTTTAATGACCCAAATTGCACTTATTTTTTCCATGTCAGTCTCTCTCGCCAGAGTGTGGGCTGCCTCGGTGCAGGAATTGTGCCTTTTCAGTTTTGTTTCCTACATGCCCAGCACGGTGCCTGACTCATAGGAAGGGGTCAGTACGTGATTTGTTACATACATGAAAGGACCATTCTGTGATCCTCCATCCCATAGTTTCTGGCCGCCTACCTAACTCCCACCCCATTTGGGAAGTTATGAAAAAAGGTTGCTGATGTCATTGCTTAAAGATCACGAAGCTCTGGGCCTGAGCTATGAGGGGTCGTTAACATAGCTCCTCTCCTCTTGGTCTGGGACTCCTGTCTTCTACTTTCTTGTCTTCCAAGAAGGGTGACCTGGCTTCGTGGCCCAGCATAATCACTGTCCTACTAAAAGGAACTCCACTGGCCCCCGTGAGAAGGGCTGAATTGGAGCCTCTCAGGCACGAGGACCGCGGGGAAGGATGCAGATGTGACGGCCCTCCCAGCGCAGCCCAGGGTATCACCCGGATCACCTTGGGTGCCGGATGTTGCATCCGTTCCTGGGCCCTCTGCTAGGTCTACCCAATCAGATTCTTGTGGGGTGGAGTCTAAAAAATCTGCATTTTTAACAAATTACCAAGGTTATTCTGATGCATAATTTGTCATAATGGCTAAGAACTTGGGCTTTAGAATCAGAGGTACTTGAGTTCAAAACCAACTGCCATTACTACATTGTTCAAGGCCAAGTCAGTCAGTCTCCTGGAGCCTCAATTTCCTCACTTGTAAAATGGGGATTAATAAAAAGTAACTACTTTGTAGGATTAAATGAGAAAATACAAATGACACACTTCTTGTGGTAAATGGACCACAAAAATGAATAAAATGAATAAATGAAAGCCCCTACGATAATGATGATGGTGGTGGTGGTGAAGATGATGGTGGTGGTGGTGAAGACGATGGTGATGGTGGTGATGGTGGTGGTGGTGAAGACGATGGTGATGGTGGTGATGGTGGTGGTGGTGAAGACGATGGTGATGGTGGTGGTGGTGGTGGTGAAGAAGATGATGATGACCCTTCATAATCTCCTGAAAAGGTGAGTCTGTGACCCCTTCAGTGGTACATTTCCTTGGTCAGCCTCTCTGATAGGCAGGAGGCTCTTCAATATGTCTGCTTCCAGCTCTAATTAGTGCATCCTTTCCTACTTCTAAGGCTTTTGAAGGTTGGAGAAAGGATACACTAAGAATAAAGAGTTGATTATTAGAGTGATGGGGAGGTTGAGAGACCTTCAGAGAGGCACTTGGAGTGACTGCCAGAATCCCTGTTTCCTCTGATGTAAGAGAATCAGAGGAAAGGAGAGTGAGAAGGTTAATGGAGGAGAATGAGAAAGGAAGAGGAAGTTGAAAGGAGCTCCAGGGGACAAAGCATCCCGAGCTGACGGAGTAGACAGGGAGCAGCCAGGAGGGGAGAGGTGTGATTGGCATGGCAGGAGGGCGGGGGTGCGTGGGTCAGAAAAGAGCTGACAGAAGAGAACCGAACGCCGAAGGGATTCCTCAGCCCTATGGGATCTGATCTGTACGTGACGGGCAAGCAACCTGGAATCTAACCCTGGTTCCAGGATTAGGGCGAGATTCAGGGAGTAGAATAATCCAAATAGTGGAAAGACCTGGGAATTCCCTCCTTGTACGATGCTCCCTTGTCTCGCCTCTCCCCCTATAAAGCATCGTGGCCTCTCTCTTGGTATTTTGCTGGGGCTGCGGCCCCTGACCCACACCGGCTGATCCTGGTGCAGGAAGGCGGAAGCCAGGACTTGCCAGGAGCCTTGCACTGGACACAGCCTGCTGCTCCTGGGGACAGCTGAGAGCAGGAGGCCATCCTGAGTGCCAAGGAGAAGTGGGCTGGGGACAGAGAAAGGAACAAGGGGGAGGGATGTGCCACCACAGCAGCATGGCTAGGCTTACCTGCCGGAAACCATTCCTTGTGAACTGTAAGATTTTCAAGGCATAGTTGGACCTCTGGCCTTTGCTGTTGAATTCAATGTGGCCGGTGAGACCTTCCAATTCTACCTGTCCAAGAGAGAGTGAGTTACAGCACCAAATAGGCCCCGCCTTCCGTGTGGCCCCAAGCAAGCATTCCACCATGCTGGTTAAGGATGCCCAAGAGAAGGGAAGCCATCAAGATCCGTTCTCCTGTCCACCTCTCAGCCACAGGATCTTCAGACTATGCAAGTGATGTCTCTGGAACCAATTCAGACTTGGCCGGGGCTAGAGGAGGAAAGGATGCCCACACCCAATGACCTCACAGCTGCTGCAGAAACCAACCTGATGCTGAGATGCTAGCTTGAGCTCAGATCCCCCTGAGCTCCTCCTCCAGGCCCTTGGCTGTGAATAGCATTTATCCTCCTTGGGCAGCTACTCACCCACCTCCAAGCTGCAGGATAACCTGACTCTAACTGCAAAATCCTAGCCGCTCTCCCCCAGGCTTCTCTGACGGGAGATGGCTTCTTCGTGGGCTAGAATCCATGTCCATCCCACCAGAGGTGGCTTGGCTGGGAGAACCCAGCATCAGGCCAGAAGTGTGGAGTCTGCAACTCCCTGAGGGGCCACGGTCTATGACAGCATCATCCATCTGTCCCCACTTGTGCAGAGCTTTGCAGGGACCACCTGTGAGCCAAGGGGTCAAGTTCCAAGCCTGGAATCCAGAGACCCCCTAACAGTCTAAGGCTCAAGGTCCGTTGCCCTGTAAACAAACTTGCCATGGATCCTCGTTGGTTTTTAGGGATTAGGGAACAACTGTGACCGATGATCCCCTCAATGGGGTCACCACAGATCACTGTTTTACCCGGGGCTGTGATGTACTGGGGAGGTCTGCAGGTGAGGGGCCTTGAACAGTGGTCCCTCCCACCCCCCACAGGCTGGGCGTGGCCCGCAGGGCCCCCACCACCCCTCACCATGCGCAGGTAATTCATGAGGCTGGTGCCATGCTGCCAGATCTGGGCCGAGCCACAGGACAGGGGCTTCACGCCGATCTCCTGGCTGCGGTTCAGCTCCTGCACCGCCATCACCACAGCGTAGACGGCGTCAAACAGCAGGGCGGAGGACAGCTGGGAGGGGGCAGGGAGATGAAGTGACAGGTGTAAAAGAAGGAAAGGGAAAGGAGGAAGAAAGGAGAAGAGGAGGAAGAAAGAAAAGCAAAACAAAGAAGTAAAGGCGTGTCTCTGATGCCCTGGGCCCACCTCCTGTCTCTGGGGTCCACTTCCCCTAAGAGTCCAGTGCTGGCCCAAGGCAACAATGGTGGCCAAGCCTTGTCTGAAATTGGACCACCAAGCCACCTCTTTGGGCCCCAAATGATTTCAAGGGTATCCTATTCTCTCTTTTCTCCAGGGAAGTAACATCTTCCACTGATCTGAGAAGCCCCAAGGAAGGGGCAGGGTGCTTATCTCAGGAGGTGGAAGGAACCCTACCCTCAGATTTGCCCATTCTGCAAGGCTCAGTTGAAGGTCACTTCCTCCTGGAAGACCCCCTTGATATTGTTTCTTCCTAAATGTACCTACTATTACAGTCTACTTTGTACTATTCAATATGATGAGCATATGTGAAGTATATGGTGAGTCCAAAGCCCAGCAGTGAGCAAGACCCCATTCCTGTGATAGATTAGAGTGGAATTGGGGAGGGGAGATGGGGAGATAGAACACAAATAAAGGTAACGTGAAACTGAGTGACATGGGCCAAAAGGTCTGTTGGGGGGTCCAAAGAGAAGTTACCTTATCTGGTTGGGTGATCAAGAAAATGTTTCTTGGAGGATTCAGCATTGGAACTGAGCACTGAAGGATTTGGTAGGAAAGACATTGGATCTGGGGGTGGGGAGCAGCTGGGAAAAGGAGAAAGGCATTCCAGAGGGGGAACTGCGGGGCCAAAGACAAGGTGGGGGGGGAGGGTGGAGCACACATGGGGGGAGGAGGGCAGAAAGCAATAAACCAGAGGTGAGGTGGGGAGAGTGCTGTGAGGGCCTTAAAGGCAGGGGAAGGGCTAGTGCAGCTGTTTGTCCATATTTTCACCTCCCTGTGAAACTGCCAGCGCTCAGGGCAGGAACACGCAGGACCTCAATCTCTATCTCATGCATCTCGTCTAGAGCCAGGACCCTGCGTACAGGAAGCCCCCAAGACGTATTTCTTGAATTGAATTAAATGTTGAGTGAAATCTGCCCACAAGGCTCAGCCCGAATATGCATCCGGTTAACCGGATGTTTGCAAGCTTTGGGGAGGGGCAGGTTGGGGTGTTTGGGAGGAGGTGGTAGGAGCAGAAGAACAGAAGATGCCTGTCCTTGGGGAACGTGCCATCTGAGAAGGGGGCCACACTCTGCTGTGTTAATGACAAGAGAACCTACCCAGTGTGAATGACTCCAGGGTCTACACTGTACGGGGCCCTGAGGGGAGGCCCAGGAAGGCAGGCAGAGGCCTCCTCGTGGGAGGTGTGATGTTGGGCTCTGGAATTCAACCCACGGCCCCAGTGCAAAGCACATTCCTCACTGAACTCTGACATCCCACCGCGGGCGATCAGCACCACCGTCCCTTCAGAGCCTAAACCGTCAAGAACACTTTCCATGTGGCATCTTACAACCTCCCTCCTAGCTGGCCAGGCCCTGGGACACCGGTCCCTCCAAGGCTGGAGGCAGAGAGACCAGCTTGTGACCTCTGGGATCTTTTTCAAGCTCTCCAGACAGAGTATAAGCAGCCTGAGTCAGGGAGGTGCAGGAGAAAGAGCTCAAAACTCAGAACACAGAACCCCGAGTCTAGCGCCCAGGCCTCTCTCACGTGCTGAGTGACGGAACCTCGCGGGGAGCAAGTTTCCGGCACGCAGGAGGTAGCATCCGTGCCTCACGGGTCAGTAAAAGTGCCCTCTAAACTGCCAGTCTCAGGGGTCACCGTACCCGAGGGCGGGGTGATGCACCCCAGGTGCCCACGGGCATCAGCAGGGGCTCAGCAAGCCCGTGCTGGCTGAGCTAGGGCCCTGGGGAGTAGTAAGAACAGGGAGCGACGGGGCAGAAAATGGGCTGGGAAGAGGGATGTATTTCCCCACAGTTTTGCTCCATGTTGGGCAGAAAGGCCTGTCATGGGAACTGGGTGGGCTGACTTTGGATAATCTTTCTAGAAGGCAATTAGAGGGAAAACCAGCCAAATAAAGTTCTCTGCCCCAATTCCAGTTCCCTTGCACACAAAATTGCCTGGCCAGTGTGTTCTTCCTTCCTCCCTCTCACCCTCTCTCTCCCTCTCTTGCTCCTTCTTTCCTTCCTTCCACCCGCCTCTGTCCTTTCTTCACACATCTATTCAGCCCCTACGATCCGGCGGGTACTGCAGACCTCAGCACCTCCTGTTCTCCGCTGAGACACCACCAGGCGTGAGCCATTGTGTCCCCTCTGCCTTCACTGGGTCTTCTGCCCTCCCAGCTCTGTCAATCACCCCTCCTTTCTGGCCCGGTCCTGAAGCCACCCGTGGCCACCTGTGACCCGGAGACCAAGCAGGTAAGGGCACCTAAATCGCACGATCACGGTCAGTGGAAACCTCTGTGGTCCCGCTGAGCCATGCAAACCAGCCACGTTCCTCCAAGTTCATCCATCACCTTCCTCTCCCTCTTCTCCATCCCAGTGCCCTTCCCCTAGCAGCTGAGCTCCTCCTTCACTTGATTCGAGGCTCACCTGCGTGGCGCTGGATGCTTCTCGGCAAGCCTACAGCTGTCTTGTCCTTTGCACACAATTCATTTCCCCCTGAGCACAAGTGGCTCCTTTATTAATGGACCTCTCACATTTCCTTGCCAAAGGACATATGGAAATTATGAATGCTACAGACTCTCCCTTTCCAGCTCGGACACACATCTACCTGAGGGAGAGGTAGCTACCCCTATTGACACTGGCTTCTCCATCCTTCCGTCTGGCTACTTAAATGATGCCGTAAACTAATTTCTGTCTCCCTTGCCTCCCAGTTAATCTCTCCATCCTGAGATTCTCAAAATCACTCGTGTCAGAGCTGGAAGGGATCTTAGAAATCAACTAGTCCAACCCTCTCATTTTATACATGAAGACAGGACTTCAGCCAGGACAGGACTAGACTGGAAGGACAGCACCCCTCTCTCCAGGCTGGTTTCCGCCCCTCTCTGCAGCACTCTTTCCCCCTCCCTTCCTGACAAGGCTCCTCTGGAGAAGCCGGGGGGTGTCACTGCTCTATCAGAATCATCCGTGCCTCGCCTCCCAGGACAGCACGGGGCAATCTTCCTGGATGCAGTTACCTTCTCAACAGCAGATGCGAGCCTGAGACTCTTGGGCCAGAGCTGGGCACGGGGAAGGGTGCTAGGCAGGCTTCTCTGCTGCCCCGGGCTTAGTCATCACCCAGTTTGCCTCGTGGTCTGACTGGTTGTTTGTCCTCAAGTTAGCCCTTCAGTTAAGAGCCACTTGGGGCATCTACTGGAACAGGACTGTAAGGGCAGGACAGAGGGGGCAGTGGAAGGGTACCCCCAGCTGCCTCCCCAGCACCCATTCTCCCCTTCCTCCTCCCTAACAGAACCCCCATTTCCTGCAGGTGTCCTCCCCTCCCCCAAGCCGCCATGTGCTTCAGGGGTCCCAGCCCCAGCTCCCAGGTGAGCCTGAGCCATCCAAGAGTCATCCCATCCCCCCTGCCAATACGTGACTGGGGACTGGGCAGGTGGTCCAATTCTGACCAATGAAACACGAACTGAGGCCTGGAGTGAGGGGCTCCAGCGAGGGGCTTCTCAGACGAGTTTCCTGTCTCTAGGAGCGGCAGTCCTTCCTCCTCCTCTGGACATTACTGGGTCTGGACATGACACCTGGACCTGCCGCAGCCATCCTGGCTCCATCCTGAGGATGAAGTTGACACCAAGGGCGACAGAGCAGAGATGCAAGGAACCTGGGTTTCCAACAACATCGCTCCAGGATCTGCCCTACCTCTGGGCTTACTGTGACACGTGACAACACACTTCCTTTTTGGTAAGAGACCGTTTAATTCCGGATTTCCGTTACTTGAAGCTCAGAGCATCCTAACTGGTACCGAGGCCTTGGGGACCCGCTTTGTCTCAGGGCAGGCCCCCAGAGAGGCCTGGCCTTATCCCCTCTCTAAGCCCCCTTCTTCTTCTCACGAGGCTGCGTGCTGGTCCCCAGAGACTTGCAGACACAGCTCACCAGGCCATTTCTCACATCCTCCCACCAGGCCCCAAGCTCTTCCTGCCACACGGTTGCCACTATTCCCACTCCGTCTGGGACGTGGTTTTCTTGGCTGATGCTCCCTTATTAGCAAATGATCCAGATGCTGGGAAATCGGCGTGTGTCTGTTTGCAGTGTTCTTTGGCATCTTGAACTCTGGGGCCTTCAAGATTCTTCAAGTGTTTCTGGTAATTACAGCTCCAGCAAGGGATGCTGGGGGTGGGAAGGAGGAAGCAGATGGAAGGAACATCATCAAGGTCTCTGTCTCCCCTCCAACTGTATCTTGCCTTCAGAGAGGTGACACAGCTGACGTGTCCCCAGTGTGCTCTGGGCTTCATGGGGCCTTTCTGCAGTTCAACTTGGGCTGATTTGAGCTCCTGAAACCTCCTAAGTCCCGAACATCTTCTTTTCTCAGCTCAGTCTCCTAAGGTCCTCCGTAGACCACCAGACGGCTCCTCTCTCACAGGCTCCTGGCCATCAGCCCAGGCCTCTCACTGGGACCCTCCAACTGCTTCTCTGAAACCTTGTCTCCCATCCACACTCCTCCAGCTTACTCCCCCCACCCCGTCCACCATTGCCAATTTCACCTCCGATGGCATGAGAGCCTGTAATCTAATCTCTGCCTCATCAACTTTTCCATCTCACTGAGGGTCTCCATCCCAAAGCACCTTTTTGCTCTCCGAATTGCTTTCTTCCTCTACTATTATTTACTAATTTAGCTCTGGAAAGCATTTGGGACTGCAGTTGGGGAAAAGTTCTGGTACCCAAATAGCGCTCCATCCACGTCTCCAGGGCTGGGCCCGTAGTGCCCACCATCCCTGCTCCTTCCCGTCGTCCATCCTGCTTCCCTTTCATGAGCCCTCACTGTCTTTCTGTGGTTTCTGTTCCCCATCCGCATGTGTGTGCCTCTGGGTCTTGTCTCTGCTTCTCCCGTCCTGTCTCTTCTAAATATTAAATCCCCCAAATGACTCAACCCTCATTTAAAATCCTCTCCTTTCTTGGCTCCAAAATGTTGCTTGGCAAACACCCTCGATTCTCTTGTTTTTATATTTTCATTTGTTTCTTCATTGTTATCTTCTTTTGAGCTGTTTGTAAATTGTTCAGGGGAATGAAAGACTCGGTACAAATGAAGATGAATCAATCTGACTCAGGGAATAGCGGCTGAGTTTCTCCCTCACCCATCCAAATAAAAATAAGAATGTCTTCTAATCTCACACCTGTAACCCTCATCTTCTCCGACACCGCCCAGATCACTGGATTCCCAGAGTCCTCTTGGATGTCCGTTTGTCTCTGAACTTCTGTCGCTTAAACTCTGACCCCCAACATAATACCAGGACAGGAACCGTTAAAATCTCATGGAGTAGTTCTTACAATCTGGGTTTTATTCAATGAAATAAACACTTAATTACAAACAGCTGCTTTAGCCTAAATTCTAATTACTTAATCTAGCCATCTGTAATTTTAATGCTTTTCCACGATTTTTGTTCTTTGCCGCGTGATGAATGGGATTGGCACGTGAAATTAGCGGGGATGTGTCTCCCTTCACGACGCTGTCTTCTGTCACTGTCATCACCTCCGGCAAGAAGCATGTCTGTGGCTCGCTGGCAGTCACCTGGCGGACCCAGCCCGGTGGGCGCAGCACTGAGCTTTTTCCTTTGGTGGTCATCCTTCGGTTCAGCCGCTCCCTCTCTGTGCCCTTGGACCTGGGCCCCCGTTCCAGCGAGCTGCAACTGGAATATCATGGGCCGAGTGGGAAGACGAGGAAGAGAGGGAGACACACTCCAGTTGGGAAGAAAAGAAATGAGACAGAAGAAAATGCAAAGAAAACGTGGCATGTGGGAGAGAAAGAGGAACAGAAAGAGAAAGAAAGGAAGGAGGTTATGGTGACAGAGGAAGGTGGAAAGGGAAGAGTGAGGGGAGGAGATGAGAAGGAAAAGAGAATGGAACCGATGGAGAGAGGAGGGGAGAGCGGAGAGGACCTTGGAGGAAAGGGAGGGGGAGGAGAGCAGTCCCTCCGAGACAGGAGCGGAGCGGTTGCAGCCTCTTTAGAAAGCTGGATGGGGAGACAAACGGGGCTGCGCTTTCCTGGAACTGATTCTTCCTCGCCTTCCGGCTCCCCAGCAGATGAAAGAGCTGGGCTGTTTGTGCTGGGAATTTCTGTCCCCAAAGGGACGGGAAGAGGCACTGCTTTGCCAAAGGTAGATGCTGAAGCGAGAAGTCTCGAGAAAGATTTGTTGCTTCCAGGTGAGGAGTTGCTGTATCACCTTCCCTTCAGAGACCACAGAGACCATGGCTGGAAGGTTCTGTAAGCTAGAGTTCAGGTTTCACTGTAGCACCATCCTCTGGAGGCCCTCGGCAGGCCCCCGGCTCTCCTCATTTCACCTCAGTTTCTTCATTTGTCAAAAAGGGATGCACAACCGCTCTTGTCTGTTACTAGGGTGCCATGAGGAGGAAGAAGAGGTCAGGGTGGGATAATTTCAAGCATCAGCAGTTCAGCATTCTGTCCGTTTCTTCACTCCCTGACTCTTGAGTTTGTGCATGTGGCATTCTTTGGCCAACGAAATGAGGTGGCAGTCACACAGTGTGCCTGTCCTGGGAGCCTAGGACTATGACGTCTTGTGCATTTCCACTTGCTTTGTTGCTCTCCTGCCACCACCATGAGAATATACCAGGCTAGCCTGCTGGGTCAGGAGAAGGGTGAGAGGCACGTGGAGCGGAGCCATCCCAGCCTAGATCAGCCGACCCCCAGGCACTGAGTGAGCTCAGCCGGATCAGCAGAGCTGCCTGCTGAGCCAGCGTAGACCAGCTGATCCCTAGCTGACCCTCAGATGCACGAGCTACATAAACGTTCATCGTTGTAAGCTGGTGAGATCTGAGGGTAGGTTGTTACACAGCATTTCTGTTGCAAAAGCTACCTGATATATTTACTAAGGCTTCTCCCAGTGTCTGGCAGATGGAATGTTAAATAAACTCATTCAATGAATAACTGTGGATTGAGGATGGAAGCATATCCCATTTTACCTTCACAACAATCCTCTAACATGGTCAAGCATAATTGCCCAAAATTACAGAAAAAAGAATCTGAGGCTCAGAAGGGTTACATAGCTACCAAAGATCACACAGCGAGAAAATAGCAAAGCCAGTATTTGAATCCAGGTCCTGTGCCTCTAAGGCTAGTGCTCTTTTCAGCACATGTGAGCGCAGCCAGAGCTGGCCCTACAGCCCTGTGAGTGGCACTGCCTGGCCTTGGTGTTGGGTCCTTATGAGGCAGGTACCAAGGGCCTCCCATCTGCCTGTTTGTGGTCAATGTGAGCACGAATGGAAGGGCTGAAACCCTCAGAGGGACGTCAGCAGTGTGGCACCGGGACCTTTAATTTCACTCGGCCAAAGCCAAATATGGAACGGTTCGGGTTGGAGAGGAGGTGGCAGGTTTTGTTTCCTCTCCTGATACTGTGCTGTGAGCCTTTGAAGTGTGTCAGCACCTCATTACAATACCGGAGTCATGACTGCAAGACCCACGGACAAGACCAGGAGCACAGGGCTGTACTCCTGCCAGGAGGGGTGAGCCTGGTCCTACCATGACCCTGTGCTTGAGGAAATACTCACTGTTCCTTAAGCCCCTGGGGGTGCGGACTCCCGTCTTTCAGATGTTTCGCCCCCGCCAAATCCTTCCTATGGAATCTTCCCTCCTTCAGCTCTAAAACACCCTGTTGGGAAGTGCTCTGTAACCTTAAGAGCCTTGCAACTCAAGTTCTCACGCCTCCTTCTCCCATCCGCTTCCCTGATCAAAGCTCCCCGAGCTTTGCATGAGCTCTGACCCTTTGGAAAGTTATGTGAGCATCACATGAGCTGCCTTATGGGGCTTTGGGAGGCTTAAATGTAACCTGGCTAGGACAGATCTAGAAAGCCACGCCATCTCACCTCCTGAGAACCTGTCATTTAGCACATGGACACGAGCAGACCTTCATGAGCTGCCCCACAGAGTAAGGACATCAGACCCAGGGGAGAACAGCCAGGGAAACCTCTGTCTCCATCACAAATGGAGGGGAAGGAAGCGCAGGGGGGAAACACACGGGTGAAGGCACAAAGGAAGTCTCTCTGGACAAGCTCTACCAGGGGCAGTGGTCCAGGGAGATGAAAGAGCGCTGGGCCAGGAGTATCAGAATCTAGTTTCACCTGCAAAAGGCTTGGTGTTTGCCCTTGAACAAGAGCCCCACGTCCTCGTCCCTCACCCCCATTCCCAGCCTGGGCTTCAGTCTGTCTGAGAAGTGAGGGAACAGATCAGCTAAAGCCCTTTCCGATGGTAAGAGTCTCGGATCCTGAGCTCAGGCGGGTCTCAGTTAACAGCATCACCAGGAGTCTGGCCACAGACGTCACTAAGTGACCACGCGGGGCCTCTCTCCCTGCTGACTCCTCTACGCTTGCTGCTCACAGCTCCCCACATCCCCAGACGTGTCCCTCGTGACCACTTCCCAGCATTTCTACAGCCTCTTTCTGAGCTGGGCCTGGAGAAGGCTGGAGTCCAGGGGCTGTTGTATCTGGGGGGGGTCTGGCCCACGGAGGGGGTGTGCGTGGCGGCAAAGGGGCACCAGGGAGGGGCTTGGTGGGCACTTACTGCGGGTCCCGTGAAGGGCACATGGTCACAGTTCTCCTGCCAGGACTGGTTGAGGCTCCGGGCAAACTCTTGGAAGAAAGCATGGGACTGGTTGAAAATGGAAAATCCCAGGATGTTGACGCGATCGTCCACGAGGCTGTCCATCCTCTGGAGCGAGAACTCCTGAAAGACGCAGCAGGCAGAGCAGAGCAGGGTTAGGAAGGGAAGGGTGGGGTGGGCTCTGCAGGAGCACAGCTGGGCAGTGCGTTCTAGCCACATGGACACCGTTGCCAGGCGCTCTGCTAGGTGTCAGGGTCCAGAGATAACGGAGAGTGCTTCTTCAAGTAGCTCACAGTGTTGAGGTGCCAGGAGGGAGAAGAGAGAAATAAACAGAAAGATCTCTAACAGAGGCATGTGTATGATGCTCTGGGTGGAGAGAGAAAGAAAAACACAAATGAGATTGTGGAGGCAGGACTGGGTCTGCAGAAGGTGTGACACATGAGCTGAGTCTTGAAGGATGCCTAGGCGTTTTCTGGGTAGAAACTGTGGATGGACAAAGGCTATTCCAGACAGAAGTCACCATGGATACAAAGGCATGGAGGTGAGACGGTGCGTGGGCGCCTGCAGTGTACTTTGACAGAAGCAATGCTCCTCAAAGTGTGTCTGCAGAATACCTGCCATCAGACTCACCCAGGTATCTGTAAAAAAAGTGATGACCCCCGCAGCCCATCGAACACCAGCTGAATCTGGATCTCGGGAGCCGAGGCCCAGGAGTCTGCATTTACAGCAGGGCCCAAGGTCATACGCACACCAATGTTTGAGAGTCACTGGGTCAGCACTAGGAGGCATGTGGGTGGGGAGACGGTGAGAGATGAAGCTGGAGACGTCAGCAGGGGCCAGAGCACAGTGGCCGGGCTGCCAGGCTGGGGAGCTTGCACTTTATCCTGTAGTGATGGGACCTGAGGGCGCTGTCAGCAGAGGAGTGACAAGATCAAGTTTGCTAAGAATCTCAACCTGAAGGTCTGCAGGTAGGGCTGTGCCTTCATTTGTTATTACTATTTTTTACTCATTTAACACACATTTAAGTGCTTATTATGTGCCAGACACGGGCACAGAGGATGTTCTAGACTCAGAAGATGTGAACAAGAAACACATTTCCTGATGTCCAGGAGCTTGCAGCTTAGGGGAAAAGACAGATTGTAAATAGACAGATAAATACATATACTGTCAGATATCTATGGGGGGTTAGGGTGGGGCTGCTACTTGAGATGAGGCAGTCAGAGAAACCCCATGTGGGGCAGTTACATTTAGAAGCTCAAAGGAATTCTCCCAGGAGGCGTGGCCCTCACCCGATCACCTGGCCGGGGCCACGTGTTCACTCAGCTAAAACCTGCAGGCATGAGTCCCATTGAGGCGAGACAGCGTCACAGGGAGAAGAATCCCCCTCCTCAGGCAGGGCTGAGCTCAGAGCCCTGGACTCCCAAGGCCCACCTTGGCCCTATACAGGGAAACCAGGCAAGAGGGTGTGGGCTCTTCGGCTTGTCAATCCCCGCTCCTGGAATAATGCCTTCAAATGCAGGTCAGGCCATCCTTGTGCATTGAATTCACATTCATCACACGTGCCTCGCACACAGCTCTGCGCCCGGTGGGCACGTGGTCGTTAGACCCCAGGACTAAGCCGTCAGCCACTCAGCCTGACAGGACCGACGGCAGGGGCCTTGGGCTTACTTGTGGCTGAGCAGAACATGACTTTCCTTCAGGCGGCCTCCTGGTCTTAAGACTCAGCTGCTCCAGGCCCCTGGCACGTCCCCGGCATCCTCCCTCACGTCCACAGCCACGGCCCAGCCCTTGGGGCACAGGCCTGAGCTCTGCCCGGAGTCCATCCTCATTAGCTGCAGCTTGCAGACTGAAGTTACAAAGAGTCCTTTGGAGCCACCAACCCCTGACAGCGTGGCGTGGGATGAGGATTAAGTGTATTTTGGATCCTGCCACACTCTCGCCAGGGGAACACGGACGTGCCAGAGAACGTATTGATTCATAGGCTGATGTTATCTCCTGTCTCCCTAACAGGGCAGCTACCCATGCGCCATGGGCTATCAGCAGACACGAGGGGACAGATGGCGAATGAGAAGAGACGCACCTGGCAAGGGGGAGGTGGCAGGGTGCAGAGCCAGGCTGCTGTCAGGCAACCGAGGGGCCTCCCCAGCTGTGGTGGATGCGAGGGAGACGTCCCCTCTCCCCCGGCTTCCTTGTCAATGTGGGCAGCTCAACACGCCCCGCCCTAACCTCACACGCACAGCCTGGTGGAAGGAGGCCCATTTCAAGAATCCCCGACACTGTGATGTCTACAGACTCACAGTGGCAGTAGAGGGGATACACGGTAAGGGCTTTGGTGTTCAAATCCAGGTCTCACACTATACTGAAATGTGTGACCTTCAGGAAGTATGGCCTTTAGGATCTGGGCTTCTGATTCTCATTTAGTAAAGTGGGCACAATGACAGCAACCTCAGAGATTGTTCAAGGAACAAGTAAGATGCACGCACAAGGCATATCACATCTGGCCCATAAGAAGTGTTCCACACGTGACAGTTACCGAAATGCTACCATGAGATCACGGGCAGCTTCTGGCTTCCTGCTTCTTTAGTTCCACTTGTCTTGGAAACCTGAGTTCGGAAGATGTTTCCTTGAAATGCACATCCCCGGCAGAGTAAGAATGAATGAATGAATTACAGACACTTAGAGACAGCCCCTCCAGAAGTCAGCCAGCCTGTCTTCCTGCCTTTTAATTCCTACCTTCTCATCCCCCAATTATATCCTATTTTCAAAGATAAAAAGATAAAAAGATCCAGGAGCTTCCTTGATAATCCATGATATTTATAATGACCCATGGGAGAGCTTGTAAAAGGACAACAAAGGGGTGGTGTGTTCTCTTACTGTAATTTCCCAGGACACTCCAGGCTCTATTCTTTAAGCACTCTCACAGTTAGGAAATGCTTCTTTATGTCTAAACTTACACTCTCCTGCCACTATTGAAGCCTGGTATCTAAGCAAATATGGGAAACGGCTGACCACCGCCAGTCTGTACGCAAAGAAAATCTTCTAAGCTCTAGTATTTCTCAGAGTCTGTTCCTCAGGACACTAGCTTTTCCGGGAGGCGTTAACAGAAGTTTCGCGAAAACAAGGTCCCATATTCAAATGAGGTGAGCAAACATTGTGTGTTCTAGTCACCTTTTCAAGATTCACAATGCACGCTAGCACATTAAAGGGTTAAAGAAGTCCCACAGTAAAGCAGCTTAATTTTGCTTAACCCAGAACTTTCCAAACATATTGACCATGGAACACTTTTCCACCCCAAATCTATGACTGTCTCGCAGGAGCCTTTTACAGAATGTCCGGTGGGAAATATTACTCTAAGTATATCCAGGGAAACATGTATCATAACTCCCAAACCAAGTGGTGGAGGCACTAAGCTGAGAGGGATATTACATAAAATTAACCAGTTTCAGGATGGGAGGGGAGTAAAGGCCCTCTGGCTCCTGTCGTCCACCATGAGCTCTAGCCAAGAATATACCCTGGCCTCACTCAGGTGCCCTGTGCTCCCCCAGCCACGCTGCCCAGCTGGCTGTGACCTTAACCGAAATGACAAAGTGTTAGGAGCCCTGGGGTGCATCAGGTTCTCACGGGGACCTTGATTCTCTTCTTATAAATGTCCCGGGAAGGAAAATCTCAAGGTCCCCACTCCCAGTGGCAGTGGATTCCATCATCATCAAGAGACCAGGGGAACCAGGGTGAAGAACAGAGCCAATGGCCGCCTGGTAAGGCCGAGTGGTGGCACAGAGACCAAAATCAAGTCTTCAATTACCCCAAGAGTGCTTGCCTTTGTGACAGTGCTTGTGGTGCCAACATATTTTCATGCCTGTGTCCTCTTGCGCCCAAGGCCTGTGTTTTCCTGAGAGCAGGGATGTGTCTGCCCCATTTCCGAACCCCACACTGCACCCAGCATAGTGCCTGATGCCTAGAAGTTGTTTGGTAAACACTGGTCAAGGCTGTTGATGGAAGATGTTTCAGTGCCCTGGGGTCCTCACCATGCCTGACTCTGCTCATGGTGTAACCCCTACAGAAGGTGTAAGAACATGAGCAGAACTGGTGCCACCCCCTGATTGCCCTCTGGAAGTTACATTATTATGTTTTGAAAAGCAAATTCCTGACAGCTTGTTTTCTTATCACTGGGCCTCCTCATTTAAAAAGTTTTAAATGTGCACACATTTGTGTATGTGTGAGCATATGTGAGCGTATTTGTGTGTGTGTGTCCTTCTGTATACAGTGATTTTCAAGGGACTGAGTAACTGCAATTAAAGGTCATGTCATGGCCACAAGTGAATACAGGGGAGTGTTATCTGGAAGGAAGGGTGTTCAGAACAGGCCTGGAAGGAATGCGTCACGCATAAAGGCTTGAGAGCCACGTGGGTGCTGCGGCTCAGCTGAGTGACCCTCACTTTCTCCAGCAGCTGTGACATTTCCAATGTCCTGGTTTGCCCAGCGGCGTCCACTCACTGGTCCGTTGCAGGGACCACTCCACGGCCCTACAGCTTGCTCATCCACCAGGCCAGGAGCAAGGGCGGGCTGTGAGGGCGGGTGGGGAGTGGGGAGGGGGCAAGGTCAGCCGACTAGAGCTAAAAGCGCAAGAGCTGTTCATGATCCAGACTCAGCTCCTGTGCTTGACTTTAAGGAGAAAAGCAGGAAACCAAAGCACAGGTCCAGATCATATCCTGGGGTCAAGTCCATCTCCTAACCCTTTGCTGCCTAGGCCTGGGTCCAGGTGAAATGGGGAAGTGGGGGAAAGGCATTGTATTCTCTCCGCCCAGCAGCCCCTTCTCCCTTATTTCTTTTCCCTATTTCTAACCCACCTAGGGCATGACTATGGCCTGGGCCACTTAAGCTAGACACTTCAAAGGCAGCCTCAACCCCCTCTTCTTTTAATTCTACATCTAGTCAATCCTTTCCAATCTGTCTCCTAAATGTCTCCTGAATCTGTCCCTTCCTTTCCAATCCCACCATGTCAGGCCTTCATCATTTCTCCTTTGCAGTCGTCCATTAAGCGAACCACGCCTCTGATCTCGGGAGATGTGGCCAGTACACGGCACAACTCCCAGCTGCCATTCACATCGATGGCAATGTGAATGGCGCCCCCTGGAGTTGTGCCATGTGGCGATCTCATCAGGAGACATCAGGATATGGTAGAAAGAGATTTTGAAATAAGATGGTCCTGGGTTCAAATCCTGTCTCGTCACATATTGGTTGGGTGATCTTGGGCAGGCCGGTAACCTCTCTGAATTTTGATCTGCTCACCTGTAAAATGCAGATAAGAACATCCACCTTGCAGTGCTAATTCACACATAGTGCAGTCCATCCTCCATGCTGCCTCTTCTCCTTCCTTCTCCTGGTCCCCACACTCTAGCTGGGTCCTGACAAAGGGAACTATCTGGCCTGGGGGCTTCTCTTGCCTTCTTCTCTCCCCCCTGGCTCTGCAAGAAGCTATCCTTAGCTACTTGTCAAATGAGAAAAGTTTTTGCTAAGCAAGTCACCATAAGGTGCTAAATGGCTTGGTGTGGCTATTTGTGTCGAGACAGAAGCCTTGAGTTGAAGCTCCAGATCTTCCAACCATACATAATTCTAACAAAGCAATAATTATAATAATAATAACTGAGACAATTTATTGACCATCAACTGTGTGCCTGGCAGAACTAAGCACTTCACATGCATGATCTCAATCCATCCTTACAGCAGCCCTATGGCATGGGAGTTATTAGCGCCAATTTATAGCTGAAGGAGCAGAGACCCAGAGAAGTGAAGTGGCTTTCCCATGGCCACACAGCTGTAAACAGGCCCAGACCCAGTGCTCTATGTGCTTGTATCACTTACTCACCACCGTGAGTGGGGCAGCAAGGGTCAGAGGACACTATGAGTTCGTGCGATTGTGCTGTAAAAGAGCTGGCAAAATTGAGTTAAAATTCATTTCAGAATACACAACTCGACTTTAAGAGCAGTGACTTCTGGTCTAAGATTTGCAGCTACAAAATGAACACTGGTAGTCTAAGAGAGTAAAGGGATTACCCAACATCAACTAAATCTCTCCCTGAGAAGGGTTTTAATTACAAAGGGGCCTGGAGATTGGTGTGGGCGCCAGACTGAGCAACTAAACACTGATCTTGAGAATATGGCAGAGCTGAGGTTCACCCCACACCGTGTCTGTTCAGCATGAAGACCCCCAGGAAGGAATACAAGCCAACAGCAGGGAGCAGGTGGGGAGTATTTAGACATAAATGCAGTGTAATTGAAGACATGAATGGCTAAGATGCATAGAGAAGTAGGCAGGTAAAGGCAGCTTCATGAACTTGGCTGACTTCAGCTGAGAGTGCTTCAGGGGCCTCGGTCACCTCTGGTCACCATCATCTGAGCCACAAATGCTTTCCTGCTGGCCTGTGGCCTGTCTTGCTCATTACTGTATCCCTAGCGCAGAGAAACTTAGTGAAACCAAAAGCTGGTTCTTTGGTTTCATTAAATGATTAGGAGAATAATTGTGTTGGAGAGAGTGGGTATGAATTTAGAGTCACAACATTTTAAATCATACACTGTCTATTGGTATTTTGTCCTAGATTTTGTTCACTGAAATCCCAAATTCCAAAAGCCAATCTTTGCTTTTTAATTTTTTAATCTCTTTATTTTAGTCTCTTTTCATTAGACAGGATTCCTTGTTACAAAATGGGGGAAATAACACTTCACAGTGTTGGCTGTGAGACTTAAAAGAGATAATATATAGGAAAGCGCTATGTAGATTGGAAATATGACATGAACTCCTTGAATTATTAGTGTTATTAGTATAACAATAAAATAGCTCAAGGAAAGCATTTTGCATGCACTTTCAGGCATCATTAACAGGCAATGAGGAAGACAGGGTGGGGAGGGAGTTTTCTGTCTTCCCTACAGATTATGCCACGAAGGAAAGTCTCTCTGCTCTTGCATAAAATTCTCCCTCAGTTGGCCTGAGAACCTCAACATCTCCCTTCCCGCCAGGGCCACAGGCAACCTGTACAAGGTGCCATCCCGATGACGCCTCTACAACCTCTGCAATCTCTTCAGATTCTGCTACCCGGACCCAGTTGGGGTCCATTGCTCCAGAACTGGTTCGTATCCTCACGGTGGTGTTTCAAGCAGCCTCCTGCTTCTCGGCTGCTTTAACCCAAGACTCAGCCTTTGATCTCCTCTGCTCCATGCTCAGCCCTGGCCCCTAACCTCTTGGGAGAGGAGGCCAGCAGTCTCCTTTCACCAGAATCACAAGTCATTTATTAAACATCAATTTATTATTTAGGGTAATAACATTAACTACTTCCATTGGCATGGCTTTACAAGGCTTATAAGGCACTCTCCTGTATCCCTCCTGTCCTCACCAGCAACTTGGTATGGACAGAACAGGTTTTATTCACATTCCCATTTGATGGAAGAAGAAACTGAAGTGCCTAGGAGTTGCCCGAAAGACAGACATGGGATTAAGATCCGGGTACCTGGCATCCAAGATCTGCGCTTATAATTCCATTCCTCCCTACTGCTCACTCAGCACTAGTCTAGGTGACCAGGACACAGCATAAACTCAGATGCATGAGCCCTTCACTGAGGTTGTTAATGATTGATAACTTTTAACTTTCTCACCCCGGGAGCACTGAGAACACCAAAAGATTCCAATTTCTTAAGCCATTATTAAGAAGCTGGAATGATGGAAGACATCCTCAAGACTACATCACTCCTAAACTTGAACTTCTTCTTATTGTTCCACCCCAATCTAATCCCCTCCCTTGGTTGCCTACCTGTGAACGTGACCACTATTCACCCATCATTCAGGCTAGGATCTGGAACACATCCTCCACTTCTCCCATTCTCACACTCCTCATCTCATCCACGTATGCATGCGTGCAGTCAGTCATTGTCACTGGAAACATCTTATCTCCTTAACATCTCTTGAATTTGTCCCCTGCTCTCCATCCCTGTCACCGCTACCTCAATTCATAGCTTCACCAGCTTATTCTTGGACTACAAACGAATTTTGGTTTCCCCTCCTCCAGCCTTGACTTTCTCCAGGTTCCTCCTTCATGCTATCGCTGGAGAGCTCTTTCTCAACTATCCATTTGATCATGAATCCCTCTCCACCTCCCAATGCTGCTGACTGCACACAGGACAAAAGCACACTCCTGGACATATTTGTCTTTTCACGCTATGATTCCTGTCTACCCCTCTGCTCATTCTTCACCTCGACCTGCCTGCGGACAACTGGCTGCCGTCCTCACAGGTATACCTATCGTCACTTGAAGATTTTTATCACATGAGTTTGTTCAAAGCAACTTCCCAAGGACTGGGTGCTATTGAAGGCAACTGTACTTACATTACCAGCATCTACCCTGGTGCAGACCATATGGAAAGAAGTCAAGGCTGGTGACTGAATGAATTTAGGAAGGGAACACCCGTCAGGCTCTTCCTCATCTTACCGCATGGGCAGCCTGGTCCTCTCAACTTTCAAGGCTCTTTCGTATGGCTAGAACCATTCATTTTCCCTTGGGACCCAAGGTATGGTGGAGGCCAGGACCCAGACCCTTGTCTTATAAGTGGCCTCTTAGCCTTTCTCAGGAAAGCTCCAAAGCCACCAGGAGTCCAGAATCTCCTGGGTACCCTCACATCCTCTCCCTCCCTCCAGGTACCTGTCTATTTATCTGTATCAAAGCCTGTACTCTTGGCAGACTAGGTGATTGCTTTTTGTGTAATAGGTCTTTGAAGAAAGGAGAAGCTGGGAGGCTAATTCATACCTGTCAGTGAATTCCAATTAATGGCAGATTTGGCCCTAAAACTTCCGGCTCCAAGCTCTCCTGGATTCTTCTCCCTGCTTGTCTCCTATTCATTTATCTCCATGATCTGAGCATGTACAGCCCTCCCTCCCAGGAACCCTGTCCCTTCTCTGCTTTTCTTTCCCAACATGAGTCCACAGACAGGACTTCAAAAGCAGACCATATTCTCTTGTTCAGCACTCTGTTGCCTGTACTTTACTCTGCGCCTGTGCTTAGCAAGTGCTCATACATTCATTAAATGAATTCATGTTCACCTGCAAACGCCCGTCAGGGTGGGACCACCTTTACCAAGGCTTCTGTCATTTGCTCCCAGGAAGAAGGAAGACAGAGGCCAGGGGGGAAGAACCCTCCCACCTGTACCCCAGCAGCTCTGTCTTCATTTTGTCTTTAGAAGACTTTTGCCCCGCTGGGACTAAATAAGTCGTTACTAACTGTAAAGCCGAAACCTCAGTAGATCAGACTGACACGAGCAATGGTGGAGGCTTTGTGCTCTCCCCTTGGGCTGGGGGCGCCACTGCTTTTCCGAAGGCCTGCTTCCTCTGTCAAGCATTGATTCCTCACCTCTGAGGCCCGCTGCACTCAGGAACCACTGATCAGGCCTTCTGTCTACACGTCAGGTACTAAACCCCTCTCTTTCCAGGTCCCAACTCATTAGCCTCAGGCATGTAGAGACCCAAGGCACCCCCTCCCCGTCTCAGCAGGGGGGCTAGGAGTTGTTGAGGAAGATGAGCCACACTGTCAGTCAGCAAGCTCCGCCTCCTCCCCATCTCTGCAGCAGGGCCAGCGAGGGGCTCCTACAGGGGCTGGGCGTCTCGCTGTCTACGACTCGCTCGAGATCACTCAGGAAGTATGTGACTAAGGCAGGACCGGGACCTGAGCCACGGGGCACTCAGACGGGTTCCCACAGCAAGAGGGAAACGTACGTAACAGGAGATTTTTTCAGATCTTGGCCATTTTTGCCTCATTCTACAAAAAACAAAAACAAACAAAAAAGCCCTATCCCTGTCAAGGTACATCTCCTTAGTGGCAAGGGGAGGCAAGTCCCAAACAGCGGCGAGCACAAGTGCTCGGGGCACAGAGAGGGGTGGCCCTTCTCTCAGAATGTCTGTCTATTTTCCCAAGCTGCGAGCTGATTGCAAGCTGAGGCCTGAAAGGTGAGCAGGAGTCAGCAGGTGAGGAGGTGGAGGAGCAGCTTCTAAGACAGAGAAAGGACAGGATGTATGGAGCCCCGAGGAGCGAGGCAGTGGCTCAGTGCGGGGCGCCGCAAGCCACCCCGTCTGGCTGGGGTGCTGGGGCTACAGGGAAGCGTGCAGGTAGAGCCCAGAGGCCCGTTCAAAAGAGGCTGCTTTGGACTTTATCCTGGGGGGTGATGGGGAGCTATTGCAGGGTTTTAAGCAAAAGAGAGGTATCATTAAAAGTGGCTTTAGAAAGATCTTAACTCTGGGCCAAGATAAAAATCCAGCTTTGAGGGGCTTCCCTGGTGGCGCAGTGGTTGAGAGTCTGCCTGTCAATGCAGGGGACACGGGTTCAAGCCCTGGTCTGGGAGGATCCCACATGCCGCGGAGCAACTAAGCCCGTGAGCCACAACTACTGAGCCTGCGCGTCTGGAGCCTGTGCTCCGCAACAAGAGAGGCCGCGATAGTGAGAGGCCCGCGCACCGCGATGAAGAGTGGCCCCCGCTTGCCGCAACTAGAGAAAGCCCTTGCACAGAAACGAAGACCCAACACAGCCAAAAATAAATAAAATAAATAAATTTTTTAAAAAAATCCAGCTTTGAAACTCACAGGAGAGGCGTCCACCATGTGGGTGACGGCTGGAGGCTTCAGCTGGATGGGCAGGTGCCACGCTTACCACTGGGCTATGAACGGGAGCTGTCAGCACCACAAACACAGGGCCGGGGGAGCCTCAGATGGTGATTAATTGAGCGGTCGATGCCTTTGACACTGAGGGAAGCCTGATGCTGGGGAGAGAGGAGCTGGATTGCTTAATAATAACAACAGCACTTGCTACTCCTAATGGTGCTCGTCATACAATCACGCTTATAATGTAATAATAAAAATACGATTTGCCATAATGTCTTCTCTGCTCAGCTTCTTTATGCTTTCCAAACATTCATTACATCCCAAACACTCTTCTCAGCAGGGCCCAAATTCCTCAGTGCCAGGATCCCCTGAGGGAGCTGCAGCATCCCAAGGGGGCTCAGTGTCCCCTCTGCAGAGCACCAAAGGCGTCGAGGGGCATGCCCCGCCAGAGCCCCGCAGTGGGCCAGCAGAGGGAACCTGGGTCTACCATCTATACTGTCAGGGGATGTACCATTTCCTGCCCTAAGAGACTCCAGGGCCTTCCTCCTGCTTCCCTGGCTACATCTCTCCTTGTCTCTCCTTTCACCAGGTGATTGGGGGGAGGGGGAGGGAGCAAAGGAAATAAACTAATTCACATGATTAGTGCATGCAGTAGGCAGGATTCTAAGATGAATCCTGCCAGGATTCCATGCCCCACCCCACCCCCACCCCACACACACACAATCCCTAGGAATGTCACTGTGATGAATTTGACTTCTGTGATTAGGTTATGCTGTATGGCACAGTTGACTTTAAAAGAGGGAGATTATCCAGGCACACTAGCCCTTTAAAAACAGTCTTCTCTGGCTGCTTGCAGAAGAAGAAGTCAAAGAGAGTCAAAGTATGAGAAGGCGTGGACTAGAGGGAGATTCTCTGTGGATGAAATGGAGACATCACAGAGGGCGTCATGGCCAAGAAAGGGATGAGATGGATGAAAGGGGTCATGGGCAAGGACCGGAGAGTGACCTCTGGATGCTGAGAGTGGTCCCTAGGCAAGAGCTCGGAAGAAAACAGAGATTCCAGTCCTGTAACCAACCACAAGGATATGAATTCTGCCAACAACAGGAATGAGCCCGGATGAGGTCCCTGAGTTCCTGATGAGAATGTGGCCGGCTGACACCTACATTTCAGCCTGAGCAGAGAGCCCAGCCGTGTGGTGCAGACATCTGACCTACAGAGCTGTGAGCCAGTCGCTGGTGAGGTTTAAGCTGCTAGCTTTGTAGTAGTCAGTTTCACAGCAATAGATAAGTCAAACAGCACAGAAAAGCAATAAAGATCAGTTTGTTAAGGACAAGATGTGGGTAGGGCGGTCAAGGGCAAATTCTCCGCTGGACCACTTGTTGATTGAATGACCTCGGACGAAGCTTTCAAACTTCTCTGGGCCTTACTTCCCTGCTTGGTGGAACTGGAGCCTTGTAGTGATATTTTGAGGATTTAATATCTTGAACATAAATTTCCTAGTATGGTGTCTGGCACATCGCTGGAACTCAGGGGGCGATGATGATTACAATACCAGCTTGTGGAAATGGGTAGATTTTTATGATCAGACTCTTGATTGTGGATTATTGGGAATTACTGGATCACTGGACAGAGGCGAGGCTGGGGCACCTCTCACTGAATTAATGGGACTATCCGTGACGGAGGTCAAGGCAGGTCTCCCCTCTCCCAAAGCTCTATTAGGCAGAAGGCGCGAGCAGTCAGAGGGGGACGTTTCCATTATGTTTCTAGAAATACTGAGTCAGCGTAGTCCCCAGAGTCTAGTTCTTATTTCAATTTGATTTATCTCACAGGTACAGTCTGGTGCAGCCCGTCAGCAATACACACACAGGCATGGATGTGGGGGTGGGGAGAGAGAGAGAGACTGTGTGTGTGTGTGTGTGTGTGTGTGTTGGGGCAGATGCAAGGAATGAGTTTCAATTCTATTAAATGGATGAAATGCAAATATCTCCAAACTTGGTTCTGGGAGTCCCGTGGGACCTATGTTCACTGTCACGCTGTTTGTCAAACATGAGCAAAGGGGCTGACAGATAATTGGTTCCTCCAACGCCAGGGTTTCTTCACCTCCACCAGGGTTTCCACACCCCCTACTGAACACTCCTTCAGTTTCTACTGATTTTGCTGGCAATATGCATTCTGCTCTCATACCCCTTGCCGCACGCCATTAGGAATCAAGTGTCTTTGGAAACTCCTGCCTCACCTTTAATAGCCAGGTCTCACTGTGAGGCCCAGGTACGGGGCTCCTGTTCCCCAATCCAAGCCCTGGCTGGGATTCTCTCTTTAGGCCAGTGGTGCCCGTCACCTTGAAGGGGAGAATGGTTGACAGCTATCCAAGTGAGCCTGGAGTGACTCTGGCATTTATGACCAGCTACCACCACAAGAAAGGTGTCAACTTAGGTTCACTTGTGACTCCCATCTTCCTTCTTCACCTGCCTTACGCAGGACAGGGAAGTTGGCAATTGGCTGCCTGTATGGAGTGATGTGAAGGCTCTGAAGGTTTCTCCCCGCCTCAAAATACCTTCCTCACCAAATCGACAGTCTCCCATAGGATCCACTTCCTTGGTAAAGGCTTCGGTTAAAAAGCAAAGGTCTAAGGCATTAAGCTGTGTGTTTAGAATATCCCCCTTCCCCCCACCCAACCTAGCTAACTATTAATTCTTTAAGGCTACTGGGTGTGGCCTCGTCCAGCAAGCTTTATATGAGCTTGCCAGGCTCACAGATAATACTCTGTGGATATCTTCATCATTTTAACCCACTGATTTACAATCATCTGTTTGGGTTCGTCTGCCCTCCTAGTCTGACCTCCTCAGAGAACGGACTTTTTCATTGTTGCCCCTGACACGCAGCCCAGTAAGTGCTCAATTAATGTTGACCAGTGAATGCATGAATTTGGAGAGGAGACCTCTCCCTGCCACTCCTGACTCACTGTGAGCTGAGAAAGTCACTTTCCCGCTTCAGTTATTTTCCCTCAACTGTAAAATGACGAGATTCAGTTAGATGCTCTCAAAGATCCCCCCAAATTCAATGCTGTCATCAGCCATTCACATATTGGCACGACTTGGATTTTGAGTTTGAGGAGGCCCATCATCCATCAGGGCTCCAAGGAGGTGGCCTAGATGTGGGACACAGGACAGCTCCTTCTGGGCAAGAGGTTGTGAGAGGACCAGACACTCACGAGCCAGGGGTGCTGCCCACCGGGGTTGGGGGGGGGGACTAGGACAGCAGAGGGCACTGGAGGGACAAGCCAGCCAGACAAGGACACTAGAAGCCATGAAGAGGAACGCCACCTGCTTCATGTGCCAGGAGAAGCCAGCCAGGCATTTACTATAGATTCATCCAATCCATAAAGTTGACAGAATTTAAGAGTTGAAAGGTCTTTGGAGATCCTTTAGTTTATCCCCAGGGGAGAAAGGTCTTGTCCGAGGCCACACGCAGTCAGTTAGTGGGACAGCCAAGACTAGCCCTTGGACCTGCCAATGCCAGCTTCTAATGCTGAAAAGTCCAGCAACTTTGCAGGGCGGATGGAATGTCATCTGACGGGAATCTTCCTCTGCCGGCCCTGGCTTCCCTCTCTCCATTACACGCCCCTGCTCCAGCCATGGCAGGCACCGTGCTCTTTCTTTCTCAGGCCTACAATGCTTACTTCTGTCCACACGTCACCCTCCCACGATCCTTTCTAACCTTCCCTCAATAAACCATTCAAAGGAAGCCATGTCTGCAAACCTCTCTCCCAGTTCCCAAAAAAGCACTAAATGGGGCTTCCCTGGTGGCGCAGTGGTTGAGAATCTGCCTGCCAATGCAGGGGACACGGGTTCGAGCCCTGGTCTGGGAGGATCCCACATGCCGCGGAGCAACTAAGCCCGTGAGCCACAACTACTGAGCCTGCGCGTCTGGAGCCTGTGCTCCGCAACGAGAGGCCGCGATAGTGAGAGGCCCGCGCACCGCGATGAAGAGTGGCCCCCACTTGCCGCAACTAGAGAAAGCCCTCGCGCAGAAACGAAGACCCAACACAGCTATAAATAAATAGATAATTTTTTAAAAAAATAAATAAAGCGCACTAAATGCTCCCTCCTCTGGGCTTCCACACCTCACCTTTATAGAGCTCTTCAAGCCACAGACTACTGCTGATTGCGTTCCCAGCACACAGGAGACACGTGATAAATGTTTGCTGAATAAGTGGAGTTGACTTTAAGCATTTTCCATAGGTAAGTCGCTCAATCATGACTAGCTAATCATTTTATAATCCCATAACTTGGGCCAAGGGACTCCCAACTGTCAGCCAGTTTCCCCAAATGCAAATTCAGAAAATAATTTTCAGTCGATGCTTCCTGAATCTTTCTCCAATTCCCCCTGCCATTTCCCCTGAATACATTCCCACGCTACCAACAGCCTAGTTCGGACAACAGACACGGGAGGGTTAGCAGCCAGAGAGCACAATTCTGGAGCAATAACTTCTCCTTAAGATGCTGTTGTACCCGTGTGCGCCCAGGAGACACTGGTCACTGCCAGATCTGCCACCTCTCCGGGTTTGCATTTGGTAGCGGGGGTACCTGGGAAGCTCAGACAGACACATGGGGAGCTTTCACTCCGTTACTCTTTTCCTAGTTGCACTAAAAACATATTCATTCACCGAAGTATACTGTATTATGCAGAGTGGTTTCCTTAAAAGGCTCAATAAAGGTGAAATATGTAGATAGTCTTAATAATTTTACAATAAACTACACTTTAGAACCAATTGCTCTGGCACTGGAAAGTTGTCCAACTGACGGATTGTAGCTGTTGGCTAGTTCTGTGTGTGTGTGTGTGTGTGTGTGTGTGTGTGTGGTACGCTTTCAGTAAAAGACTGCAAGATATGAAAGAGGCTCACGCACCGTGGGAACTGTAGTTCTAACTACAGTTAGGCAAGAGACCAATTATGACATGTTTCTGATAACAACTTTGGCGTTTTGGAAAGCTAGAGGCAGTAAACCAGGACACCAAGGTCTAAGCATGAACATACTCAATAGGAAAGTGAGAAAGAGGGGAGGAAAGGGAGTAATGTTTACTAGCAGCCCACTGAGGATTAGAAAGCTTCCATGTTCCTCACAAAATGATGTTATAGGAATTACCATCCCCATTTTACAAAAGGGAAAACTGAGACTCCAGTAGGTTAACGTGCCATGCGTGCATCTCATGTATGGCAGGGCCCAGATTCAAACTCAAGTCCTCTCTGATCTGAGTCCCCGGCTGCCTCTTTTAAGCCATGTTTCCATCCTCTGTGTCAACACAGCCATGAGGCTCACCAAACCTCATGTGCCAAGTCATGGGGACAGCGGAGAGGACTAGCTAATTTCATAATGACCTTGAAAACTTCAAGTAGAGGTTTTGTTTCAAAGACCCTTGGGTTCTGGCTCCATGCGTCTGGTGCCAGGTGCTGGCTTGAAGAGGCCACTTGACCCAGGCTGACCCAGGCATGGTGTGGCCAGTAAAGAAAGCAGCCCCAGGGCTTCCCTGGTGGCGCAGTGGTTGGGAATCTGCCTGCCAATGCAGGGGACACGGGTTCAAGCCCTGGTCTGGGAAGATCCCACATGCCGCGCGGCAACTGGGCCCGTGAGCCACAGTTACTGAGCCTGCGCGTCTGGAGCCTGTGCTCCGCAACAAGAGAGGCCGCGACAGTGAGAGGCCCGCGCACCGCGATGAAGAGTGGCCCCCACTTGCCGCAACTAGAGAAAGCCCTCGCACAGAAACGAAGACCCAACACAGCCAAAAATAAATAAATTAATTAATTCAGAATGCAAATGACCCAAGGATCGGGTGTTTCAATTAAAAAAAAAAAAAAAAAAAAAAGTAGCCCCAGGTGACAGGCCACTCAGCACAATCAGCCGGACCACGCTTGCACTCTTCCACCTCTTCTTACCTCTATGGTCAGTCTTGGTGCCAACCCTGAGCCTCAGGTTTCGACACCTCCCTCACTCATCAGAACCTCCTGAAACCCTGTATCTTAGCCTGAATGAAACCACCCTTCCTGGTCTTGCACATCCTTGACTTCAAATCTGTCCAGCCCAGAATGGAGGAAGGGCATTCCAGACTGAGTAGTTACCATGTGGGCTATGAAAATGCCAAGGCATCCTCCGGAAAGGAGGGGCTGGGCCCAGCTCCTCCTGGCTAAGCTGTGGAACTTTACGCTCATGGGCTTAGTTGGGATGAGCTAATTCCTTCTGGATGAAGGAGATGAGCCATCTCACCTGGCCAGCCCTCTTAGTCCAAGAACTCTATCATGTCATGAACTTCTCCATTCATTGACTCAATAAATATCTATTGAGCACCTACTAGGCGCCAGTAGGTGTCTGGGGTACAGTGATGGACAAGTGATGGTCTTGCCTTTATGAAGTTCAAAGTCTGGTGGAGAGGTCAGATATAGAAGGAGGAATTCCCACTTGAGACGGGTGCTACAAAACACAGAAGACAAGGTGCTGTGAGAGTAACAGCAGCCTCAACACAGCAGGTGTCAGGGGAAAGTTCCTTGAGGAAGTGACATTTAAGGAAGACCTAAAAGATGAATAGGGTTGGCCCGTCAGAGAGAGAGGGGCAGGAGAGCAGGACGGTGAGCATTCACGTCCTCTGGAATCATTTGTTTCTTCCCTCCCTGTCTGCCTCGGCTCCCTTTTCTGTAATAATTTTAGCAACTTCAATTACTTATGGCTAATCTCTCTGATCAACCTCTAGAAAAATAAACACAGGCTCAGTCTGCTTGACAATAACATGGACCCAGAGGAGAAAAACTGGCTGCATATATCCATTCTGCCCAAACAAGATAGAGACTAGGGCATGGAGGGGTTATTTCTGCAAGACTCAGCAGGACCCGGCTACTCTTTGGGAATCCAGGGAGCTGTGAGTTTCTACTGCTTCCAGGGCCCCGTGGGCCCTCGATCCAATCGATCATCCTCCCCCCTCTCCAGGAAACATTCCCAACCGCAGGGTGCTATGAATTGTAATGCCCTCAACCACGTGTAGGATGAACTAAGTCCAGGGCTGGAAAGACCCTCAGAGATCACCTAATACAACATCATAATTTTCAGATGAAGAAGCTGAAGCCCAGCAAGGAGAAGTGGCATGCCTAGATAAATGCAGTAGAGTGAGGTGGCTAAGAGCTAACTGTCTGGGTGTGTGATCTGGTTCTACTACCTTGTGCAGAGTATCAAAACTTTATGAGCCTCAGCTTTCTCATCTCTAAAATGGGGATAAAATAGTGCTCCGCTAGAGTTGTTGTGTGAGGTTTAAACGAGAAAATAACTGAGAAGCACTTATTACAGAGCCTTGCATGTAGAAGGTAGTCAATAAATATCAACTATCATCACTATTACTATGTCACCCAGCTATTTAGCAGCAGGGCCATAACTAGAAGCCACAGCTGCTTCACTGCCCATCCTCTGTATGATGAGGCCTCCTGCTGATGTAACCCTTCCTCATGCAAATGTAACCCGACAGGTGCTGGTGTAACCTTGTCCCATGCAGGTGTAACCCTTCGGGTGCTGGTGTCACCCTGCCCCATGCCTTCTGACACCCAGCCAGCACTTGGCCCCTTCTCTCTAGATTCCCCAAGGGAAAAACTCTGAGATGCCGGTGCCTCTATAAACACAGCACAAATGGCCCCCTACCCTCCAGCATGCTGGTGGTGGCATCAAGAGCATGGTGCTCTAGTCTTACCTGTGGCAGGAAAATGAGACGGTGGTCACCACATCCAGCGAGCCATGCTGCCTGCAATGCCAGTGGCAGCCCGGGTGGCCCACCGACCATACAGCCCCCTGCTTCCGGTGCCCATTTCCTACCTTTCCTTGACATTTCATGATTCTGGCCCTGACCCTGAATCTCCACACTTCTCCCTGCCAAGGCAGCAGCTCCCTCCTTTGGCACAGGGCTCATCTGTGCTCGCTGACAATAGATTAGGGTGATTTTCTTTTCTTTATTAGGCAGTGATTACAAATCTCCCTGGGTTCATTAGTCGCTGGATAATCCTCCCAGATTTATTAGCTCACATTGCACTTCCTCCTTCACCTCTTCTCTTCAGATGGCATCTCTGCTGTCTCAGCGGCCGACTGGGCTTCGCCCAAAGGCCCTTAATTCTTCACGTCCTTTATCCAAACTACCATCAGTCTTGCGGAACAATGGTTCCTGCAGCCAAACCCGGCGGCTGACTGGAGGACAGAGACTCCTTCCAGACTAAAGAGTGGAATGAGCCCAGAGAATCTACACCTGTCCAGTGCAGTCCCCACCTGGAAGCGCCAGACAGGACCCTTGGGCCAGCAGCCCACCTGGGCCAGAGCATTCGAGGTGCAGACCCTTTTAGTTATAAGGGAGCTGACGCCTTTATAACGAAGTGCTCATCTCCATGGATACGGTCAGTTAGCCTCTAAACAGACATGCCAGGGCTTGGGATGCTAATTGATTTTCCAACATGCGCAAAAGAGACGTGTGATGATCATTAATCATTTAATAATGTGGCAGATATGGGTAGCCGAGCAGCACACTCATCTCCTCTTCTCCCTGGACGCATGGTACATGATGTTTCCCCATCTCACTTTCGGTAGGTGTGAGTGTGTGACTACATTCTAGCCAGTGGGATTGTGAGGAGAAATACCATGTGCCACTTCCAGGCCTGGCCCCCAAAGCCCTCCTGTGTCTGATCCTTTATGTTTTTCCCCATTCCTGGCCTCTCAGAGGACACATTAGAAGCTAGAAGAAGCCTGGGCCCCCAGAAGACCTTCTGGAAGGCTGCCTGATGATGAGGAACACACTTGGGGGACTTCGATTGAGTGAGAAATATACGCCTGCTGTGTGAAGCCATGGGATTGGGGTTTATCTGTTAAAGCAGTTGGCATTGCCTACTGAATACAAAGTGTTATCCATTGCTATTTTTTAACTTTACCAAAATTTTTTGAGATGGATATTACTATTCACATTTTACATATGAGGAAACTGAGGCCCCCAAGAGCATCAGGGCACACAGCTAGGAAGTTCTCAAGCTGGGGATTTTCACCAGGTCTGATGGACTCAAGGACTGGTTTTTACACACCAGCTTCTTTCTCCCATTATAAAGCTTCTTAATCAGGACTCTCAACTTCAGCCATGTGGTCTTGCTTCTTTCAGTTGGAAAACTCCAAATAGAAACAAGAAACACATCTGAACACTTCAAACCATTAAGATGGCTATTATCATAAAAACAAAAAGGAACAGGTTTTGGTAGGATGTGGAGGAACTCAAACCCTCATACATGACTGGTGGGAATAAAAATGGTACAGCTAGAAAGGAGTTTGGCTGTTCCTAAAAAATTAAACATAGAATTACCATATGATCCAGGAATTTCACTACTAGATATATACCCAAGAGGATTGAAAGCAGGACTCGATCAGGTATTTGTTCACATATGTTCATTGCAGCACTATTCATAATAGCCAAAAGGAAGAAGCAACCTAAGTGTCCACATGATGGATGAAGAGATAAAGTGTGGTATAGACATAAAATGGATTATTATTCAGCCTTAAAAAGGAAGGAAATTCTGACACACAGAGACCCCTGAAGACATTATGCTAGGTGAAATAAGGCAGGCACCAGAGGACAAATATTATCATTTCACTTATATGAAGCACTTAGAATAGGCAACTTCATAGAGACAGAAAGCAGAATGGTGGCTGCCAGGGACCGGGAGGAGGAGGGAATGGGGAGTTATTGTTTAACGGGTATAAAGTTTCAGTTTGGGAGGATGAAAAATGTTCTAGAGATGGACGGTGGTGACGGTTGCACAACAATTGAGTATACTTATTGCTACTGAATGGTACACTTTTTAAAATGGTAAATTTTATGTATATTTATCACTTTTAAAAAAATAGTTAAAAAAAGAATGAAGTTCTGATACATGTTATAACATGGATGAACCTAGAAAACATGCTGAGTGAAATAAGCCAGACACAAAAGGACAAATATTACGTGATTCCACTATTATGAAATATCTAGGATAGGCAAATTCATAGAGTCAGAAAACAGATTAGGAGTTATCAGGGCTGGGGGGAGGGGGAACGGGGAATTACTGCTTAATAGTTAAAGAGCTTCTGTTTGGGGTAATGAAAAGGTTTTAGAAATAGGTAGTGATGATGGTTGTACAACATTGTAAATGTAATTAATGCCACTTAATTGTAAACTTAAAAATGGTTAAAATGGCAAATCTTATGTTACATATATTTTACCACAATAAAAACGTTCAAAAAACAAAGAAAGCAACAAATCTGGATAAAGGCAGGAACCAATTTTTGAGGTCGCTCATGCATCTGTGTCCTTTGTGTCTTTGCAGAATAATTTTCTTGTTCGCCTTGCTTTGTCCCTTATTTGGTCCATCTTACTTTGGCCTGGACTCTTGACCCCTTACCTTGGCCAACCACCAGGACCTGCTTCCTTCTCGTTCCTCTCCAGATCCCTGGCCAGGGGCACATCCTGGTTCTCAATTTACCATAAAAGTTCTCATGATTTGGACCCCAGGAGCTGACCCTCTGGCTGGGTTCCCACCTTAGCCAGGTGCCTTCAGGTGACCCATTCCTACCTGTTGATCAGAGGTTTGTTCCCCTGATGGGACTGACCCCTGACCCATCAGAACCAGAAGCAGGGGCAAGAAGCTGTCTCACGGATCAAACCTCTGACACTAGCACAAACTACCCCAGATTCTGTTGCGAAATAGATATATAAATAAAAGACCTGGATATTTGTTTGCTGTTTGCTGTGACTGTGTGCCCTCAACAGCTACCAACTTCCTGTCCGTGACTTCTTCCTTTGTTCTGCAGCAAGTCTGTCCCTGTTCCTGGGTCTCTGCCCTCTTGCTGAAGTGTCTCTCACATTTGTCACACACCTCACTGAGCCTGGGCTCCCACTGGACCCCCAGACCTGGCTCTTCCCTGGCCCTGTGGAGTTCCTCCCCACTCTTCCCGTCATAGCTGCAGGATCCTCCCCGCCAGCCTCAGCTCTCCTGGCCCAACCTCTCCTTGCATCAGTCACCTCCGTCACTCAAAGCTCAAGGCTGGCACACTCACTCTCCCTGCTGGCCAGACCCCGATACAAAGAAACTGTGCCTTCTATAAGGTCAAAATGAATTGATGGTTTAGAAGTTTGATTCATGGTGGCTATTTCTGTCCCAACTCTTGTGATGGATAATCAACTGATGGAGTCCAGAGCAGTCAAACAAATCCAGTGATTACAGATGCCCTAAATCAATCTTAACACCTGGTGGGACAGAGGTATGAAGACCTGACCAATTACTCAGTAATTACTGACACCAGCAAACCCTACAATGGTTATGCACAATAACTGAACTACCTAGTTCTAGTCATTCTCTGGAAATTAATAAAATGGCATTTTAGGAGTCACTTTTATAGGCCATTAGAGGCTGGGCAGCAAAATAAAATTCTCCTGCTCTTTTCAGTACATGGGAAGCACAAATAGGACTTTTTAAAATAATACCTTCCCTTTACTAAACTTGTACTGTGAGTCAGTTTCTGTGTGGGTATTATCTACTGAGGCAGGTGTTATTAGTGTCCAAAAGCTGATGAGGTCACTGAGGCTCAGAGACATTAAGTAACTTGCACAGGATCACACAGCTGATCGCAGGTCAAACTGGAATTCTTAGTCATGTCTACAAATGCCAAAGCCCACACCTTTGTGCTAACTCTCAAAAAGCTAATCTGAGTGCCCGCTGCATCACTGTGGCAGAATTTAGAGAGATGGGACATGATGGGGATCCTTGAGGAATTCAGAGAAGAAATAAATAAAAATTAAAGTCTGGGTGGCATCTGTATTTGGGGAAAGGGACTGAAGAAGCACAGAGGCTCCCTTATGAACCTCTACATAAAGCCCCTAATGCTCTGGCCCAAGACTCCAACAGCAACTGGGCAGAAAGAATGGACTTAAAAATAGTTTCTTTACTCCTCATAGAGGTCTGTCCCTTCCAGAGAGCCAAGGCACTAATGAGAAGCATCCAGCATATTCTCTCACTGACTGATTTTTGCAACAGCTTTGCTTCTATTTTCTTGGCTATTACTCAGCCATCATCATTCATGCAGTTACTTTTCTGATTTCCTCTTGCAAACTTACAAACTGTGTGAATCCTGTTAATTCCAAGTTGAAAGAACTCTCTGACTGAGGCACGCTCCCAAAGCTCATCTCGTTCTGTGCCCACCCAAGAAGGACAAAAGCTCTTTGAAAGCTGAAAGTATCAGAGTGTTACAAAAAAGATACAGTGCCTTAGCATACGGTATTTCTTCTTCTCTTTCTGACTTACTTCACTCTATATGACAGCCTCTAGGTCCATCCACCTCACTACAAATAACTCAACTTCGTTTCTTTTTATGGCTGAGTAATATTCCATTGTATATATGTGCCACATCTTTATCCATTCATCTGTCGATGGACATTTAGGTTGCTTCCACATCCTGGCTATTGTAAATAGTGCTGCAATGAACATTGGGGTACATGTATCTTTTTGAATTATGGTTTTCTCAGAGTATATGCCCCATAGAGGGATTGCTGGGTCATATGGTAGTTCTATTTTTAGTTTTATAAGGAACCTCCATACTGTTCTCCACAGTGGTTGTATCAATTTACATTCCCACCAACAGTGCAGGAGGGTTCCATTTTCACCAGTCTTTCCAGCATTTATTGTTTCTAGATTTTTTGATAATGGCCATTCTGACCAGTGTGAGGTGATACCTCATTGGAGTTTTGATTTGCATTTCTCTAATAATTAGTGATGTTGAGCATCTTTTCATGTGCCTCTTGGCCATCTGTAATGGGATTTTTTTAAAAAATGGTACTGATGAACCTAGTTGCAGGGCAGGAATAAAGACATAGACATAGAGAATGGACTTGAGGACACGGGGTGGGAGGAGGAAGCTGGGGCGAAGTGAGAGTAGTAGCATCGACATATATACACTACCAAATGTAAAATAGATAGCTAGTGGGAAGCAGCCGCCTAGCACAGGGAGATCAGCTCGGTGCTTTGCGAGGACCTAGAGGGGTGGGATAGGGTGGGTGGGAAGGAGACGCAAGAGGGAGGGGATATGGGGATATATGTATGCATATGGCTGATTCACTTTGTTGTACAACCAAAACTAACACAGTATTGTGAAGCAATTATACTCCAATAAAGATCTATTAAAAAAATACAATGCCTTCAAAACATATAGAACTTGGCAGTTTATAATGCAGTTTTCTTTATCCTCACAACAACCCCTTAAGATTTTATTATCCCCACTTTACAAAGGAGAAAGCTGGGGCTCAGAGAGTCAACGTGACTCCCCCAAAGTCACACAGTGAGTATAAGGCAGAGTGGGGACTTGACCCAGGTCTCCTGACTTCACAGGCCAGTGCTTTCTCCACAAGATTCATCATCACAATCATTATTACCATGTTTGAGAAGAGGAAGTGGTGGGTTGCAGCGTGGGTGACGCTTTCTTAAACATCTCCAGGCCAAGCAACCGCGCATTATTCTCATTACCGTCCTGGGAACTTATCTTCCAAAAGACTAGCCTCCTTCAATCTGCAAAGACACCCCCATGACTCCTTGCTGCCCCGCTCCTTCCTCCTCTGCTGCCCTGGCTAACTGAACATGGGGGGTGCCCCTGGCAGGTGGGCACAAGGCAGGCGGCCCCTGACTTGCCTTTTCCCCCTCCTCCCCTCTACTTCCCAGGCTCCCCAAATGGAACACAATTGGAGTTTCATCTCTCTCTATTCTTCTGCTAACTTGCTGGGCTCCCCCAGATGCCTCCTTACGTTAGGCAAATGCTTTTGCATTGCTCTGGGAATAGTCTAATCCTTTTCTACCCTTTTCCATGTTAATGCTGTGATTTACAGCAGCAGTGTTAGACAGGAAAAAATAAATAAGCAAACAAAGAAGTTCCTTGTGCTTTACATTTCGAGGGCTAGAGACTGGGAGGGGGCGTGAGGGGGACTTCTGGGGCTCTAGCAATGGGCTATTTCTGGATCAGGGTGCTGCTGACACAGGTGTGCTCCCTTGGAGAATGTTCATTCAGCAGTGCACACATGATTTGTGTGGCCTTCTGTATGTATGCTAGACCTCAGTGGAAAAATTCCAACAGTGGAACCAGCAGGTTTGTGGTGGGGCAAGCCTGCCGTGGAGGGAGTCCCTACACCAGAAAAGCAGCTATGCTGGATTCTTCGAGGGGCCTTTCAACCCTGAGAGCAAAGGCCTGTAGGATGCTGCAGGCAGAACAATTCCACAGCAGCCCCAAGAAAGGGCTGTTCATGACACTCCAGCTGGAAAAGAACAGGGACCACAGAATCCCAGCCTGTCTCTTTGGGCAGCCATCTCCTCAACCTCGCAGGACATTTCAGGAGACCTGGTCCCTAAATCCCGGAAGGGACACTGCACAATCACCTAGGTTACCCTACCACCTGTGTTGGCCAAGAAAGGCTTAACTTCTAGGTAACCTTTTCCATTTTAAGATTCAAGAGTCACAACGGTGAGGTTGAATTCTGCTCCCTAAACACATCAAGGATCTTGCATTGATACCTGCCTTACATCTTTTAAGTAGGTTACTTTCATGAATGGCTACAAATAGACAAATGAATAATTATTAACTGGCACACCCATTCCTGGAGCAGTGCATATGTTTGAAGTCACTCAAATACCCAGGTATGTGAATATGCTGTTCCTCATCCCCGAATGTTCTTCCCTTCTTTGTCTAGGAAAAAGCCTACCTATCTTTCAGGATGTAGCTTAAAGGCCCCTTCTGTGAAGCATTTCCTGCCTGCTCCAGCTAGAGCAAGTGACCCCTGCTCTAGGGTCTAAAGCATTTTGTGTACACGTCTCATAGAATTTGTCACTATGCAATAGGACAAATACCTTGCAATAGGTTTTTCTGGGCCGGCTTGGTTTCTCATTCCCACTTTAATGGGCCGGCTTGGTTTCTTATTCCCATTTTAATTCCGAATGCCTGGCCCAGCTCCTGTTACATCAAAGCACGTCTGGATGAAGGGGCTACTTAAATGATCTGGATATCTCGCGCATTTATAAAATAAATAAGGGCACAAAATAATTAAACCTCTTCTCTGAATGACTGTTTATAACAGCTCTATCTGTAATAGCCAAAAACTGGAAACTATGTCTCTCCATAGGTGGATAGTTAAGCAAACTGGTACATCCACACCAAGAAATACGACTCGGCAATAATAAAGGGCAAACTATTGATTTATGCAACACCTCTGATGGATCTTGAGGGCAGTACTCTGAGTGAAAAAGGTTAACCTCAAAGGTCATTTACTCATGATTCCATTTATATAAAATTAGGAAATTCAGAAATAGAGAACAGATTAGCAGTTGCTAGAGGTTAGGGATGGTGGGAAGAAGGGAAGTGGGTGTGACTATAAAATGGTAGCTTGAGGGAGATCTTTGTGGTAATGAAATAGTTTTGTATCCTGATTGCTGTAGGAGTTACACACATCTACACACGTCTTAATAGCTTTGATATTTTGATATCCTGGTTATGATATTTACTGTAATAATGTAAGATGTAATCATTAGAGAAAAATGGGTTAAAGGTACATGGTACCTCTCTGTATTATCTTTTCAGCTTCCTGTAATCTATAATATCTATAATAATAATAATCTATAATAATCTCAAAACAAAAAGTTATAATTTTTTTAAACCTGTTCTCTGAGGTTCTTTCTACTCTCTAATTGAGTGTGTCTATACTTCACAACAACCTTTCACATCTCTTAATGTTTTACAATTTCAAAATATTTACACGCAGATTAAATTACATCATTTCGAAATGATGGCAACTCCATAATGTAGCTGTCCTTATGCCCATTTTACAGATAAGGAAACCAAGGCTCAGTGCTTGTTGAAGGGTACAAAGTTGGTACATGGCAAAAATAGTGCTCCAACCTGACTCAATAAAATTTCTACAGAACTGTCTTCTCAGCTGCAAAACAAGGGGATTTGGCAAGAATGGCCTCTGGAGGTGTATCCAGTTATAACACCTTTGTACATAGGACACGCATACTTTTTGTGCTCTAGCTTTCCTACTTCTGAGCCAGCCAGCATAAGGGTCTGGCCATGTAGAGACTGGACTGCAGGCCAGTAACTGGACCTATAGAGGAGAGCATCCATCAGAGGGCTCAGTGCTATGTTGCTGGTGGCATCTGAATGGAGGCATTAGATTCCCCAAATTTCCATTCTCTCCAGGCTAAGAACTGCTGGGATGAGAATCCCAGTGGCTCCTGGGTTTCCATATTTCTCAGATGCCCTGCCTCTCTGGCTGGCTTCTGCTCCTCTGTTCCATTTTCCCTACTTCCCATCTCCCGGGCTTCATTCCGTCACACCCCACGGACCCTAATTAATGACACTCTCTATGCCAAGGAGGTGAGCTGTGAAAATGTCTTACCAGATTAGTGAAGATGTATGTGTAATAGGCTGACACCATCCCCAGTTCCGCTGCCTGCAAAGGGAAGAGAAGGAGATTAGAGAGGAAAATAAAAACCCGCTGGAAATGCATGAGCAGGGAGGACTCCAAGTGTCCGCCCCTGGTCTGGCCCACTACCCTTCAGCACCAGCAGAGCAGACCATCTTGACTGATTGTTTCTTACATTGCCCTCGACCTTGGAGGATGGAGCACAGAAACCCTGGCCTCTAGAGTAGGGTCCCTCCCCCTCCACCCCACTCCCCACCCCTGCAGTGACACTCCTAGTAGCTGATATTCTCAGGTAAAACACATTCCCATGGATATAACTGGGTATTCTGGAAACCAAAGTGACTTTATGGGAAATGAAACAAATAATAAAACAGACTATAATCATTATCCCCACAACCATTAACAATACCAATGGCTAACACTCACTCACTGTTCAGTCTGCACCAAGCACTAGAAAGCATTTTACTTGGGTTAACCTGATGAGGTAGGCACTATTACTCCTTCACCACCCCCATTTGACAGCTGAGGAAACCGAAGCACCCAAGGCTGTGCAACTTGTCCAGAAGATCACATGTCTCATAAAAGGAAAACATGAAATTAAAGCCAGGCAGCCTAATACTCCCCTTGGAGGGCTATAATATTGATGGAACTATTGACACACTTCTCTTAGGGGCCGAGGCATAGATAGGAGAGAGTCTGTGGGTTGTAGGCAATTCCCAAATTAACTCCACCCCTAGCGGGATGAGAGTGAGAGAGACTCATAAGTGTATTCCTGAATCTGCAGTAATGTTGGAAACAGGCGAATCATTTGCAAACTTTGGTCCTTTAGTAGTAGTGAGGAGCAAGTTGCCTGTGACGTGCCCTTGGTCACAGTGCATCAGCAAGGCTCAGCCCACGGTTGAGAGCTGTGACTTCAGAAGGGCCTCTTTTTGTCTGACCTTCGTAGCCATCATAAATACCCCTAAGCAACCTTCCCTGTCGGCGTGCCTGGCTTGGAGTGTGACAGGTGCTGTAGACGCCGGCAAGGAGATCACGGAAATAATGAGCCCAGCTCTCCCCAGGGCCCTCATCCCTCCTGACAGTCGGTTAGATCTGCATCATGTAGCCCACAGCCCTGGGCCCCTGGGAAACCGTTTTTGTTATGACTACTGAGGTGCATGGGGGGAAAAAACAAGGCCAGGGATGATTAAATTTTCCCCTTACATCATGTTGATCCCCGAAGGAACTCCAATAACTTTGTGAGCATTCTCACAGGAACCTTCACAGGCTCCTTGAAGGATAGGCCAGGGTAATTATATCACTGCCATTCCAATGGGAAACAAATGCCTGGGGCAAGATTACACGGGTGGGGGGGGGGTCCTGATAGAGCCCAAGGACCCTGACGGGAGGTTCCTCCTTCCTCCAGCAAAGCTACATTGCCTCCTCCACTTCCAAGAAGATGGTGGGGCATGATGCTCACCTCCATCCCTTCCCTCCCCCACTGCTGTCCGTATACTAATGCCCTTGCCTCTCACCACTGCCTAGGCCAGCGAGAGCTCCCGGGTTACAGGGATGGGCTGGGGGCAGGGGGCTGGGAGAGGGCACCGTCAGATGGTTAAAACCCACTTTGTGAAATCTGCTGTCCTAAAAATAAGAGACAAGAGATCCTTGGTTTTTAAGACCTGAATTCTGGGTAAACATGGAGTTCGTTGCCAGAACAGCCGCTCAATAAAGTAGGGGATTACTCTGAAAATCCTCCTGAAATCAAGAGGCAGCGGGGTGCTGCCTAGCTCTGGGGCCAGGCTCAGGAGTGCACACCGAGACTCCCAGAAGCTCCGTACAGCCTCTGGTCACACTGCTTCCCACGCTGAGTTCATCCTCCCTGAGGCCCCTCAAGGCCGGGTTGTAGCCCCGTGAAAGAGGAGTCTGGAGCTCCAGGGAAACATGCGGACTGAGTCCAGGACGGATGCAGGGCCGGCCTGCTGGGGCTGCTAGGAATTCAAATGGGAACAAGGTTTCCCGAAACCTCGCTGGTCACTGATAGATTTGGTTCCAAGGTCACAAGGGCTGAGTCTGACAGGGGGCCTCAGGAAAGCCTGCACCCAGCAGAACCATTTGCTAATAATGATCATTACAAGGGAATTTCCTTCAAATGCACAGCCATAAAAAAAATTAAAGGCGTTTATAATGAAAATACCCAGTATTGGCAAGGGTGCTATAAGACACCTATATGCTGCTGGTGGGAGTGTAAATCCTTACAGCCTTTCTAAAAGGCAATCTGGCAAATCATATCAAAATCCTGAAAAGCATGCATACCTTTAACTCAGTAATTCCACTCTTAGAAATTTATGTTCAGAAAATATTCATGAATTTGCATAAAGATTTATGTACAACGATGTGCATCCCAGCATTATTTATTATAGCAAAGATTGAAAACAACCTGTATCTCCAACAATAAAGGATGGTTAAATAAATTATGGTACATCCATGTGATAGGAAATGATGCAGCCATTAAAATATTTGTAGAAAAATATGCAATGACATGAGAAAAATGCATGGCATATTATTAAGTAGAAAAAAAAACAGTTTTCCAAAGAGTGTGTGCAGTGTGATAATAATTTTGGAAAAGGAAAAAATGTGTCTGTAAAGGCAGAAAGGCTAGACATCAAAATTTAATAGTGGTTCTCTCTGGGTGATGGAATTGTGAATGATGTTTATTTTTTTCTGTGTGCTTTTCTGTACTTTCCTAAATTTCAACAATGAAATACACATATCAAAAAGAGGGGGGAGGCAACTGCATATGCTGGGAGCGATGAAATATTCCTGGGCAAGGGCTGAGCCTAAAAGACCCACCGGGGGCCCGTCCAGGTAGGAACCAGCTACCGTAGGTTCTGACCCGCCCCTGGCAAGGGGACTGCGGGAAATCTATCTCACGCCCTACTCCCCACCTTCCTGAGGACTCCTCAGCCTCTATCGCTCGTGCCCTGAAATTTAGAGGAACTTTTCTGTCTTTGATGACTTCCTCAATCATAGCTCCGGACATAAGAGAAGAAAGAGAAAGAGAAAAATTCTGTGTTTGAGTGTGTCTGTGAGTTGGGTATACCCACACAGACAGACGTGGGTTTGGAGCTGTGGAAAATTACTATAGCAACAGGCTGAAGGGACAGCCCGCAGTACTCAGAGAACTCATTCTAATCTCTTATTAATTCTGAGACAAAACTAGCTGGGGTGGGGAGGTTAGGAGACAGCGAGGGAAGGAGAGGAAGAGAGAATCATCGCGTGTCTGCCGGCCTCCTCATGGTTCGGCAGAGGTTAATGAGGAACCTCACTCCCCCACTGGAAGATGGCAGGTTGCGCTTAAATGTGCAATTAAAATGGCATTAGAAGAGATCAATGTGCCTGGAGAGGCTGGGGGAGCTGCCAGAGCCATGGCGGAGCCTGGAAGCAGGGTCTACTCTTTCTGGGGCTGCTTGCCTAGCTGAACCACCAGCCCAGGAAGTGGAGCCAGTGATTCCAAGGATGTCCAGCAGTTTGCAGCTTTGCAGCTGTTTGTCCAGAGTGGACCCCCAGGCATTGACTTCTCTCTCTCTCTCTCTCTCTTTCTCTCCATTTCCATGTGTATATGTTGATTCAGGGGCTAGCACCCTGCCCCTCTGTGTCCCGGGGGGTAGAGGAAATGGGCTGATTTGCTGTTAAGGGAACCAATGCCAGCTTCGCTCTGCTCCTTACAGGGCCGGGGGTTGGACAAAGCTGCTCATCTCGCAGAGTCTCAGTTTCTTCATCTGCCGAGGGAAGATATCACGCCCACCTCACGTGGTCATGGGGAGGATTACACTGAGAAATTACATGACAGCACTTGGTGAACTGTAGTACACATGTAAGGATTACACACGTGCCCGAGATTCAGTAATACACACGGATGTGACTGCCCTGGTTGTCAAAATATGGAGATGCTTCTACTCCTTTTGGCAAATAGCCTCTGTCCCAAGTGCCCAAGTGGCCCACCTCCCCCCCACCCTAGCCCCTCCTAGGAACCCCTGGACCACAGAGCCCCTGACAGGTCTAGGCTTGGCCAGTGTTTCAGCTGGTAGCTGCCCTGTTGCACCATGAGTTACATGTTTCTATGGCATTGCCATCACCCTGCTCTCTCCTTTCAGCTCTCAGGAGCCGCCCATTGGAACTGAAGCACACAGAGGCTTGTCAGGGTCAGGAGTCCAGCCCCGGGCTCCTTCAGCCTCGGCCCAGGAGGATGGATGCCCAAGGCAAGAAGCGAGCAGAGTGCCAGCTCAGAAGGAGGGGGAGGGGGAGGAATGCTCGGCGCCCACCGGCACCCGCCCGGCCCAGCGCTCACCTTCAGAAGGATGGTGTGGGACATGGAGGCGTTGGCATGGATGATGATGGTGGCTGTCTTGTCGTCCCGGATCTCCTTGAGGAGCGGGGTGGGGTCCCTAGTGTCATCCAGCATCCGGACCGAGAGCGTGTCCTTGGAGATCAGGAATTGCCGAAGCAGCTTCTCGAGGTTTAAAAGGCCTGCAGGGGAAGAGAGGACAAAGCCCCTGAGGGTCCACGGCGCTGCCTCGGGAGACACGGGAGCCAAAGCAGGACAAGCGAAGACTCGGGCGGGAGTCAGGGTCGCGGGTCTGCCCCCTGTTGGCTAAGCAGGCACACCCTAACCTGAGCGAGTCTCTTAACCTCTGGGGCGCCCTGTCACCCCATCTCAAATGAAAAGAACCCTCCTCAGCGCCCAGGGCCTCCCCCGACTCCCTGGGGAATGCTCTTTGAAAGCAGAGCGTGAGGTTCCCTTGAGTCGGACAAGAGAATCCCCACTCCTTCCCACGGCCCTGGGGGCGGCGCTGCCCAGCAGCCAAGACCTGTGCTCAGAGACCACCAGGCCTGGGTTTCCTTCCCTAACTTGGCCACTTGCTCACTGGGTGACCTCGTGTGGCTGGGTCTCTTGACCTCAGCTGCTCACCTGAGAAATGAGAATACAGGCAGACCTCAGAGGTATTGCGCATTCGGTCCCACGCCACCGCCATAAAGCGAGTCACAAGAATTTTTGGGTTCCCCGGTGCATATAAAAGTTATGTTTACACTATACTGTAGTCTGTTAAATGTGCAATAACATTATGTCTAAAAAAAGCAATGTACATACCTTAATTTAAAAATATTTTATTGCTTAAAAAGGCTAACCATCATCTGAGCCCTCAGTGGGTCGTAATCTTTTTGCAAGAGTAACATCAAAGATCACCGATCACATAACAAATATAATGATAAAGAAAAAGTTTGAAATATGGTGAGAATTATCAAAAGGTGACACAGAGACACGTAGTGAGCAAATGTTGTTGGAAAAATGGCACCGATAGACTTGCTTGAGGCAGGGTTGCCACAGACCTTCAATTTGTAAAAAAGCGGTATCTGCGAAGCGCAATAAAGCGAGGTGTGCCTGTAATATCAGTGGCCAGAGCTCAGGGCTGTGGAGAAGATTAAATGAAGTAACACGCCAAGTGCTTAGGCCAGAACCTCGCACATGGTGAACCCTCATAAATGTTACACCCAGCCTTTATTTCCATGGTGGAAGTCGGGGAGCAATTCCCTCAAGGTCACAAGGCCCAGAGAACAGGTCTAGCGAAAGCCTTTGAACTCCTCAGAGCACCATGGCTGCACTGAGACAAGGTATTATTATGATTATGAAAGAACAGGTCTTGAATTGCATTCCAGCAGGCAATCATGTGGGACCAGAACAAAACAGAAAACTGGGATTGTGCGCTAAAGACTCTCCCCTTCCCTCGCTATTTGCCATCTAGCATATATGGGAGGAGGGATTCCAGAAGGATGTCACTGAGACACAAAGGTCTTAATCCTGCTTTGTCTCTGAAAAGGCAGGCCAGGAGGAGGGTGTGTGGTTGGGTGGAGGTCTCCTGAGAAGACAGCAGCCTCAATTCCAATGGAAAGAGACCTATAGGCATTTGCTCTCAAAAGCCAATCAATGATAAGAGTTACATTTATTGAATTCTTATTGTGTTCCAGGTAATGGGCTAAACATTTTAATGGTTCATCTCATTTAAGTCCTCCCAAGGATCCTATAAAGTATTCGAATCCCACAGCACAGAGGCGAACAGGAGGCAGGAGAGGAATAACTCTCCCAGACACAGTCTGCACACACTGAGGGTGGCCCGGGAAGGGTTGCTTTCTAACCAAAGATCCCAGTGCTCTGGTGTCTGTACTGGTTAAAGGAATATTAAATGCGGAGATGTCATGGATATGACCCTCTCTGTTCAGGTCACGCCCCCTCCTGACCCTTGAGAACCAAAAGGTAAGATGGGGGGCATCTGAAGAGCATTCATAGCACCTCCCTCATTTTGTAGAGAGACGACAGGATGTGCCCAGGAACACAGCTGGGACCAGAATCCCCATTTTCTCGTCTCCATCCAACCCTCTTCCCCTGAGACAGACTGCCTCTTAGGATAAAATGCAGCAGGAAGCATCAGGCACAGAACCCAGGGAGGCCTGGAGACACGCGTCTCTGGGCTTTGGCGGGGAAGCCTTGGTGTGCCGTGTTAACAAGGAAAAGGGAGCAGGGTAGAGCCCACGGGCCTGGCATGATGGAGACTGGAGTTCCGGAAGGTGGGGTCAACCCCTAACTCCCATCCCCAAGGTCCTGAGAAGGTGGTCCCAGGAGCTGGAGGCTGCGTCAGGGAGCAGGGAGCCCCCGGAGGGCCTGCTATTCACAAAGAAGCTTCAGAAACCCAGGCCGTGCAAGCCCAGCATCGGGTTGGCCTTTCCTTCCTTCCCAAACAGGCCTCGGTAGAGGCTTGTACAGACCCCCTGTTGCTATCGGTGCCCCTCCCAGTCCCTCACCACCGGCTTCCATCCAGAGTGGCACTGATGCTGCCAGGGCACTTCCTGCCAACCCAGATGCAGAAGATCTGGATTCAAGCTCAGGGTCAACCCTCGCTGGCTGTGTGACCTTGAGAACCATCTAACCTCTTCAAGGCTCCACTCTTCATCTGTAAAATGGGCATAGCAGGTGAGAACTCACTGAGATCCTATGTGAAAGCACACTTGGAACTGGCATGCATAGAATCAGTGTTACTTCTTTTGTGCCTACTCATCCCCACAAGAACCCAAAGGTCAGGAATGGTGACTCAGTGAGGCAGAAGGAAGAGGGAGGAAGGTACACATCTGTTCATCCAGCACTCACTGTCCTAAGGGCCCGGCAACCGGCCAATAGGACACCAGCAGAGAAGTTAGATCAGGTACAGACCCTGCCCTCAGGATCTTAGAGGCCAGGAACCTGTAGCTAAGTCTATAGCAAAGTTCAAATCATATCCCCACTACCATATATAAAATAGACAACTAATAAGGACCTGCTGTATAGCACAGGGAACTCTACTCAATACTCTGTAATGGCCTATATGGGAAAAGAATCTAAAAAAAGAGTGGATATATGTATAACTGATTCACTTTGCTGTACACCTGAAACTAACACAACATTGTAAATCAACAATACTCCCATAAAAATTTTTAAAAAAACAACCCAAGTGACATCCCTATTTCGTTTGGCGGCCTGAAAATCTGGTTTCCTATGGGGCACCTCCACTGTGTCCTATCTGTAAAATGGAGAGAATATTCACATCTTCTCAGAGATGATGGGAAAAGCAAAATCCCACTTGGACAAAGGTCTGAGCACCCGATCCAAAGGACAAGGAGGTCGGGGAGGCCACAGAGCTGGAGCTGCCGAAGTCTTGGCCATCTCCTTGGCTCAAGGAAAGATCTGCCAGGGCATGCTCTAAGGGAGCAGCTGGAGGTATGAGTAACGGGGGAATGGTGGGTGTGAACCCCCATAGGACCTGGAATGCAGCAGGGAGAATCTCTGGAGCCCGACCGGGGAGAGAGGCCAAATCCCCTGGGATCCTTCAGATGGGCAATGAAATTCAGTGGGAGAAGACAAAAGCCTGGGGAGTGACAGTACAATTACACACAGCATGGAGCAGCCTGACAAAGGCAGCCCAGGGACCCTTCATCCCTTTAAAGCTGGCAGGTGCACTGAGCTCCCGGGTAAAAGAGCCCCAATGTGTCAGGGAAACTGGGGACCCTGCTCTAATCGATGCCCACATGCCCCACCCCACCCCCTGCCCCTTGGGGTGCTCTGCTGCCCTTAAACAAGGAAGCAGTATCCCTTCCCCTTCTCACCCAACACTGTTTGCTGGGGGGCAGGGAAGGCCCAGGGAAGGGCAGGGGAGAAGGGCAGCGAGTCCCTGGGAGGTCCGCAACCGCCCCCAGGATCTCCTACCCAGTCACTCCCTTTCCCAGGCTGCACTGCACCTGAAGTAACAGAAAGAGCGCCAGGTGGGCCGTGCATCCCAGCTCCTGTACCGCCCGTAGGTTAGCTAGTGTGAGCCATTCTCTATGCCCCTCTGCCCCTCCATGTCCTCATCTGTGAGATAAGGGTCATAACCACCTCACAGGGGGAGTCAGAGGATGGCAAGTCAGCAGAACAGTGTCTGTCACCCGGAAGGCACCTCCCAAATCCGGCTTCCATCCATCCCCCCTCCCCCACTCGCTCACATCCCAACGGTCCTTCACCCCATCTCCTCCCCCAAACCCTCTCTCCGATCTCCAGCCCCCACCCACTTCTCTCTTCTCCCAACTCACACAGGATTTATTATCCAATTCACAGAATACAGCCCTTGGTTATAAGCCATATGAAACATTTGATAGCATATGCTTATGCATATGCGCATGTTATGCATATATGCATATATGCATGTATTACGATAGATAACATGCACTGTAATTATTTCACAGTGCTGGGCAGGGCTCCTATTTCAAACTCCTCGGCTCATCCCCACTGTGAGGTAGGGCGCACGGTGCTTGCCGGTGGACTGAACACAGACCGCTGGGGGAAGAGAGAGACTCTGCATCCTAACAGATCAGGGGAGCAGCCCTGCCAGGTGGGAACAGACACCACGTCACTTGAGGAGCCACTGAAGGAAGTGGGTGCCTGGTCTGAGGAAGAGGGGAAGGGCTGTCATAAGACAGACTTGCTCTTGACTTGTAGTCAAGGGCTAACCCCAGAAATAATGAATGGATGGAAGTCGCAGGGGGACGCACTTAGCTATCATAAGGAAGAAGCTCTGTTGGAACCGTCTAAAGAGGCAGTGGGCTGCATCAGGAGGGAGTGAGTTCCCCATTGCTGGAGGTAGTCAAGGAAAGACTGAAGCCCCAGTTGAGGATGGTTGTAGAGGGTATGAAACCAGGGGTCGGAAAGTTGAACTACAAAAATGTTAATGTCTTTCCAGCCCAGAGAGTCTTTATGAATCAGAAAAGGATCCTTTTTTTATACTAGGTAGCGGAAAGCAGCTGCAGAAGAGGAAAAGTGGTTTAGTTACATAAAGAAGATTAGAGTTTTTCAGTGCAGTTTGGCATTTTCCAATTGTCGTTCTCCTCACCTCTATCTGTTTCATGGAACTAAGGGATTTGCCAAAGGCAGCTGCCACCAGAGGGGTTAAAAGCTGCTCTCTCCCCGCTTCCCCTCCACCTCCACCCTGACCCTCCTCTCCTGAGGGACCCTTGGACCAGCAGCGAGTCTGCCTGCCGAGGCCAAGGCTGAGAGGGACCTGGGGAACCTATTAGTCTCGCTCAGGATGCAATGGGATGGATGGATGTGAAACCCAGTAGGCTGGCTGTTCTAGGAAGAAGGAGGGAGACTGGCTTCTGGGACTGGGACCCAGGGGCCAGGTGGGGCGGGGAGGAAAAGGATGGAGAGGCTGAGAAAGGCACAGCAGGGGTTACACAGGTCTGCAGGACAAGGACACAAACACCTAAGGGATGGGTCTGCAGGGCACACAGAGGACATTTGCATCAAAAATTAAGAATAAATAATCATGTCAACAGGCATCCCTCCTCTCCACTGGCTGATTCCCTGGGCTGCAAGCTTTGATGCTGGAAAATGTTAATATTCCCAGCAGGGGCAACACTTTAAAATCTTGTGGGAGGCAGCTGATGGAATACCGACCAGAGGATTATGGCGAGGATTTAGGGAGACTATGTGAGCTCACCACCATGCACCGTGCCCTAAACCTGGTACCTCTCCAGTCCCCTCCCCCTGCCAGGTGCAAGCGCCTCGGGTGTATGGTTTTCACGTCCTGTTTTTCCAGGGAGCAGATTCTGATGGAGAGAGAGGGATGAGGGTCCGAGGTGTTGTCAGTGGGGCAGGGGCACGGAACAAATTCAAATGCTTGAACGACGTACGTATTTCACCTGCTTCTTGGTTTTGTCCCATCCCACACCTGGGCTTGGCCCCGGGAAAGGGCAGAAAGGGCCAGACCACGGGGGCCAGAGGGGGAGACAGAGAGGGGATGGAGGAGCAGGCAGAGACCTCTCAGTCCCAGGAGGACCACCTGCTAGCTTGCTCAGCCATGGAGGCTGCCCCCTCCTCTGACGGCAAGGATGAGCGTGGGGAGAACCTGCCCTCTGCGCTCCCCTCAGCCTCTCCACTTCAGGGTGTTTGTTGGTTTATTAATTACTGGGGCCCAGGAGGCATCCCTGCCCTGAGAACTGCCTTCAGTGTTTCCTAAGCTTCTTCACATACTGTTGATTTAACCCTACAAGTGCCCTGGAAGCAGGTATTATCATTATTCCTGGGTAGAGACCAAATCACTGCAGCAGGAGAGACACTGGGACAGATCACAGAACTAACTGGCCAAGGTCCAAACCCAGGTTTCTGATTCCAAGTTCTGGCCTCTGATTCACCACTTGAGTTGCCTGGGAAGGCCTCAGTCCTCCCATAAAACTAGGAAAAATGGTCCCTCACTTCTGTCTCTTCCACAGTGTTCGGAGATGCAGGGAGAGGAGGTAACAAGAACCATGTGACCTTGAAAATGGACTTAATCTCTTTTCTTCACGCATATAATAAAAATGTCTATAGAGCCCATCTTATATGGTTAATGTGAGGTTTAAATGAGATAATTTCAAACCCTTAGCAGAGTGTTTGTTATATAGGAAGTGTTCCGTAAGTGGTTAATTTGTATCACCATAAGCAAAAGGCCTCTCACAGTGCCTCCTGGGGGTGGCACTAGAAAGGCCAACTACTGCCCCCCTCGTCCCCCAGCTACTCACACGGGACTCTGGGTGTCATTCCCGACACACCAGTCCTCCACCCACTACTGCCACAACCAGGGTTGCAGGATAAAGTAACAGTAATTAAATGTGTATTACATTCTGGGCCCAGATACCTTCCACCCAATCACCCTGAGACGCGTTATTATCCCCACTTTACATGGGAGGGAACTAAAGCTCAGAGAGGTAGAGTGACCTGCTTCACGTCACACAGCTCATGAGTGGTGGAGCAGCTTGGTTTGCCTGCAAAGACGGTTCCCATTTTACTGAACCAGCCTGCGTTTCTTTTCAGCCGCACTTCCTCCCCAGGAGACCAGAGTCTCTCCTCTCCAACATCTGGACCGAGTTTAGCCAACACAGGGATGTTACAAGGACAGAGCGGAACTCTGGTCACGCCACTGCAGGTCCTGACCTGACCTTGTTCAAAAGGGATTCCAGGAAGGAAAGAGAGTTAAAACCATGTGTGCTGTGTGTTCCCTAGGTGTGGACTCTGTTATACACTGTGTGTCATCCTATTTTATCCCCTCAACCACCCTGGGAGGGAGGAAGCCTCATCCCCATTTTATAGATGAGACAACAGAGGCTAGCACGTGCCTAAGTCACTTTGCCAAGATCACACAGGTAGCGCATAAACGGCAGAGGGTGTAGGGGCTCAGGACTTGTAGCTACAAAAAAGGACATTAAAATACTTAGAAACACCAAAGCAAGCCTGAAAAAAAAGTTGATTTGAGCTATGTACAACGATACCAGGAAAATACACGGCATATTATACTTGTGACCACGAAGAGTGAAAGGCTCTGGGTCCAGCCTGAGTGTCTCAAAAGGTAACTCTGTGGCAGGGCTCACCAAAGGGGCCTTGGGGACAGTAGTGGGGGACCCCAACTTTCCTAGGAAGTCCCCTAACAGCAAACTCCCCCCTCCCCAGGCTCCGCGGGGATGACCAGAGGGCCGTGCCTGGGTTCCTCACTTCTCCTCCCCCAGCCTCACTAGAACTAGGTACTTGCAGAGATGTTCTAATTTTTTTTCCCCCATTAAAGAAAAATAATGTAATCCACAGTACAACTCTACTTGGTCCAAAACCTGCTTATTGAAAATCTACTTTGGGGAGGGAGGAGAGTACATGGCATGATTCCCCAGGGAATGATCTCTGTTATGCTTAATTTTGACAGCAGGAAAATAGAATTAGATTCCTGTTCCTAATTCGACTTGCAGTGTCTCTTGGCCCTGCATTAATAAGGAAGATGGAAGAGTGTCTCCTCCCAAGCTCTGAGCTGCATTTCCCTTCAGTCCCTCATTTCTTCAGCCTTTGGTTAGATTTTGAATCCTCTTTGCGCTTGAACTTCTCCTGCTCTGCCCCACCTTCCCTCCCCCCCGGTAGGTGGGGCCAGAGTCACTCGGCAGCCTCCATAGATGAGTCGTCCGAGCAGCGCTGTGTGGTTGATGCGTCTCCCCTGGGATGTGGGCCGGCCTCTCTAGCACTCGGGCGGGCTCATCCCCTCCAGGACTTTGTGCTCCGCCATCCCGCACCCCACTCAGCGGAGCAAGGGGACACACTGTTCCAGGGAGATCTCTGCCCTTCAAAGGACACTGTGCCTGCTGGGTAGAGCCCACCCTGAGCCGCTGCTCTGAGTCTGCTGGTGCAGCCCAGGAGGGTGGGAGGGGCCTCGGAGGAGGAAGCCCTGGCTCATAGTCGGAGGAACGGGAGTTAAGAGTCTTGGTTTTGTCATGTACCAGCTTCGTGACCTTAAGCCAAGTCACTCAGCAGCTCCAAGACTCTTTGCTCAGCTCAGAATGACTGGGAAAGAGGGAGGTAAAGTGGGAAAACATAAGTGAAAGTGCTTCGCAATCTGCAAGGAACTGTTTGAATGTCGGAGAATGTCAATTCCAATGGAAATAGCCCTGGGCTAGGAGGCAACAGTATCTAGCATGGTACTTGGCACACAGCAGGTGTTTAACAAACATCTGAACAAGTTACTTCCCAAAGCCCAGTAAGAGCTGAAGCAGAGGAAACAGGGCTCAGCTTCAAAGCAAGAGGGACTGTAGCTAGACACAAGAAAGAACTTCCTGTCAGGTTGGCGAGACGCTGTACCCAGCACAGATGAGGACTGCAGGACAATCTTTGCCTGGGCATATTTACAGCCTGTCATCTGTCTCTCAACATTCTCGCTGGGTGCCTGGGGTGTGCCAGTTCAGTCCTGCCTGAGTGGGCTTGTGGCAGAAATTTCCGGGGGAGAATCCTTGATTCTGTTACACCTTTCAATGCTGCGAGGATGCTACACGAGGAGGGCCACCTGGTGGAATGCAACATATCCCAGCTGTGTTCCATCAAATACTAGCATCCTGTGAGCTTTTAGATCAGCATCCTTTTGGGGGCATATGATCAAACCTATTTGGAAGATGCTGAGGTAAATAGTTGTTTTGGCCACAGGACAACTCAGGGTGTCCATGCTAATGTGTGCTGACAATCTCCACGAGGGAGAGATAGAACGAAGTGTTATCTAAACATTTCTCTCTTTTTTTTAGCCACAAAACGCTTCGTCCACAAAACCCTTATCATCTAAAACAATGCTGTCCAATAGCACTTTCTGTGAAGACAGAAATGTTCTATATCTGTACTGTCCACACGTGGCTATTGAGCACTTGACGTGTGGCTAGAGAGACTGAGGAACTGGACTATAAATTGTATTAAACTTTAAAATGGGGAATTCCAACATTTCCAAACCCACTGGGTTGTTGTAATAATTAAATAAGATATACAAAAAGCATACATAGTTGGGACTCAGCTACTTTGTTTCTTGGGTAGCACAGAGCAAATAATCACGTTGTGTTGAATAAATGAATGAAGGTACAGGTGGAGTCAGTAAGGTGCAAAGGTCCCGTAAAGAAGATGGTTCTGACCCTTGGCAGGGAGGGGCCTTTAGTTTTCAGATGCTGTAGGGATTCCAGGGTGGAGGAGGGACTTACACTGCAGAGCAGTTCTGAGGAGCCATAGAGAGGAGCCTTATGGAGATGGCGAACCTCTTCCAGTGCAGCCCACCCAGACCCGCAGGGGAAGACCTGCACAGGTGAGCCACACTGGACACAGACGCCTGCATCTCGGGCTCCGGGCCCCAGTGGTAGCCAGTAGTCAGCACCTGTCTGACTGTGGGTGGTGCACAGCTGTCACCGGCAGCACACAGATGCACAGATTTGCTGGAATGTGCTGGCTTAAATTAGCTAAATCTCATAAACACTAAATTTATGTCGCAAATTGAGAGAGAAAATGCATTTCTAAAACCTGCATTTGCAAAAAAAAAAAATGCTTTATCGGGAATTGACCTTGGACCTTGTTCCATCAGAAAAATCTACTCTCCAAGGAAAGAAGTTCTTCAACCCATCAAGTACAAAGGAATCCAATTATATATTTTCCCTCTCTCTCTTTTTGTAGCTCCTTAACAATGAGGCTGAAAATGTGGGCATTGCGTTTGCAGATGCCAAAAGGCTTGGTGGTTGGCCAGTCTCCCTGTAACTGAGCTCCTCTCTGTTCCGCGCATGCACAGGGAGTTCTGGCAAAGGGTGCTCCTGGACTGCTCTCTTTCACCTACACACACGGACGAACAGCCAAGGACACTTCGGAATCCCCGAACCCTCTGGTTGTCGTTCCCACGATTGGAAGGAGCCCGCCCCTTCTTGGCGTATCATCTGCAGCCGGGGGCAAATCACTCAGGTTGAAATCAACGCGACCTGACCGTCTGGGGTGGAGCCAGCCTGGGGAAACTTACATTCTGCTTTGGCACAGATGAGGCAGGCGGTGGTGCAATTGAAGAAGTTCAGGATCCCAGCTACAGCCACGCTGACGTCAGTGCTGCTGGGGTGGAGGTTCAGGGTTGTGAATCTCTGGAACTGGAACTTGATAAACTCCTCCGGGGCCACTTTGAAATGAGGGACCTGGGCGGAGGAGCAAAAGTGGGCAGCAGGGAAGATCCGGAACCAGCGAGACAAAAAGAAAAGAGGGATGAGTGAGACAAAGCTGCAGAGGGTAGCTTCTTTTGTAAAAGACCTTTGCCTGGCAAGAGATGGAACTTGCAAGACTCGGGGCACCCACTCCACAGGAGGAAGATGACGTGGCATCCATGACAACGCTTGAGACCCAGGATGGGAAACCCTTCAGCCGGGGACCTGGATAAATGTACTGTGGACCTTGGAGCTGGGGTCTGTGGCCCTGAGAAGACAAAACAATAGGTCTTTATTCTCAGAGGAACTGCCCACTGCTGGGCAGAGAGACAAATGGCTCTTGAAGGCATAATCCTTATATCATTTTATGTGTGGTTAATGAATCAGAGCAGAGATGGCAAAAAGAGAAAAACACTGCCCTGGGGACTAAGGGAGGGGCCCCCTCAGCCCAGCCTAGCCAACAGATAAATAAACCAGCTCCCATCCTGGGTAAAAGCCTGGGATGGGTTCCTCCGTAGACTTACGTGAGGAGGGGGGAGCGCTGCAGGCTGGGAAACCAACTAGAGGGCCTCCGGATGGAGCCCGGTAAATAAATACCTGCTTTGGCTTCATTAGGACAGTGTCAGCTTCCCTCTGCGTCTATTCCTGACATTTCAGGGAGGCACTGCCCCTGCCTTCTGCCTCTCTTCTCCAGGAAAGAGATATTAACAGGCTGGGATGGCTGCTTTACTGGCAGCTTAGGCTATTGGGTAGGTAATAGGAAAGTTAAAACATAATAAGCTGCCATCCACCTTGATTTTATTATGTCACCCTGGTACCCAGAGCCAGAAGAGCTAAAGGCTGCTTGTGCCTCTATCAGAGATGGGGCTGAAACCTCAACCCTCATCCTCACTTAGGGTGCCCAGTGTGAGGGCCAGATTATTGTGAGCATGGGTTTGGACTGATGTGAAAGTGAGTAAGATTGAGGGTAGACAGCAAGAAGAACTTCCTGATGGTGAGTTGGTTGGTTCCTAGAATGGGTTATTCAGACATGATTGCAGAAGTTTTCTCTGCCTGGGCTGGCCCAGAGCCTGGGATGACATTGACACGGTCTCTGTAGGATTCTGCTACCTTATCCTTTTAAGCTTCTGGAAGAAGTCAGCCAGAGACCAGAGCTCCTCTGAGACTGGGATGAGGGGAGGGTAAAGATTTAGCAGAAACTAGGGAGAAAATTCCTGAATTCAACTAGGATTAGCCCTTGAAGCACAGAGAGAGGGCAACCAATATTTTTTAGCAGAGACTGAAAAGCATAGAATTGGGGAGACAGGCTGGTGAGTAATGGCATTAAAGAGTGACGTTGACCTGGGGTGTGTCCTAAGGGGTCTTTCTTCCCACTGATATTTTGCAACGCTTACAATCTGTCTAAAATGAATAACAAATGCACCTTGAAAGGAAGAAAGGTCACAGAAAGGTAAGATGGAGGCCAGGCTGGGGAGGGGTAGGGTGGCCAGGCTGGCTGGCTTACACATCTGAGCATCTCTGCCCAAGGCCCTCCCCGTGTGGCCATACAGCCTACCGGGGTCCAGCAGCAGCTAACTTACCCGCACCCCCCCCCCATAGAAAGTACCCTTAGAGATTCCCTTGGATCCACCAATCCCAGAGATGAAGCAGGCAAAAGGCTCAGGAAAGTGAAGACTCAGAAAAATGGGTTTTAGAGTCTACAGTCCTGGGTTTGCATCTGGGTTCTGCTGTGTGATTTGGGGCAAACTGCTTAACCTGGCTAAGCTTCATCAGCATGGAGAAACAACAGGTGCTTCTTGAGCTCTGGGAGAATAAAACGAGACCCTGTATGTGAAGGATGTACTAGTTCAGTTCCTAACATGTGGGGTAAGTGTTTAGGCAATGCCTTTTCCCATTCCCTTCCCTCTCTCTCCCCAAATCTTGCAGCTCCTGGAAAAGCTCTTAGGTCTGTATGTGCAGGGGTGAGGGCTGAGGGGCCTCCCTAGGAAGGGGAGCTGGTGGGAGGTCTCCAGCACAGCCTGGCATCTTGAAGGCTGCTGGGAGGCAGCCAGCTGCCCTGATGGGCCCAGGAAGGGATGGCCAGGCCAATCCTGCTGAGTCTCTCTCTGGGACAAAGATCAATCCAAAACGGATCTGCAGGTGCAAATGCATCCCCGGAAGTCATCATGGAGGGGTTGGGGGCATGGAGAGGTGAGCGGCATGGAGGGGAGGGCAGCAAGGCAGAAAGCAGCCAGCCACAGGGGCTGCAGACATCTTAGCAGCATTTAAAAGAATGAACTCCTCAGTGAGAACTCCATTTCTTTTCCCTGAAGCTGAGGGGAATCAGTGTGAGGCAGTTCAGCCTCATAAAATATTAGAAGAAGTGCAAAATCTGAATGGAGAGGAAAGGTTTCTCTGGAAGGAACGTGACCAGACAAAGGAGGGGTAACCGTCTGGCCATTCCCTGGGCAGCACAGCCCGCCTGGCTGGTCAACGGCACAGGGTCCAGGGCGGCGGGATGGGAAGATGGGTGCAAATCAGGGTCTCCACCTCCGGCCTGAAATGCCAAGCAGGGTTAAGGGATGTGTTCACTGAGATAAAATAGCCGCTGAACACCGAGAGGAGGCCATTCTGGAGTGGGGACTGGGGGGATGACTGTAGGGGACGGTGAGGAAAGTGTGCTGGGCAAGAGGGGGAGGGGGGAAAAAAAAGGAGAGCAGAAAAGAGGAAATGGGCAGCCGAAGTCTTGGCAACCTCACTTGGTGAAGATCACAGCGACCGGGAAATAACAACCTGCCACAGATTTGAGCTGTTACTTGGAGCCTGGCAAGAAAGATTTAAATTAAACATCAGGTCTAACTTGCGGGGGCCCAGGCCTGGGAGATGCTGGAAGGGACTGCGGTGGGAGAGAAGCTATTTTTTTGGCCTGGGCTGGCTCAGGAGTCATCTTTCAGGACATCTGGGAGGAAGGATGGGGAGCTGTCAACACAGACCCTGCCCATGGCCTGAAGCTCAAGGATTCAGCCTACAGGGCAGTGGTAAGTAAGACCCATTGCAGGACCGGAGCTAGGACGGCAGGGCGCTCTACTGTGCTGATAACGATTCTTAGAGTGGGCTCCTGAAACAGAGAAGACCAATATTCTTCCCAAAGCCTCAAGGACCAAGCCCTCTGATCATAAGAAAAGTGGGAGCATCAAGGGAGTGGCTTCCAGAGGGCCTGGGGTAAGCAGGGGCCTGTCTATTGCTCCACTGCCTAGGTGAGGGCAGCTCACTAAGGAGGTGCCCCATCCTACTGCAAGAACTGGATCCTCCCAAAGCTAACGCTTCTGGAAGGCTGAGCCTCTAGGCTCCCAGGACAGGTGCAAATTTCGCCCTTCCATCCCCTGTCCCTGCGCCCTGCCCCTCCACAGCTCCTGACCATCAAGCTCCATCTGTTCCCAAAAGACCTGGCTAGAAGGCCCTTGGGAGGCTATGGGGTCACCTTGCCACTGTCTCCCAGGAATGTATCTGAAGGGGAAGGACTGACTGATTCCAAGAAGGACTAGGAAAGATTTCAGCAATAGAATCTCTGAAGTTTCCAATTTGTTTTCTCTGGGGGGAAAGGAGGGAGAGAGACGCTGGAATAGGGAGCAGGCCATTACTCAGAAACTCATCCCCGACCATCTTTATCTCCCAGGGAACGAGAGCTAGAGGGAATGGACCCAACACTTTGGAGAAGTAAACACTGGAGTTGGTGAATGAAGAAGAAAGCGAAATAAAATCTCTTTTCCAGAGAACTTACAAAACAGAGGTTTTCAAACTTTATTTCAGCACTAAAATGTAGCAAAGCCTGGCCCCAAAGGCATTCTTCCCCAGAATCCCAATATCTAAACAGAGACTCCGCAGCTGTTCCTGTGGAGCTCAGACTTCTGCCCTCTTGGCCTCCCCTGGACCACCACCCTCCCCAGCCTCTCCCTCTACCTGCCGCCATCAAGGGACCCCACCTTCCCCTGTCACAGGACCCCAAGACTCGGAGGAGCTCAGCTTGAAAATCTCATGAAACTCTTCCTCTGAGTCCCCTCCACCCAAGCAACCTGAAAAAAGTAAGTGCCCAACAAAGGCCCAGTACTTTTATTTGTGTTGATGTTATTAGTGACACCAACCAGACCTTGATTCACTCTTCCAGCCCTTAAGAATCCACGATATCTTTGGGCCTGGGGCACAGGCTGCCAGCCAGCTGAGAATCCCCCAACCCTGCCCAGCACTCACCTCCTTCTCCCCGCAGATGTTGCTGATGATGGAGCTGGAGGCCGGGCTGGAGGATGGTCCCAGGACAGCGACCACCCCCTTGGGAAGGATCTGACACACTGCAGCCAGCGGCAGGGGCAAGACGTGGGGAGCAGGAAAGGAAACAAGGCGCTCATCAGGTGGGGCGTGGGCTTCGGCCTCGAGTCCTCCGACCTCCCCCCGCTGGCCCCTCACCTCCCACCCACCCCCGTCTCCGTCTTCCAAACCCAGTGCCTCTCCTCCCCTGGACTGCTGGGCTCCAGGACAGTTTTATTGGAGTTTATGGATGGTATTAAATGAGGAAATGACCCAGGTTATGACAACATACGGCCTCAGCCAACAGGGTGTATAAATTGTCTGGGCTGTCACCGAAGGACGGAGGCGCACAGCGGAAACCTGCACGTCCCACCCCCTTTCTGCCTAGCCTGCAGGATGGGTGCTGGGAGCCCGGGCATGGCTGCTGCAGGGGGCTACGGGTCCAGCTCACAGGATGGCCAGCCAGCATGCAATCTGTTAGCCCCCCCCGCAAAGAGAAAGAAAGAGAGTCTAGAGAGGAAAAAAGGTAGACAAGCAGAGAGAAAAAGGATAGCGAGGATGATGCAGGCAGAGAGAAGAAAGCAGCTCAGCTAAAGTCAAAGGGAACAGGAGAGAGAGAGGAGAAGGAAGGGAGAGAGTGAGTGGCTGAGAGGGCCCTCATCTTTCAATGCCACCCTCCTTTCACCTGGCCTGGAGCCTGGCGCTCCTGCTTCCCTGAGCCCATCACGTGCCTTCCTGACCAACCAGCACGCTCTGTGACCTTGTACCTCCCCCTGGGGAAGGCGCCCTTCCCTCCTCTACCCCGGCCGCTCACTCATCTGTCAAGGAGCACCTCAAATGCCACCTTCTCCTTACCCCTCCCGCAACTCCTTTAAGTGGAATTCATCCTCCCTGGGGCTCTGAGGCCCGTGGATTTTCCCTCTGTTCTAAGACACTTGTAAATGTGTCTGTTTCCGTTTGTTGTTTAGACGTGTTTCTCCTCTCACTAGATTTCAAACCTCTTAAAAGGCCAGAGCTGAGACGTATTTATCTCTAAATCCCCACTTCGCATTTCCCTGGTGTCCAGCACAATGTTTTCTAAGCGCCCAGTTCATGTTTGTCCAATGAATGAGTGGATGGGTAGGACACGCAGTCAGAAGAGGAAAAAATGTAAGCTTTTAAAATGCTACATCCTTTCGAATTATGGTTTTCTCCAGATATAGGCCCAGGAGTGGGACTGCTGGGTCGTATGGTAGTTCTATTTTTAGAGTTTTAAGGAAACTCCATACTGCTCTGCACAGTGGCTGTACAAATTTACATTCCCACCAACATTATAGGAAGGTTCCGTTTTCTCCACACCCTCTCCAGCAATTATTGTTTGTAGATTTTTTGATAATGGCCATTCTGACCAGTGTGAGGTGATACCTCATTGTAGTTTTGATTTTACAATAGCCAGGACGTGGAAGCAACCTAAATGTCCGTCGACAGAGGAATGGATAAAGAAGATGTGGTACATATATACAATGGAATATTATTCAGCCATAAAAAGGAACGAAATAAAAATGAAAATTGCTGCAACATGGGTGGACCTAGAGTTTGTCATACAGAGTGAAGTAAGCCAGAGAGAGAAAGACAAATATCGTATAATATCGCTTATATGTGGAATCTAGAAAAATGCTACAGATGAACTTACTTGCAAAGCAGAAATAGAGTCACAGAGGTAGACAACAAACTTATGGTTACCAAGGAGGGAAGGAGTGGGTGGGATGAATTGGGAGATTGGGATTGACATATATACACAATTGATACTATGTAAAAAACAGATAACTAATACAGACCTACTGTACAGCACAGGGAACTCTGCTCAATGCTCTGTGGTGACCTAAATGGAAAGGAAATCTACAGAAGAGTGGATATATGTATATATATAGCTGATTCACTTTGCTGCACAGCAGAAACTAACACAACATTGTAAAGCAACTATACTCCAATAAAAATTAATTTAAAAAAAGTTACAGACTGAGAAAGGAAGGGGGGAAGAAAAGGAGAAAACAGAGAGAGAACGTAGGACAATTCTCAGCACACACATGGTGATATCAGAACCACAGAGCTGCCCCTCGGATTATGTATGCTCTGTGGTTCCCAGTCGCACTACGAGACGTCCTTCTCTGCAAACCTCAAAGCTCAACTCTGGACACATTTTCCTCCTACTCACATCAAGGGTCAGGTCAGTACAGTGAGGTTAAGGAATACTCAGTCCAAGGATCCTTACTGAACCAGCTGCAAAGCCACGTCTGCAACCTGGGTGCTCTTTCTCCTAAAGCAGAGTCCTAACCACTGGCCCATACAGCCAAGTTATGGCTCTAATGGGGCACAGGCGGTGGGGTAGAGCACCAGGGTTCAAATCCCGGTGCTGTAATTTATCACACAAATAACAGATCTGTAATTTATCACACAAACGATAGATCTGTGGGGTCTTCTTTCAGCCTGAGGCTCAGGCGGGGTTCCTTTAACATCGTGGATCTCAGCTGACTGACAGGTTGCCAGCAGTGGGTGCCTGAGGGGGACTCAGTAGTACCAAGTGTCAGAACCATCCCCAGCAACAGAGTAACTGTGGACAGGCTTTACCTTCGAAGAAAGCTCTTCAAAGTTCAAGCTACTTCCGCGGCTTGAACAGAAGTAGCTAGGGGCTGCTAGGGGCTCTAAATTCATTGGCCATCAAATTCCTATTCCTACAGCAGCCTCAGGGGTGGAGCTTAGTTCCTGATTTTACCTATAAGGCAACAGCATCCTAGGGATGTTAAGTGACTCCCCGTAAAGTCACACACCTAATAAAGGTCTGAGCCAGCGCTGGAATTCAAGTCTGCGGACCCCATCCAGTGTTCGTCCCACTACCTATTTTGTCTGCCCTACTCCTTGCAGCCACTTCGCCCATCTCTTTTCAACCCCTTACAGTTGAAATCCACACCCCATCTTGTTCTGCTGCACCTGCTTCCCCAAGGTCACCAAGGTCTCTTAGCAGTTCTTATCTCTCTTTTTGTAGCATTTGATGCCGCTGATTGCATTGTTCTTTTGAATTTCATGACACTATCCGATCCTGATTCTCAGCCGCTTCTCTGATTGGTCTTTCTCACTTCCTTAGCCAACTCCTCTTCCTTCTCCTCTCCACTAAATTCAGACTTTGTCCATGCCTCACTCTCCCTGGGCAATCTCGACCTTGCCTGTGGACTCCACATCTCATCTCTGCCCAGGTGATCCTACACCCTGACCCATGTCCTGGGTTACAAAACAAGCTCCATCTACCTGCTGGGCGTTGCCACAGGGACTTCCTTCTGGTGTCTCTTCCGGCAGAGAAGCAGAAAGCACAGTCCTTAAGAGCACGAACTCTGATGCAAGCCTATCTGAGTGTGAGTCTTGACTGGGTCACTTACTAGCTGTGAGACCTCGAGCAAGTTACCCAAACTCTCTGAGACTGCTTTCTCATCTATAGAACTGGAATGCTAACAGCACCTCTCCTGCAGGGATGTCGTGAGAACTAAAGTGAGTTAATACATACAAGGCACTTAGAGTGGTACTGACGTGCTACAGGACTCATTATTATTATTCCCAATACATCATGTCTGTTATATACTTTTCATACATAATCTGATTTGCTCTCCACACTGCCAGGAAGATTCATTATTATCCCCACTTTACAGATGGCAAAACTGAGGCTTAGAAAGTTTAAGTGACTTGTTCAAGGTCACACAGGTCATATATGGTAGAGCTGGGCTTGAATTTGGAGATCCATCTGGCATCAAAGCCCAAGCTCTTAACCACTTCACTTTACCCCCCTTAGCTCCTGAAGTTCAAACCGTGGTCACCCTTGACTCTTCCTTACCTTTCCTTACTGCATCTACTCACTCGCTATACCAATCAGGGGCCAGGTTCTGACCATTTGACCTGCTCACCCCCCACCATTCTTTCCTTCCCACTCCCACTGTCACAGATCCGTCAGCCCCTTTTGCTACCTGCCTCCTAAGGGCTTTCTCCGTCTCCAGGATTCTTCATTTTCCAATCTGTTCTCCAAAGCAAGGCCAATTATAATCCTAAACGCAGGTCTGCGTGCTCCTGCAGGGCAGAAAGCTTGTCTTATTTATCTCTGTGTCCTCCATGCCTAGCACAGGGCTGGACTCAGAGTTACGTGCTCAATAAATAGCTGTTGAACCACACTGAAGCCCACTCAACTCTTTTCATAGAAAATTGGAAATAAACTAAATGTCCAATCGTAAGGCAATAGTTATCTAAAGTGTGGGTCATATACCCAAGTGGAATATTACTTAGGCATTTAAAATGCTTATGAACAGTTTATAATAATATTAAAAATATTTACATAATAATATTAAGAGAAAGAAGCAGGATATGAAATTATATGTATATCTACATGAAGTCTACAACTAAGCAAATACACAAAATTGTTATGCACTGAGGAGTGATTGGAAGAAGAGGTTATAAAAGCCCACATTTATTAAGTGCTACTTATGGTCCATTCTAAGCACTTTATGTGAATTGACTTATTTAATTCTGGCAACAACCTGATGTGAAGGATACTGTTACTGTCACCCTCATTTTACAGATAAGAAAACAGAAAAGTTAAAGGGCAGAGTCAGGCTTCAAACTCCCAGTCCCTCATTCCAGGGGCCGCTCCTTAACCACTGCACATCTCCTCCCACTTCACGCCCGCTCACCTGGAACACACTCCATACTTTCCTACCTGAACCTACTCCCAAGTTGTTCTCTCCGACTAGACCAGGGGTCTTAACCTTCTGCTTGAGATCTATGGGCAGAAGTCAGTGGTCCGTGAACATTTTGGGGGAAGAAAAATGGCATTATTTTCTCTAACCCCTAACAGAAATTCAGCATTTCCTTCAATTTGGAATATAGGCAATAAACCACAGTATATTAACAGTTGTTGTGACTTTGTCATTGATAGACATCGTGAGTGTTTTCATATCACATTACAGTGCTGCAGATGTCTTAAAATATCATTCATGTGGATAATTACTTTGAAATTACACTAGTAGTTAGGTTTGGCTATTGAATACATTAATAAAGAAATACATACATTAATATATCACTATTAAAATATTTTAACTGCATTTCCATATAATTGGTTTCCCTGGTCATCCTATCTATGTAATTTTATTCATTTAAAAACTTTTTTCTGAGAAGGAGTCCATTAGCACCCACAGACTACCATGGTCTAGGCCCTCTCTTGCCCTTCCGCCTGGAAAACTCCTACTGATCCTCCAGTGCCCCACTCAGTTCTTGCCCACAGGTGAGAAGGTGCCGTTCCCTCCCAATATTCACATCACACCGTGGCTCTGAGTCAGCTTCATGCTGGGCAGGTCAGCATCCTTGTTCTCTGAATTCCTGGCCAGCTTCTGCCCCAAGCTAGCTCATTATGCCGGGTCTCAGTAAGGAGAAGCTTCTCCTAAAAAGAAATTCTTACAGAAGGTCACAATCCCTTATTCCCAATTCCAAAATCCAAAAGGCTCTGAAACTGAATGGTTTCATCAAACTCATTTGGTGGCAAAATCTGATCTAAACAGATAGATGTGAAGCTATTTATAATATACGAATATCTGAATGTAAGCGTGCATTTAATTTTGAGTGTGGGGTTCAGCCCCAAGCCCCATCTGAGATGCCACTTAATGTACGGTGTAAGCACCACATGACCTTTCCAGCATCCGGCAAGTTCTCAAATCTAAACACATCTGGCCTCAAGGGTTCGTGGACCTGTGCCTGCTGTTGTGAGTGTCCATCTCCCATTTCCCACTGGATCGGAAACTCCTTGAAGGCAGGGGTCACATTTATTCAGTCCCAGCAAAAAGGAATTAGTCAACAGATGTTTGTTCAACTGAATTGAAATGATTCAAAATGAGTGCAATGAAAGTGAATTATCATCTTCCCAGCAGCCACGGCCTGGGGATTTCCTGGGATCTGGGAATTGTTCTTTCACTCCCTATGAAGGGTGCAGGCATCGTTTCAGTAGAAATGAAAATCGGTTATAAAGGACCTCAGTTCTGAAACTTCCTGGACCCTGTTTCTGCAGGCCCCAGCTGTCCCGTGAGGCTCTCTGAGCAGTTTGAGGGGTGGAGGAGAGGGAGGTGCACTCTTACTTCCGCCTCCCAGGGTGCAGGGAGAGGTGAGTGCTGTTGCCATGGCAACCAAGTTTCCCAGCCAGCTGAGGAGTTGGAAGGCAACTGACAGAGCAGCTGCAGGAATAAAACGCCATGATGGGATGTTGTAAGAAGGGGAAACTTCTTCCCCTGGAGATACCAGCTTCGGCCTGGGTTTGAAGTCTCCTTAGACACCCGGGCTGGACAGGAGGTGCTTATGGGAACTTCACCTTCTCTGAGTCTTCACAGGGAAGGGAAGGGTCTGGCTGTGCTGAAGATGGTGCAGAGCACTCACAGGCTCACTGGTGGCAGGCCCTCCAGGGAAGGGGCAGCTTCCGGGGTGGGGACGAGGAAACTGGGGCTTCTTTATTTACAGCATGGCGCTCCCTGAGCCCCTGTGGTAAACAATCGGGGCCACCGGTAGCTGATAACGATGTGGAGCAGAGGCCGGGAAGACACTTCAGGGCGCCGAGGCCCGAGTGGGGCAGGAGGGCAGGTCTCTCTGTGTGCTTGGTCATGGTGTCCACTGAGCACAGAGCAGAGCCCTCACTATCCGGAGTGAGGCAAACAACCGTCTCCATCAGCACCAAGAACCGCCTGCTCCTTGAGCCAGAGCCTTGGGAGCATGGTCCACTCTCAGTTCTGTGAATGGACCAGGGGCTGAATGGACTGGCCTTGCTGGCCTCAGAGCCGAGAGGGGCGCTGTGAGGGTGCAGTGCCAGGTCTCTGCACTGTCACGCCCCACAGTGGGGACCTCCCTGGTCAGCGTGCCCCAGGGTATCGGAGAACTCAAAACTGCCACTGGCTGTCACAGGGATGAAATGAACAGTGTGGGGAATATAGTCAATGATAACGTAATATCTTTGTATGGTGACAGATGGTAACTAGACTTATCATGGTGATCATTTTGTAATACATAGAAATATCAAATCACTATGTTACACACCAGTAACCAACAGCGCTGTAGGTCAATTATTCTTCAAACACAAACAAACCAACTCATAGGAAAGATCAGATTCATGGTTACCAGAGGCAGAGGGTGCGGGGAGGGGGAATTGGATGAAGCAGTCAAAAGGTACAAACTTCCAGTTATAAAAGAGCTAGGGATGTAACGTACAACGTGATAAGTATAATTAACACAGCTGTATGGTATATATGAAAGTTGTCAAGAAAGTAAATCCTAAGAGTTCTCATCACAAGGAAAAAATTTTTTCTATTTCTTTAATTTTGTATCCATGTGAGATGATGGACGGTCACTAAGCTTACCGTGATAATCATTTCACGATATATGTAAGTCAAATGTTATGCTGTACACCTTGAACTTACACAGTGCTGTATGCCGATTGCGTCTCAATAAAACTGAAGGAATACAAACCGACCGTTGGCTCCTCTCACCAACGGCGTATCATTCAAAGCCCTCAGCCTGGTCCCAGACCACCATGGAAGCAGCAACACCATGTACGGGGAGTTTACACATGCAGGCACCGGGCTGGCAGACACAATACCACCCTGAATCCTTACAACCATCCAGAGAGCGAGGAGTTACAATACTAGTTCTACTACTAAATAATACTAATAGGTGAAATTTATCAAGAGTTCACCTGACTCCTGGCACTGCTCTAAGTTTTCTAAGCACATCATCTCACTTAATCTTTCAGCAACCTCATGAAGTGAGAACTCTTATTGTTCCCATTTTACAGATGAGGAGTTTGAGGCACAGGAGATAAGCCCCCAGTGCTGGGGATTAGGATCCTGACCTCTATTCTACAGAGCTCTCCAGTCCTGGCCTTCATCACCACCCCGGCAGACACTCCCTGTTTTAGCCACACCCAGCTGTCATTGTGCCCCGAGGTATTCCGTTTTTTTTCCTTCCTCAAGCATGCTATTAAGGCTTCTGCGTGGATGCCCTCACCTGTCAAACATTCCAAGCTCTGGCCCAGTGGCCTTACCTGACCACCTAGCTACACCTATGACCTATTTCTGACCTCCTTCTGCCCTTGTCTGAGCCACTCCCTGGCAAGCCCACAGCAGAGCTACTGAGATTTATGTCACTTTTCAGATGTGTGGTCTTAGCTGCCTCCTGGGAAAGACTGCAAGAGAGCCTGTTTCCCCATCTGTAAAATGAGGAGGTTGGGCCAGGCCATTTCTAACCACTGTAATTCAATGCATTTCTGAGTCCCTGTTATGCATATGTGAGGTGGGAAAGGGAAGCAGGGAATGCGTGTTGAATGACTCATTACTATTCGGATGCCTTTCTCTTCTGGCTTCTCACCTTTTTCCCTTATGCTGACTTGGAGTCATTCTATTGAGCTGATGGAGGGATGTTAGCCTTTACTTACTAGAAGCAGCTCTGAATCAGCGGTGGTCGTGCCCACAGAGCCTTCGAGAAGCTTGGGATCCTGTGCAGGAGGGGCAGCTGGAACCTCACGCTCTGCGCCCATCTCTAGGCACTGGGGCCTCACGGGGCCCGAGAACCAGTGAGCCTCTAGGTTTCCAGGGGAAACAGTGTGGACAGCTGATAGCACGCTTGTCCTCAGAGAGACAAGCCAGGGCAGAGGTGAGGGTCTGATAGGGAGGCTCCTGCTTTTAGCTCTGCAGTAAATTAAACCTCAGACTGGCTCTGGCAGCAGCAGGGATGGTGCCTCAGGGTGTCTGGGTGATAAGGGAGGGGGTGGCACTTAGTTTAGCTCTAATACGTTCGCTGTAGGAGACACAGGGATCTATAGGAACAGAGGAGGGCAATGCTGTGGGAGCTTTCTGCACAAGAAAGGCAGAGATGGAGATAAGATACTTGAGCAAGGAGGGAGGGATGGGAGATGACCTGATAGGTCTTGTCCAGCCCTCTTATTTCAAATCTGTGGGCTGCGCAGAGGGAGCTGGGAAGTCAAACATCAAGAAGCCTGAGGCAATGATGGTGACCAGGCAGAGAGGTAGAGGGGATCAGACGTGGGTCTGAGGAAGCTTTACGGGTGACCCTCACTTTAAATAAACCCACTATATGAAAATCTATGTGAACCAGATAAAAGCGGGGTGGTTTGCTACTTGTATCCTTCCAGTGTCCAGGTTGTTATTAACACCCCGTGTGATACTTTCCATCTCCCAGCCTTGCTTTCAACTATCAAATGAGATGGTTGAACTCCAGCATCTTTAGTTTTACACTTCATCCTCTTTGATTCTGAAATTGCCATTGTTTCCCTTGAATGACACGTCCATCCCAAACGTGACTCATTATTTGTGCAGAGTTTTTGAAATTCACCTATTGCCGAGAGCGGGCACAAGAGTACCCTGTAGGATTGCTACCACCTCCATTTAGATCAGAGCCTCTGCTTTCCTCAACCAAGAATGTCATCACTAGGATCTCTTTTATCCCCTTGAAGCGGAGTCTCTGGGCACGGCACCGGGTGACAGGTGTGAGGTTGGGGGCATTCGTCAGGGCCCCAGAGCCACTCAAGTAGTTTTACATTAACAATGCAAATCAACCCCAGGCCACTAGCCCAGGGAAGACACAGCCACCACGAGACTGAGCAGTAGCTGGCTCTGGGAGGCACAGAGCTGTCGAATGCATCAACCCAGAAAACGGGAAAGAGAGGGGAATATCCAATTATGATCGAGGCCCCACGAGGCACCTGACATTAAGACAGGCGGTGTGAGAGGAGCCCGGGAGGTAGACGGTGCTGCCAGGTAGGGATGGCTGAACCCTGAGACAGGGAGAGAGACATGATGGTAAGAGGGGGAGGAAGCCAGCTCCAAGGTGGGGAGGTGGTGGCGGTGAGAGAATAAAGCCAACAACGAAATCCATAGCTGCCACTTACTAACTACCTGGTATGTGCACGGTGCTAATGAACTCACCTGCACTGTCTCGTGTCCTGCTCCGGATGACCCTAGGAGGTGTTATTACCATCACCTCATTTTACGAATGAGGAAACGGAGGCATGAAATGGCTAAGCAGCCTGTCCACTGTCACACAGCTAGTAAATAGCAGAGCCAGGATTGAAACCTGGTCGGTCTGATCCTAAAATCCACGCTCCTACGCTCTATACCACAGTCTCCCCAACGTAGGGATCGCAGAGCTGTTGTTCCTCCTTCATCTGGGGATCCTGCCTCCTTTTAATCTCCTTCCCCCATCCTGCCACTGAGCCCCCCCCAGTTCCGCCCCATCCCACTTCAGCTAAACGCGGTAACCCACCACCCACTCTCCCCCTTACTGTGGGAGGGAAAGAGCGGGGCTGGAAGCTTTCTATGAACTATCTGGGTGGTGTTTAAAATCCACTGTGGGAGAGCAGCTCAGGCTTTAGATGAAAAGCCTTTGGGGTAGAAAGATCCAAAAGCCTTCTTTGCTAACAAATGCTAATCATGCCTCAAACACAGTGAGATGTAAAAGCTGAACCAAGGGCCACGTGTTAGTAAGATACTTGGTGCCTAAAAGAGGGGCCTTAGAAAGATGCTCCAAAGGTCTGTAATGTGGAATAAAGATATCAGTTTCCTTTCTTCCCCTGATTCATCCAGCTTAATATTTTAGATGTATTGACTCCACCAAGCCTGGGTCATTGGGAGAAGAAATTTACGTCTGCTAATGACCCCCATCCTCAGTGGGCAATCCATGCTTTCTGTTCTGCGAGGGAAACCCTGAAGAACCAAAGAAAAAGAAGGGGGAGCTGGTTTTTCAAAGAATAGACTACAGAACTATTTAGCAATCTGGACCCCTGTCTGCGACCTGCCCTCATGGTCAAAAAAAACCCACTACACGACAGACAGGACCAGGAGATTCATGAGAAGTCATTGCTGGTATTTCTGCTTTCATTTTGAAGATTCTGAGAAATCTGAATCTTCCTTTTGTTGGACTAGAATTTAACCTCTATGACAACTAGAATTTCTACCTGTGCCCTGCTGAATCCCCATTGCCTAGGATAGAGTCCAGCAGGCACTCACTAAATATTTACTGACTGACCAAGTGAATAAATGAATGACGATTCCAGGTACCAGTTCCACCATGCCTTCTTCTGAAGGAATCTGTGTCCATAGATCCTGCTGGCCTCAACAACCCTGTTTTGTGTGACAGAAATCCATCCTCAGTCTTTAGGAGTGGACTTTCTCCCCAAGGGTAGTTCTTAGGTCATCTGGTCAATGCCTGTGGCTTGTGAGACCAGCCATGGCAAGATGAGCTAGACCAATCAGATCCTCTACCTTGAAAATTCAAACCAAGAGGCACTGAGGGAAGCTGCACACTGAAGAGAGACTGTAAGCCACCTGAGGGCAGGGACTGTGTCTATCTTGTTTTCTGCATTGTTCCCAATGCATGATATTCCTGAGTCAGGCCTGAAATAGAGCAAATGCTCTATAAAAGTTTGCTGAATGGATATTGTCAACTGGGCCTGGATGGCCATTATGGGACATGATGAATAAACCAGGGAAACCAAAGTAGCAGAGAGGGAAGAGCAAGGATCCTATACAACAAGAGCACTAAAGACGCTGTGAGACAGACAGAGAGCCCCTGCCTTCCTCCCGTCCTGCTCTCTTTGGATCCATACAATATCCTACCAATTGTACTTAAGCCAGTGTAAATGTGTTTCTTCTGTTGCAATATTAATAACCCAGATGAGAGCATCACTGGACCCACAGGCAGAAGACCAGATGTCTGACATGTATATTTAAGTGAGTTGTTCTTTAGTTTGGTTTGCTTTTGCCATTGAGTGTCATTAAAGGTTGAAATGGGCTAGAAAGGGAGGAGATGGGACTCCAGAGCCTTAGGGAACGGAGGCCATCATCTCTCTGGGCTGAGGGTCTCCCCCTCCTTCCCTCTGACCTGGAGTTGTTCATCTCCAGCTTAGCTACAAGCCACCACCCCATTAACCTGGAAGCTCATCCTGTAAAGTCATCAAAGTAATACCAGCCAACCACCAGAGAAGTGCAGGGGAGGTGGAGTGGATGGGACACTAGACTTGCAGGGTCGTGATGCAAGTTCAGGGTCCAGGACTTGCTCAGCCATTGACTAGCTCTGGAGTTGGGCAAGTTATCCAATGTCTTTGAGCCTCAGTTTCTTTGGTAAAGTGGGAATAATAACACTTAACTCTCTGGTTGTTGGGAGAATTAAAAGCAGTGCCCAGCACATAGGAGGGGCTCCATAAGTGTGACTGGAGTGACCTACTGAGTATGAATGTGAAGCACTGCAACTCACAGAGGATTTTCCTATATTGCAAGTCATTTAAATCTCACAATGACTTGCAAGATTTGCAAAGTAGACCTTAGCGTTCCCATTTTACGGATGAAGAAACTGAGGTTAAACAGAATCACTGACTTGTCCAAAGTTACCCATAGAGTGAGTGGCTGATGTCCAGCCCAAGTCTCAGCTTCTTCCCACAACGCTGCCCTCAGCAAAAGAAAGCAAGACAGGAAACAGATGTGCCATGACTATGCTTCCCTGGGGCTGGCTGAATCTCTCCTTTCTTAATCCCATATAAGGTTTCATTCAGGGATCTGTGTACAAAATGTCCAGGAGATGAATGAATCAATATATGAAGGAATGAATGAGTGGGTAAATGAAGGAAGGAATGAATTCCCTGTCTTAATTCTACTCCACACATGATTTGCAACAAAACCTGGGATCTTGTCTAGACTAAGCCCTATAGGGCTTCCTGGTGCATGTTTCTCTTCCTCTCTTGGGAATATCTACATCACAGGCCCGGCGATGGGTGAGGCTCACACCACCAGCCCCTCCTCTGCCAGCAAGGGAAGCAGAGGGCAGCCCTGCCCATGCTACGTACTGGTTTCTGCAGTCTCGTACTCGCTGTCTCTGAGAAGCTCAAAGATGTCCACTTCGACCTTGGCCTTGCCCAGCCTCTCGGGAGCACGGTTGATGCGGTTCTTGGCCAGGGTGATGGACAGCCGCTCCCCTCTGCTGCACTCCATGGGGTCATCCAAGATAGCAGCTGTGGGCAGGCAACCACATGGACACAGTTGGTACCCTCTACCGTTACGCCTCCTGCTGCTCCAGTCTTCCCCCAGTGCCGCCTTCCACCTCCACCCTGCCATCCTCAGAACTGTCCCCAGAGCAAGTCCTCTGCACGCTAAGGGTCTAGGTTTGTAGCCAGGTGTAGCAGTGAACTCTAATGTGGCTAGCCACCTCAGGAACACTGTAATGCCATGGCAGGCCACCAGGGGCCCCACCTGTAAGAGGTCCCCAGGCTCAGGCATAGCGATACCCTTCGATCTAGGTTTACCTGCACACATGGGCACACGTGTGCAAAGGGAGGGAGATGGCAGCAGTCCTTTGAAAATGGTATTCTGGGCATATGAGAAACTCTCCTTGAGGTGATCTAGGGTTGAAGAAGGCCGGGTTTGAGGGGGAGACCTGTGCTATCAAGGAGCAGCTGCAGGGTCCTGCTGAACGCTGGTTGTCCGTGCTCTGACACCGATGAGACACGTCACCTAGCGAGCTACACAGTTCCTATGAACTTCTGTCCTCACTGAACATGGGGAACAGTGAGACAACCTCATGGCATTGGTGTGAGAATTCAGTAAGACAATGTATCTAAGTGGCACACCATCAGAATTTAATCAGTGTGACAATCAGTGTGAATGGTTGGAGTGGTGTGGTACCAATAGCTGCCCAACTCCTGGAAGCAGTATTAAGGATACGTGTTAACCTGAGTTCAAATCCCAGCCCCGCCCCGTCTTAGCTATGGGACCTCTGTTTCCTCACTTGTAAAATGGGGAGAGAGCCTCTTCTTTGGGCTCCAGTGAAGATGACATGGATAATGCGTGTGAAGTGCTCAGCACAGTATCCGGTGCACAGCAGACACTCAGTAAATCTGGCCATTGATATCATTCATTCTCTTGGTAGAGGAAGTTACACAATTGAAAATCTCTGCACAAAAACTTGTACCCAGGAGTATGGGTGAAGGGATAAATTAGGAGGTTGGGATTAACATATACACACTGCTATATATAAAATAGATAACCAACCAGGACCTCCTGTATAGCACAGAGAACTATACTCATTAGTTTGTAATAACCTATAAGGGAAAAGAATCTGAAAAAGAATATATATATATATAACAGAATCGCTATGCTGTATACCTGAAACTAACACTATACTGTAAATCAACTGTACTTCAAATTAAAAAAATAAAAATAAAATATGTCATAAAAATAAAGTTACTCTGTCTAAATAATAAAAAAAAAACTTGTATACAAATGTTCCAAGCAGCATTATTCATAATAGCCAAAAAGTGGGAAAACCCAAATGTCCACCTACTGATGAGTGAATGAACAAAAATGTAGTATATCTATACAATGGAATGTTACTCAAAAATACAACGGAATGAAGTACTGATGTATGCCACACATGGATGAACCTTGACAACATTACGCTCAGTTGAAGAAGCCAGACACAAAAGATCATGTGTTGAAAGATACCATTTATATGAAATGTCCAGAACAGGCGAATAGAGACAGAAAGTAGATTAGCTGTTGCCCAGTGGCAGTGGCGGTGGTGAGTGAGGGAGCTGGGGAGAAATGGAGAGTGACCACTAATGCACATTGTGTTTGTTGGGGGATGACAAAAATGTCCTAAAATTGATCATGGAGATGGCTGCAAAACTCTGTGAATACACTAAAAAACGTTGAATTGTATACTTTAAATGAGTGAATTGTGTGGTATATGAATTATATCTCAATAAAGCTGCTACAAAAATAAAGATCAAGCTTATCTTGCAGAGGGTGAAGCCGCAGAAGGGCAACACAGAGAATCAAACCTAATAGATTTCACTGACATGTGACCCTTGAATCTCTGTGGCTGGTATGGACAGAGACCCAGTTTCTACGCCATCTTTTCTGTATAAGGTTCCCATATCTCCTGTGACCCATTTTCCAAACCAAAACCAGGACACAGAATATGACAAAGCACTTTTTTTCTGATTTGTGGATTTATTTATAGGCATAGCCTTACTGAACAATAGAAATTAGATTTCATTTACACGGGTTGGCCATACATGGGGCCACAGAGGTTCATCCCAAGAACTAGGCAATAAAGTAGGCTTCTGTGAGTTAAGTAGCAAAGTCCATGCACACCTGATAGGATTAGCCCCCTGAGGGAATGGACAAAGGACCGGTAAATGTATGACTGAAGAGCCCAGAGACACCTACAATTCCTACCCAGGTCACATTAGGGAAGCAAGACCAGAATGAGATGATTACTTAGGAAGCAGAAATGTGAATAATTACACTGTGCTGTCCCAGGAAAGGAAGACTTTGGGAATAGAAGGGAAGTGGGGCAGCCCAGAGGAGCGATTCTCAAATGGTGTTCCTTGGAGGGCCCCTGGGTTCCTTCAAGAAGCAGAGGGGAAGGCTGAAGGGAGGTCTCTAGCCCCACACCAATTTCAACCAGCACAACTCCACATCCATCAGTTTTAGATATCGGAGTTCTCCAAAAGACATGTTGTGGGAAAAAAAAAGTTTCACTGTTAAAAATATAATAGAAACCGTTAGCCCAGCCCTGGAGCATAGAAAAGAGACATCTAAAGTGTCAGGAATTGGCAGTGCCATCCTGCACGAGTCACGGGAAAGAGGCACTGGGTCCATGGGATACTAGCCTCATGTTAATAGGTACGCATTTATCCAGTGACAACGTCAGGGTAAGTCCTAGTGGACTTACCTAGTCTCACTTACTGTCTGCAACAACTCTGTGAGATAAGGGTGTTATCTGTGTCATCCTCACTTGGAGATGAGAAAACAGAGGTCACAGAGGTCAAGTGACCCGCCTTCGTTCACAGGGCTGGTGAGTGTAGAGGAGGGAGGGGATCCCAGGTCAGTTTCATATGGACCCTGCATCCTTAACCACAGGGCATATTCCTTCTAAAGAAATTCATCTTCCCAGGGGTTTGCTGCTGAGAAGGGAGTAGGCTAGGTAGGTGTGTCTTAGGCAGCTCACACTGCTATAAGAAAACACCACAGAGTGGGTGGTATTTATTTCTCACGGTTCTGGAGGCTGGGGAGTAGGAGATCAGGGTGCCAGCATAATTGGGCTCCAGGGAGGTCCTGCCTCCTGGTTTGCAGATGGCTGTCTTCTCCCGATGTCCTCACATGGCAGAGAGAGGGAGATCAAGCTCTCTGGTCACTTTGAAAAGGGCACTGGGGTCTCACCTTCAGGACCTCTCCTAAACCCAATCACCTCCCAAAGTGGGGAGGGATAAATTGGAAGTTTGGGATTAGCAGGTACAAATGACTTTCTATAAAATAGATAAACTACAAGGTCCTACTGTATGTATAGCACGGGGAACTATATTCACCATCTTGTAATAAACCATGATGGAAATAAATATATATAAAACTGAATCACTTTGCTGTATACCAGAAATTAACACAACATTGTAAACCAACTATACTTCAATTAAAAAAAAAAAAAGGTGTGTGCTATGGACTGAATTATGTTCCCCCCAGATTCCTTTGTTAAAGCTCTAATGCGTGCATTAAGAGAGATAGGACCTTTAAGAGGTAATTAAGGTTAAATGAGGCTGTAAGAGTTGGGCTCTGATCGCTTAAGATTGGCGTCCTTAGAAGAAGAGACATCAGAGAAGGTTCCCTCCCACTTTCTTCCACCCCCAAGGCAGGAAGCAGGCTGTCTCTAGGAACTGACCCTGCAGCACACTGACATCAGACTTTTAGCCTCCAGAACTTGAGAAAGAAATGCCCCTTGCTGAAGCCATCCAGCCTGTGGTATTTTATTATGACAGCCCAAGGTGACAAAGACAATGTGCTAATAAATATAAACCCTCACACGCAGGACACCAGCCAGCCATGTGACACCACACGATGAACTCACAGAGCGTCACCAGACACACTTTGAGACAGAGGGATCATGGCCGGGGGTGGGGAGAGGGGATGGCAGGGAAGAGAGAATGTGGGAATGATACACTAAGGGGCACACGAGGTCCCCTCGGTGCTCAGCACTCAGGACTCTGCGTTCAGAGGCACCTGGCAGGGGCTCACCAACTCACGAAGATCCACAGTCCCGCCCTCCCTTCCCAGCCCCCGTGCCATCCCGGGCCCCACTTTTTCATTAGGTTTTAGGTTTTAGACAATAATTAATTTCTGGCTGGGAACAGCCTCAACTGGGTGGTTGGCTGGCATCAAGCATACTGGGATGAGAATAATTAGGATGACAACAGGAACTGGATTCCAGGGCTGGGGGCAGCGAGGATGAGGTACAGGCTCAGGCCTTCTAGGGACGTCAGAGGACCATGTCCCCCACAGGCATTACCGAGCAGCGCCCCTGCTGTCCAGCCCTCACCTGCGGGGCCCGGGGGCGAAGGGGAGCCCCTGGCATAGGACTGAATGTGCAGCCGCTGCTCCTAACCTTCATCCCCAGGCCTGGCTGTCGGGCCGGGCCAGGATGCTGAGTCCCCAGCCGCTGCCTAAGGAGGGGCCACGTCATCTGGCACGTCCTCCAGCCCTGCAGACAAGTCAACCTGCGGCCACTGTGAGGCTGGTCTGGGCTGGGGGTGGTCTGGCTCTGCAGCAAAGGCCAGGCGGAGACGGGGAGACGTGTTTAGGGACCAGGGTCTGCCCCCTTTCCAGCCATGGGGGCTCTGCAATGACTCTTCCAACCCACATGGACTCATGACTCCTTCCCGCCCAGGGAGCCACGAGCCCTCACATTTCCCTTGGCCTTTCTCCCCACGAGCCAAGTGCTTTACCCTCTGCTGGGACCTCTCTGAGTTCTAAGGCTCGTGCCAAGGAAAGGGTGGCCTGTTGACTCTGCCCACCTCCACCCAAGCGTCCCTCCATATTCTGGGCCCACACCTATATCCACTCTGGAGAGGACGCCTCCCCCAGGGCTGGCAGGCTGGGGCTGCCCACTGGGGTGCTTTCTTACTCACCCCTAGTGGTCGTGGCCATGACCACCCAGGGGAGGATGTGTGATCACTGACCCGCTCAGACCCCTTAGGCTTCCCCATGGTCTGAAGGGTTGGTCCCAATCGAGCCTGCAGGATGGCATCAGGCCCTCCACACCTTTCTACCCGTGGCACCCCTTCCATCCCCCTGGGGACAGCGCCTCTGAGCTAGGACCTGGGCTGACCAGTTATGTTCCCTCCTCCGTGCCTCTACTGACACTGGCCCTGCCTCTTATTCCCCCTCTCCCTACAAGGCCCACCTCAGACCACCTCTTCCAAGAAGTCTCCCCTGACTCCCCAGCCCAGTGCTCTCCTTGGATTTCCACGCACTGCCTTGGAGGGGTATTTATCTTTCCATTTCTATGTGAGTTTCCTCATCTAGCTTGTACCTTAAAAGCCCAGAGCGATCCCTCGTTCCTTTGAAACTCCCCAGATTCCCCATCCCACATCAATTCCCCCTTCTTAGAACACTCACAGAAACTTCTCTGTACCTGTCCTCAGACAGTAACCACTTCTGACTTTCTATTATTTATTATGCCTATTTGTCCATCTTTTCTCCCCTATAGAGCTGGCTCCCTGAGGGCAAGGGCCATGCCTTATTCATCTCTGCAACTGTGCAATTCCAGATACATACGCATTGAGCCCTTAATGAATGGTATTGAGTGAATAAATAATGTAAGGCCACTGTATTCTCATGCCCTACAGCCAGGAGCAGACACTGCGCCCGGTGCAGTAGGCATTAGACTAGGCGTGGATTGGGGGCAGCTCCTGTGCTCGGGCCTGCAGGGCAGAGGACCTGTGCGGAGCCCTCCTTCCCAGGTTTGGGGCTTTCCTGCTCTCTGCTCACCTGTGGCCATCAGAACGGGGCTTGCTTTCCCTCCACAATTTCTCAGCAGCCCACAAGTGACCCCTCAGATGCAAAATCAGCCTCCTTAATCCCTTGATCCTTCCAGAGTCCCGCTGCTGAAGATTTCGAAGCACTTCGATAACTCTTACCTCTTTAAGGGCAGGAGTAAAGAGGTTTTACTGGAGAGGCTTTAATAGGCAGTATCTATAACGCGCCTACAGCTGTTAGAGCCCTGTGCTAACAAGAAGAGGAGGCGATGTGAGCCTCCAGGGAATCGGTTGGCTTTGCTCCCAAGCCAAGCCCCAGGCTGCTTGCTCCCTGGGGCCCCAGCCCCTCACCATCACTCATCGGGCATCTCACTCACCTGTGTCCTCCCAGTGCCTCTCGTTTCACCCCTGTTGGTCCCAGTCATCTTGCTGGAGGCAATCGCACCACTGTGCAGGCTGCTCCTACCACAAACTCACACCCTCCCCCTCACCTGGGGGGCAACACGCATTGTATCCTTGTCCTCTGACATTACAGAGTATCTGTTTGCTGGGGCTGCCATAACAAAGCACCACGGACGGGGTGGCTTAAACAACAGAAACTGATTTCCTCACAGTTCTGGAGGCTAAAGGTTCAAGACCAAGGTGTCGGCAGGTTTGGTTTTATTCTGAGGCCTCTCTCCTTGGCTTGCAGATGGCCGTCTTCTCCTGGTGTCTTCACAAGGTCTTTCCACTGTGCATGTCTGTGTCCTAATCTCCTCTACTTAGAAAGATATCGGTCATGTTGGCTTATGGCCCACTCATACGACCTCACTTTAACTTAATTACCTCTTTAGAGACCCTACTTCCAAATACAGTCACATCCTGAGGTCCTGGGTGTTGAGATGCTAACAGATGAATCTGGGTGGGGAGGGACGGTATACAATTCAGGCCATACCACGGGCCTTCACCTCTAGCCACTGCCCACTCTCACCTCCTCACTCTCAGCCCACGGGCTGGCTAAACCGAGGCCGCTCTCGGTGAACTGCCTCAACTTTGTGACCCGACCTCTTTCCACTGGGCTCAGATGAGGGGGGTCCTGTGAGAGGAGGTCCCCAGGCCCGGCTCTCTGCCTCACCACGCCTCCCTGCTCTACTTTGTGTTCAGTGTCTGTCCCAGACCCACTCATTCCCCTCCACTAAAACATGGCCAGAGCCCTCCCCTCCCATCGGGACCCTCCACTGACCACACGGACCAAGCATGTCCCTCCGGCCCTCCCTTTACCCCACCTGCAACTCGGGTCAGGCTTCTCCAGTGATGGATCAACGTTTTCTAACTCTACCTCATCCCACCCTGGACTCTCCCTCTGTCCCCACCACCCACTCAAACTGTACTCACAAGGCAAATAACCTTCAATAGCCCATTTTTGCAAAACTGGTGGACACGTTTGATTCCTTGTCTTATTACGTCCCGAGCTGGCATGACTGTTTGTATCTGCCACGAGCTGTTCAAAGAACATCGTGTGCATCACCTCATTTAATCCTCACACAACCCTACAGGTTACTGTTCCATTTTATAGGTGAGAACACTGAGAAAGAGGCCGGTTAAGCAACTTGCCCAAGACCACCCAGCTCTTAACGGCAGCCTTGGCCCAGCCCATGAGCCACTAGACCACGTCATCAGGTCGCCTCCCGGGTTCTCTTTGCATCTGAGGGTCCCCGGTGTTCTTTTGTGTCTGAGACCCTCAGCTTCCGTGGCTTCCATGGCACGACACCCCTGGGACTTTCCTCCTACTTCTCTGCCCATTCTCTCAAGGTACACTTCTCCCGCCTGACCTTTAAATACCGGGGAACCCCAAGGGGCTGTGCAGAGCCCTCTTCTCACCTCACTCCCAGGGGCTTCCTAAATGATCTCACTCACGGCCACCTCCATGGGGGTACTTGACTTATGTCCACCTGCCTGATGATCCCTCCATGCAAATGTCTGACGAGGATCCCGAATTTAGTAAAACCCAGACTAAACCCACCCTCTGCTCTCCGGCACTCTCCCTGTTACATTCCTGAGTTTAGTTAACAGCAGCACCAGCTACCCAGGCATCATGGCCTCACCCCAATTCCTCACCTCCTGGTTGCTTCTGATTTTCCCTCCTCAAGATTTCTCAAATCACTCCTTTCCTCTCTGGTCTCAACACTGCTGTTCTAGTTCAGTCCTTTCATTTCAGCGATTTCACTGCAACCTCATAACTCTCACTTTTTATTTTTTATTCTTAATGTTTTGATTTTTATTTATTTTTTTAATTGAAGTACAGTTGTTTTACAGTGTTGTGTCACCAGAGTTTTAACCACCACCCAGCACTCCACAATCACTCCCACACACAGCTGCCAGAGTGATCCCTTTAAGGTACAAACCCTCGCTTTTAGCTTCCGATCTCCAAATAAATGAATTACTTGATATGGCAGACAAGAGCTGGCTCTAACTTTTGAACCTTATATTCTGCTTCTCTGCTCATCTGTCTCCAGCTTCTAGAAATACTGAACCACCTAGCTCCTATAGCACCATCTAAGGTGCGCGCACGCACACACACACACACACACACACACACACACACACACAGTGCTGCTGTGTGCCAAATACTTTAGCTCAATCTCCTCCTCCTGCTTCCTCACCTTTGCTCACTCACCACTCCTACTCAGAATGAATCCTCAGCTCAGACCTCCCCTCCTTCTGGAAGCCTCCTCTGAACACAAAAGTTGATCAAGTGTCCCAACTATGTGTATTCATAGAATCCCATGCATCTTATACTCTAATTATCGGTTTAGTCTTTAACTTCCACTCTTTCATTTTTTCTGTCCCCAGTGCCTGGCACCTCGCCTGATAACACTTTATCAGTGTTAGAGCCAAATTTGTTTTGGCTTTTGAGGAATTTTATGCTGACTTCTATTCTTCCAACAAAATTACTATTCTGACCCACACATATATGGGCAACTTACTTTGACAACAAAGGCGCAGTGAAAAAAATGGGTTTTTCAACAAATGATGCTGGAACAGCTGGATATCCATGTGTTTTAAAAAAACTTCAAACCCCGTCTTATGCGATATACAGAATAAACTGTCTCAAACTATATACAAAAATTAATGCAAAATGGATCATAGACTTAGAATTATAAAACTTCTAGAAGAAAATCTTTGTGACCTTGAGTTAGAAAAAGATTTCTTAGATGTGATGACACCAGAAGCAAAATGCATGAAATTAAAAATTGACAAACTGGACTTCATCAAAATTTAAAATGTCTGCTCTTCAAAGACACTGTTAGTAGAATGAAAAGATAAGCCACAGACTGGGAGAAAATATTATATGCAAAGCATATACCTGAAAAAGACTTGTATCCAGAATATACAAAGAGCTCTCAAAACTCAACAATAAGAAATCAAACAACCCAATTTTTAAAGATGGGCAAAAGATTTGAACAGACGCTTCAACAAAGAGGTTATATAGGCAGCAAGTAATCTGTGAAATATGCTCAACAGCATTAACCATTGGGGAAACACAAAGTAAAACCCTAATGGGATATTGTCAGAAACCCATTAGCATAGCTAACACTTAAAACCTCAACCACACCAAGTTGGTGAGGAGGAACTGGACCTCTCATATGCTACTGATGGGGCTGTAAATGGGGTATGACCACTCAGAAAACCATCTGTCAGTTTCTTGAGAAGTTAAACATACATCTACTGTATAATTCAGCCATTTCACTCCCAGGTATGTATCCAAAAGAAAAGAAAGCATGTGTCTACACAAAAATATGTAGACAAATGTTCATAATTACTTGATCCAGAGCAGTCAAAGACTGGAAACAACCATCAACAGGTGAATGAATAAACAAACTGTGGTCTCTCCATACAATGAAATACTACTCAGCAATAAAATAGAATGAAAGAAGCCAGACAACAAAGACAACATACTGTATGTTTCCATTTTTATATATTTCTAGAAAATACAAACTAATCTGTAGTGCAGAAAGCAGATCAGTAGTTGTCTGGGGCTGGGGCTGGGGTAGGAAGGAGCAGAGTGACACCAGGAAACTCTTTTTGGGTGATGAAAAAATTCTCCATCTTGGTTGTGGTGATGGTAATTACAGGTGTATGCATGGCAAAACTTATCAAATTTTACACTTCAAAATATATGCAGTTTATTGCCTGTAAGTTATACCTCAGTTTTTTTTAACATCTTTATTGGAGTATAATTGCTTTACAATGGTGTGTTAGTTTCTGCTGTATAACAAAGTGAATCAGCTATACATATACATATATCCCCATATCTCCTCCCTCTTGCGTCTCCCTCCCACCCTCCCTATCCCACCCCTCTAGGTGGTCACAAAGCACCGAGCTGATCTTCCCGTGCTATGCGGCTGCTTCCCACTAGCTATCTATTTTACATTTGGTAGTGTATATATGTCCATGCTACTCTCTCACTTCCTCCCAGCTTACCCTTCCCCCTCTCCATGTCCTCAATTCCATTCTCTACGTCTGTGTCTTTATTCCTGTCCTGCCCCTAGGTTCTTCAGAACCATTTTTCTTTTTAATTCCATATATATGTGTTAGCATACGGTATTTGTTTTTCTCTTTCTGACTTACTTCACTCTGCATGACAGACTCTAGGTCCATCCACCTCACTACAAACAACTCAATTTTGTTTCTTTTTATGGCTGAGTAATATTCCATTGTATATATGTGCCACATCTTCTTTGTTACCTCAATTTTTAAAACAAGCTTTTATGAGAAAAACATTACTATTCCTCTGGCTCTTTCCTACCTTCTCCCTCCCCTCCTCCTCCCCCTCAGCAAATGAAGCATCTTAAACTCTGTGGTCTACACCTACTGCCTCCAATTCCTCTGCATCTTCTTTATCCTGAGCCTCCACCACCTCTGGATTCACCCTCAGAAATCACCAAGGTTCTCTTTCCTTGGTTTTCAGAGTTTTGAAGCTCTCTGAGGCACTTGTGACTGGAACCTTTTTCTTGGCGTCATCTTTTGACATCTGTGATATGACACTATTTTGATTTTCATTCTGAGCACCTTCACCCCAACCCCCTTCCCTAGCTCCCTTCCCTTCTGTATAACCCTAGTTGTCCGTGTTCCCCAGATCTCACACTCTGGATTTAGTCCTCAGTTCATTTTCTCTTCATGTGCACTTTCTCCCCTTGAAGAATTAATTAATTCTCAACTATCAGCTCTATGCAGATAACCCCAGAATCTCTATCTCCAAGCTCAGTTTCTCATCTACACATGAGACTCCTGTTTCTGGCTGCTAAAGGAAAACATCCCCTTGGAGATCCTTCCAAACTCCATGTCCCAAATGTAACCCTTTATTTTTCATAGAATGGTGGGGGGTCTCTCTGACTTCCCCGTCGCAATTAATAGCAGCAGTTTCCCACATGCCATCCATGTCAGAGCTGTCTTGCACGCCCCCCATCCTCCAGCCACTCTATCTGCTCAGTCACTAAGGACCGCTAAGGGATTTGCTTCCCATCCAAGGCTTTCTTTCTGTCCCCACTGCCGCCACCCAGCCTCTCTCCTGCAATTCCCCTAACCTGTTACCTGCCTCCAGTCTCTCCTGCACCCATCCAGCTACTCCACACTGCAGATTCACCTGCCTGGCCCTTACCCCCTGCACAATCTGGTCCCCACCTGCCTTTCCAGGCTCACATTCTACTAAATTCTTTGACCACCTGGTTAACACCTAGGCAGTCCTTGCTGTCACTCTGCCCTGTGTCTCTTCTCCGGGTGGTCTCTTCTTCCTGGAAAGCTCTTAGCTTTTCTTTATCCACATCTAAATCCTACCTAAATGATGCCCCACTCTCCTGCCCACTCCCACCCTGCCCCTGGCAAGCACTGGACTGCTCTAGCCCGGCTGATTTTGCCCTTTTCAAATCCCCCGAAGTGCTTATTATCTGCATCATTCATTAAGCACGTAATCTGTGCTTTGTAACAGATATAAGTAATGCATCCATTCATTCAATCATCCCTTGATTAATTCATCAAACACCTATTAAATGCCTATCTTAAGCAAGGTACTAGGTATATAGAAAAGGATAAGATATGACCATAAACGCAAGTGGCCACAACCCAATATGGTATGTGATTGACAAAATCATACCACACTCCAGCCATAAGCCACTCAGGTGCTCACTGTGCTGGGGACTCACAGACAACTAAGACCAGGTCCTTGGCTCTCAAACCTTTGGCCCCTCCTGGGAGTTGGCAGGGGTGCTGGGAGAGACAGACCTTTACTGTAAAATGAAGTCAGTGGTTCCATAGAGAGAATCACAGATTTCTAAGGCAGTACAGATAAAGGAAAACCAACCTCTTCCGGGTGATGGAGGGAAGTTTTAGGGAAGGCCTCATACATTTATCCAACACACACATGGTGAGACCTACTACCTACCAGGCACTGTGCCAGGTTCACAGAAGACGCAACCTTGAAGGATGCACGTGAGTTTCCCTGGAGAGGCAGGGCAACGAAGCGTGTTCCCGTGTGGGGAGCCCCCAAAGGCATGAGGAAGCCTGGGTTGACTGGCTCAGCTGGCATGAGGGGCCCGAGCTCCTGGCAGGGGAGGCTGGACAGGCGGACAGGAGCCTGAGCGTGAAGGACCTTGTGTGTCACGCCAAGGAATTGAGACAAAACAACAGGAGGATTTTCCACAGACAATGACGTCATATTTGCATTTTAGGGTTATCACTCTCACATCATAGTAGGTATATTGGCGAGAGTTGAAATGGGAGCTGGGAAGATCAGTTTGGGGGTGACGTTAGTAGCCCAGGAAAGAGAAATGAGGCAGGTACTGAGGGGCAGGGCGATGAGGATCAAAGAGGTGGGGCAGATTCAAGTGAGATTCAGGAGGTGGAATCAAGAGGGGCAGCTGGGAGGAGATAAGAAGGGCTCTGGCTTCACTTATCATTTAGATGGTGACATCGCTGACTCAGATGAAGAGTAAGGGGAGAGGAAGGCTGTTCTCTTTTGTTTCTGGAGAAGGGTAGGAATGATGAGCTTGGGGTGGTATTCATTAAGTTCGGGGTACTCTGTTGAGCAGCAAAGTTGCTGGCCTGGCTTTCCCGAGAACCATCCAGGCTGGAGACACAGTCCTGGGAGACCTCGGGGTTAGGATGTCAATTTGGATCCGGCATAAGGTGAAGAGTAAGGAGAGGGGAGCGACAGGGCTAGGACCAAGGGACTCAACATCTGGGGAGAGTGTGGAGGAAGAGAAGCTGATACAACAGACAGAGTCAGAGTGGTTGGGATAGAGGAGGGAAGGAGGATGGACGTCAAGTAGAATAAGCACTGAAAATTTTCCATGAGATCTGATAATCAGGAGATCACTGGGGATACCAGCAAGAGCTGTTCCCATGGAGAGGTGGGGGCAGTGCTTAGGTGGCCACAGGTGAGAAGTAGCTGAGAAGTGACTGGAGTCAAGCAGCTTGTCTTCAAGAAAAGGAGAGCGATCAGGGCAAGAGGTGGAGTGAATCACATTGCCCAAGGGAGGGTCTTCAATTCACATGAGAGGGGCTCAGAAGAAGGAGCCGAAGGGGAGGGAGAAGCTGATGATGTCAGAAGAAAGGGGCCACTTTCTGAAGCAAGTCCTGCAAAAAGGCTGGTCAACAAAGAGCCCGAGGCACAGGTTACAGGTTCACCTGGGCTGGGACGGGGGACAGCGGGGAAGGGGGAAGGAGGCGGGGCTGAGACTGCTCACTATCTCTCTGGTGTCCTCTCCTTTTCTCCCTTTTAATAACAGAACACCCCGGTGTTACCTGGACCCCTGGAGGCCCAACTATACAGATTCATTTCCCAGTGTCCTCTGCAGCTGGGGGAGGCCAGAGCTGAATTCCAGCCGTCAGTATGAGTCGACGCAACCGTGGCACATCCAGGCCATCTTGCCCTGGACTCTCCTTCCCTTTCTTGCTGGCTCAAATGGGGACAACAGGAACATGAGGAAACTACATGTTGATGACGGCAATGCTGCTTCTGCCTCTACGACCCCCCACCCCCGCCAGCCTTGGACCACCACCTGCCTCCAAGACCCTTCCATCTTTGAGCTACTTCATTTTCAGGTCTCCTTGTTATTATAGCTCAGCCTAAATTCTAACTCGGTGCCATCCAACAGAAATATAATGCAAGCCACACATGCAGCTTTAAATTTTCCAGTAACCATGTTGAAAAAGTAAAAAGAAACAGGTGAAATCATGACATTAATTTTAATAATATATTTCATTTAACCAAAAATTCCAAATATTACTATTTCAAATTCTAATAAATATAAAAATCACTGAGATATTTTGTATTCTTGATTTCATACTAAAGCTTCAAAATCCAGGGTATGTTTTATACTTACAGCACATCTCAATCCAGACTAGCCACGCTGCAAGGGCTCCGTGGCCAGCGGCTACCATATTGGACAGCGCAAGTCTACCTAATACTAATAGATGGAGCTTTAGACAGATTTGGGGGACGAGGGCATTGAGAGAGACTGAGCTTGCGCTTCTATTTCCTCTGAAAAGAGGTAAAATAATCACTTTCTGAGCAAGAGTTTACAAAGGAGGGATGGGTAGTTTCAGGTGAAAGCTTAGAATAGGTGCTCTGAGATGTAAATGTATTTCTGTTTGGGCCCAGTTGAAATGAAGAATGTTGGTGTGTTTCTGCAAGCGGCCTCGGGGCATGGACAGAGCAGGGCAGGCAGACATCAGAAGTGTCAACAGTAGGAGTTATTAGGTGGGTGGGCAGGACGAGGGGACAAAGGAATTGAAGGTTCTTACAGGAGCGTTAGTGGGGTGATGGGCCGTGGTCTTTCCACTTGATGGGAAAGCCAGAGAAACCCAGAAAAAGTTGTCCAAATGGTTTGGCCCAGAGGGCCTGAGGAATACGTGGGGCACTTGGATTGTGAACATATGGAAAAGCATTGAGAGCAAGATGGTAAGAGCTAGGGGCAGAGGATGCTGTTTTCAGACTGCGGGATTTTGAAATTAAGGTTTTAGAGGCAGAAGAGGACTAAGAGTTGCCACAATCCAGCGTGTGGTTTAGACAGTGACGTGGAGAGGGAGAAGGTCACTGGAAGGGAGGACGTTGAGGATCCCCAAGGCAGTGGCACGAGAGGGAAGGATCCACGGGCACTGAGGATGACCAGGGCGAGAGCCAAGGTAGGATGAGAGGAAGGCTGTGAGCCAGGAACCAAAGCCACAGATGAGAAAGGCAGGCACTAGGTGAGCGGAGGCTTGTCCTGGGGAACAGTGGTAGGGGGAGAGCAGGTAATTACACCTGCCTCTCTTCTGAGTGAGCAGTTGCCTCTGGAGATGGCTGGAAGGGAAGCACTGCGCCTGACAGGTTTGGGTTCTAGCAAGTGGAGGGGGGCTGTGTGATGGGCTTGACATCTCAGCAGAACTGGGGCTCCGTGTCAAGCTGACACGGACGTGGAGGGGGGTCAGGAGGGGGTGTCCGAGTGGAGGAGGCAGCACAGAGCGTCAAGGGGGAAGCATCGGAGGGATGATGGGCACTGGGGTCTGCACACAGTGGTGCGGAGGGCTGCGTCCTGGTACCGCGCGACCGCTCTCTGGGCTGGGAACCCTGTCTCCTCTTTGCCGGTGTCCTCCATCTCACTCAGCACAGATCCGGTCAAACATTAGGCGTATGTGCCTTCCAAACTCATTAAAAGACTCGATCCTAATGCGTGTTAGTTGTCACACGTTCCAAACACGATTCGCCTTCTGGTCCATTCCTTAATCCTACATACTCCCACAGTTAATAAAAGGAGATGACCTCCCGGAAAAAAAATGTATGAATAAAGGCCTCTGTAAGGTCTCTGCACACCCTACTGATATTCCCAGTTAACCCCAAGCTCTTCTTTCCTCTCCCTGGATCTTGCCACTTCCCTCTGGGTTGTCTTTGGGGAAGGAGAGTCCCCTTGTGTTCACATGGTCACAGGTCTGCGGCAGTTCCCCTGGCCAGTTCCGGCTGGACCAGTTGCACGACTGTGGCAGGGCAGTGCCCCGCACTGCCACACTCAAGGCTCTCTCTCTGCACACAGCCAGGCGGGGGGACAGAAAGAGCGGACCGGAGTTGCCGTTTGTCTTCTGTAACAGCTGCTGGTGACAGCCTTCCGGCCAAGTTACAGGATAGAGCAGACTGAAGGCAGAGGGCTGGGGAGTGATGGGGGATGCTGAGAAACTTAGTGGGTCTAGCTTGTACAAGGATGCCAGGAAAGGTCTGCTTTTACTCCAGAGGAGACTGAGCCCAGGTCAACTTCACAGTGGTGGGGCGGGGGGGATTCAATTTGATGAGCCCTTACTGAACACCTATCTGACGTGAGGCACTAGTGGGGTAGATGCATTTGAGAACCCAAGACATAGAGGCATGAAGCAGCCCTGGCCCCTGTTCTAAAGACTCATTGATTAGCTGGGGAGATGGTGATGGGGGCAGGGGAGGAGGGCAGAGAGCACAAGCGATGTGCTGGGCAGACTCTGAAAGGTGAGCTCAGCTGGGCAGCTGGCAGGTGCCACCCACAGAATCCATGCTCCTCTGAGTCACCACTGTTCCATGTTGTCTGTGACTCACCTGTCAATTTCCATCACATGATGTCACCATTGTTCCAAGTTCTTTCCCTGACTCTAGGGAGGGAGATCCTAAGCCATAATTCCACTGAGGGGTTCTTATCTCTACATTTTACCCAAAGCTGTGATAAATGAGAGTCGTGCCCACCTGAATCCACAATGCTTGTCACCTCCAATCAGAAATGGCAATTACGATGGGAGCTAGAAGTCTGACACATCTGGTTGATACTAATCTCTCTTCCACCCAAGCAAGTGAGAGATAAGGACAGATAAGAACTGTTTTGAGTTCTTTGCAAGAATATGGCTAGAAAAATCTGAAGGGCCATTACTTTGATTGTTTCCACCTTGGAGTTATCTGTCTCTTTTCCCAGGAGATCAAAGCACAAGTAATAGATCGTCTCATTCACCGTCATCATCCCCCTGGGAAAGAGTCAGAACAAGATAGAGAAATTTATCCAGGAGGACATGGGGTTAGAGCATCTGAGCTAGGGCCCCACATGGGAGAAGTGCTCTGTTGAATACTCATTCACCAATTTATTTGAAAAATATTCAGATAATGTCATCTTCTCTTTTGTGTTGTTTTTCTAAGGTGGAAGGGAGGAGATTCATACCAACAAAATGTGTCAAAATTCTAGCTCACATTGTAATGACTGTTTCTGATTGGGGAGGAGAGTCACTGTTCTATGTGTTGGGGAGACAAAGTCCTCATGGAGTCTACATCTAGAATGTAGGTAGGAACTCTGCCTCACTGCCTCTTCAGCCTCCCTGAGGCTGGAACCTCCCTATCACCCTGCCTCCCTCATAATCTGCACAAGTCTAAACATCCTTTGTGACACTTCACCAAAACCAACACCTCTTGGGTCTCTCTTCCCTCAAAAACCCATATCATGCACCACATTTCTCTTGGAGACTAACTCGCTTGTTAGCTGGTATCCATGGGCACCTCAGGGTGTCCCTGGGGAATCATGTGTGCTGGGCTTTGTGGGGGGACAGTGAGGAGTTGGGGTGGCCCCTCCAGGGAAGAGCAATGGCCCTGGCCACGTGGAGCCCAGAGGAGCAGCCCAGGATGGGGAGGGGAGCTCTCCAAGGGGAGGGGAATCTGCTCAAGTTCTATACCAGAACCCAGCAGACCACGTCTTGTTTTTCTGGGCAACTTGACACTGACTGGCTGAGTTCCCTAATGAGCTGTTTTGGGCTGAAAGAGATACTCAGCGGCTGTTGTCAGCATATTTAAAATGCATAGAAGGACAAAGGAAAAGAAGTAGCATTAACCTGCAAGAGATAAAAAGCAGTCCCATTCCGATGCCATATGCCACAGAAGTAAAAAGCTAGTAAATTTAATTTAGTATAAACCAAGCAATTACCCACTTTAAAAATTAAGGACTGAGACCATAAACCCAGTAAACTTCAAATCTTTATAATGAGCAGTTTAATGAGAGAGAAAGGAGAGAAAGCAGGAGAAAGGAAGAAGAAAAAGGCAAGAGGAAAGAGGAAGGGAAAGAGGAACGAGAGAAGAAAGAGGAGGAGGGGAAGAAAGGGGGAGGAAAAAGAGACACAGGATTAGCAAGACAGAGCGGGCGACAGTGAAAAACAGGAGGGAAGAGAAACGGAGCATGTGCTTGTCCCCAGAGGGATTTCCCGTTCTTGGGGTCTTCTGAGTCTGTTGCTAAAAAGATTTAAAGTCACAACTGTAGGCACAGATGGCGACAAAATCTTACCCTGCAGAATAGAAAATATTCACTCCTGTTTTTTTCTCTCCATCCCCACACCGCCACCTTAGTTTAGAGCAGGGTTTCTCAACCTCGGCACTACTGACATTTGAGCCTGGTAATTCTTCGTTAGAGGGGGCTAGCCTGGGCATTGTACAAAGTTCAGCAGCATCCATGGCCTCTACCCACGAAATGCCAGCAGCACCCTCCCCAGTCGTGACAACCCGAAATGCCTCCAGAGATTGCCAGGTGTCCTGGGGTCAGGGAGAGGAAACCTGCCCCCGGGTGAGAACCACGGGTTTAGACCATCATCATTTCACAAGTCCACTCTGGTCCCTGAGAGCTGTCCCTCCTTTCAGAGTCTTGCTGTTCCGCCAACGCTCTACATAAATCCAGAAGAGGAATTCCCCCAGGGCCCCACTTGGAGGGGGTCACTCCACTATTCAGAACCACTTAAGAGTATCCCAGTATCTATTGAATACAAAAATAATACTGGATACTCACTATGCGTCAGGTTTTGTTCTAAGCACTGGAAGTAGGCTGGTGAACGGGGCCGAGACCCAAACTCGAGGATCTTATGCTCTAGTCGGGGAAGGCAGATAGTGAACATGATAAGGAAGAAATGCAGGATAATTTCCGATAGCGAGAAGTGCTGGAAAAAAAAAATAGCGTCTCAGGAGAGGATGATGGGGGTGGTCAGGGAAGGTGTATCTGCAAAGAGGCATCATCTGAGCCGAGACCGAAATAATGCGGAGGAAGAAGCCATCGGGGAGAGGAAAGAACATTCCAAGTTGAAGGAACAAGAAAGAGCTTGGCAGCCATTGGAGTGCAGTGGCTGGAGTGTAGCGAATGCGGGGAAGAAGGAAGGAGGAAGGAGGAAGAGGGGGACAGAGGCGTCGTATTGCCTCCTGGGTCAGGATGAGAAGTTTAATTTTATTCCAGTTGCAATGGGCAGTCACCAGACGATTGTAAACAGAGCCCAACTCCCTAACCTAACTCTAGGCTTCATAATCTAACCCCTAACCCACCCCACCCCCCTTAATCTGCTTCTACTCCTGTACAAAGCTGAGTGTGCATACGTCTCCCCCAAAGGATATTACAACACAGACTGCCTGGTCCCATTCCCAGAGTTTCTGGCTCAGTACGGGTCTGGGGAGGTGCCCAAGAATTTTCAGTTCTAACAAATTACCAGGATCTGCTGACACTGCTAATCCAGGGACCACACTTCGAGTAGCATTCTCTGAACAAACTTGACTGCTTCTGAGATGTGTCTTCAACCATGTTATTTTCGTGAGGAGACAACCCACAAGTCTATCCCTCCTCTGCAATCTCTGTGTATCAAAATCTCAGCCATTCTTCAAGGTCTTGTTCAAAAACTAAGTCTCACACATCCCTTCGGTTATCACCCCAGGCAAATGGACCACTCCCCCTGTCCAACCATCATTCGGACACCATCTGTAAGTGACCTGCAGTACACATATTGGTGTGAGAGCCTCGATTTCCTTCTAAACCAGGACTTCTTCCAGGGCAGCGGCCTCATCTTAATAAATCGGTTTGGAATCCCTCTCTCTTTTCTGTTTTGAATGAGGTGAGCTATAATTAAATCAATTACTTATATAAGTCACTAACACTGTGTCTTCTTTTTTACCTCACGTTCATTTGGATGGCTATTATCAAAAACAAAAACAAAACCCCCCAGAAAGCAAAAACAAAAAATAATAGGTGTTGGCAAGGATGCAGAGAAACTGGAACCCTTGTGTACTGCTGGAGGGAATGTAAAATGGTGCAGCTGCTATGGAAAATAGTACGGTGGCTCCTCAAAAAGTTAAAAATAGAGTTACCATATGATCCAGCAATTCCATGCCTGGGTATATATTCAAGAGAATTGAAAGCAGGGTCTCAAAGAGATATTTGTATACCCACGTTCATAGATAGCAGTGTTATTCACAATAGCTAAAACATGGCAGCAACTCAAGTGTCCATCAACAGATGAACAGATAAACAGAATGTGGTGTAGACATATGATGGAATATTGGTCAGCCTTAAAAAGGAATGAAATTCTAAGACATGCCACAACATGGATGAACTCTGAGGACATTATGCTAAGTGAAAGAAGCCAGACACAAAAAGACAAGTACTGTATGATTCCACTTACATGAGATATCTAGAGTGTCCAAATTCATAAAGACAGAAAGTAGAAAGGTGGTCGCCAGAGGCTAGGGGAGGAGGGAAATGGGGAGTTATTATTTAGTGGGTACAGAGTTTCAGTTCTGCAATACGCAAAGAGTTCTGGAGATGGATGGTGGCAATGGTTGCAAAACACTGTAAATGTACTTAATACCACCAAGCTCTACACTTAAAGATGATTGATATGGTAAATTTCACGTTATGTGTACCTTACCACAATTAAAAATAATTTTTAATGGAAAAATGGGTCTTCTTTTGTAGTTTACAAAGCACTTTCACACATCTTATCTCATTTGCACCTTTTAATAATCTAGAGGATAATAGTAAAATATTAGCATTCCCATTTTATAGATGAGTAGTAAGAAGCCCAGAAAGATCAAGTCAACTCAAGGGCACGCCGCTGATGTGTTGAGGGATTAAAACTAAAAAACAGATCCTTTACTACCAATATGCTGTTCAGTATATTCCAATGCTTTTCTTAGAATGTTCTGTGTAATACATCACTTCTTATGTGCTAAGTGATGTATGAATACTAGCTGGTGAGTTGGGAGGAAGGAAAGAAGGCAAGGAGGGAGGAAGGGAGAGAAGGAATTATTTGATGTGAGGAAGATGCCTCTCTCACGATTTAGGGAAAGAGGGAAAACCAGTATTTGCTGGATGTTTCTACGTCCCTGGCAGTTTGTATACGTTTTTTTCTCTTAACTTTTACACACCACAACCCTATAATGGTGGGTGATATTTTTATTATTTTAAAAAATTTTTATTATTATTATTTTAATTTGTAGATGATGGTAACGAAAACCAAGTGCTTAAACCACCTGACCACTTTCACCTCTACTTTGAATCCAGGCCTGTGTGACTCTGGGCCCAGGCTCCCACTACTGGGAAACACAGCCACCTCCATGCTCTAGAATGATCTGGTTAACACACATTCCTGTCCTCAGTTAGCAGTCAACTGATTATGTACCCAACTCACTCTCTTCCTCCACCACCACCCCAACCAGAGCACTTATAGTTCAAAGAGATGCTTTCCTGAAATGTTCTTCCCTCTCAGCAGGCCCTCTGACCAGCCCATTCTGCTTGGGCTCTCAGGGTGAGCAGAGATCAGGCCTGTGGGAGTTTCTCCTTCACTCTCCTTTCCTCCTGGCTCACACAGGCCTGTGCACCATCTCCTGCAAGACTGGTTGGTCCCTCCTCTTTGTCACAGGGCTCACACCCCCCAGGGTCTTCACAGGGGGCAGGGAAGCATCATACCCGGGCAACCACTCCTTTGTCCCAGCCCTTCCCCTCCCTCAGGAAGGAACACACCACGGAGACCAGCACTCCCCACTCCTGGGCCCGATGGACCAGCAGCAGAGGTACGTCCCACCAGGGGCCCGACTGCTGGGCAAGGTTCCCGGGAAGCCCACTCTCTCAACCCACCAAGGCATCTCACACCACCCCTTCCACGCCAGCTCATTCCCCCAGCCCTGCCTCCAAACAGTCTGGTACTTTGGAGCTGCCCGAGTCAAAGGCATCCCCAGGCTGCCCTGTTGTAAGAATGTGGAAGGATCTGAGTCCCCAGTGATTTGAAGCAAGGGCTCATCGACCCCTGCGTGATGAATTTGGTTGCAAATGTGGCTCCAGCCCCTGATTCTCCATCAGACTCTGTCATCTAGTAGCTTTCATTCCTCAGCATCCGGAACTGGTTAGTCTAGCAAATGTTAACCCACTCCATGAATCTGACGGTAATGAGGTGGACTTTCACTTTATTTATCATTAGAGCTGGCAGACCCAAAGGGTAATTTAGTGTTTGAAAAGGCCGCTTTTAAAACTTTATGTCAGGGGATGCATTGCCAAATGCACCCTAATAACTGCATCATTATATACAGACTCAAGTCTATTTAAATTCACGTTTTATCCCTGTCTATAAAACGTAGGGATATGTATGGAGTCAGTCTTTAATCTTCAAAATAAATTTATCCTTCTTGTTTTTCTCCCCCAGTCAGTCCTCCTGGCGTCTGCAGAAGCTTGCTGGGGGTTTGATCCTGTCTCTCTCAGGCACTTTTCAGCTTCTGTCCATCAAAAGGACATTCATTATTCAGCAAGCCTCCACCACATGCCCACGGTGCAAGCAGTGGAGATGCAAGATCGACATATGCATGGTCCCTGCCCTCAAGGAGCTTAGAGACTTGTATGGAAATGGAAGCAAACAATTGCACGATGAATGGCCGTGAACACTCTGTCCCACTTTGTTTTTGTCCATAGCGCTTGTCAACTTCCAACGCACTCCACACTTCCTTGCTTATTTGCGGTCCCTTGGTCTCTGCTGCAATGTAAATCTCCGTGGGGCAGGAATTGTGTGTTTTGTTTTCTGCTAGGCTCCAGCCCCAGCACAGCACAGAGAGGGCACTCAAGCAATACTTGCCAAAAGTGGGCTGTGTCGGTGCCGTGTAGAGGTGCACGCAGAGTGATTCTGGGGTGCTGGGAGGGACTTCCTCTTTCTGGGGAGTTGCCTAGGAAGATTTCACAAAGGATGGCACATTTAAACTGGGTTGTGAGATACAAATTTGCTTGTTGGAGAAAAAATCCTAGTCCATGGGCACAGAGAAATGAAAACAAATCATTCCTATAGCTGGGATTTGGGGTCACTGGAGAGAAGGGCAGAAAATGAGACTGGAGGTATTGGTGATGGGGACGGGGTAGACTGTCAAGGGCCTTGTAAGCCATTTAGAGAGACTTGAACCTTATATCAAAGGTACTAGTTGAGAAACCTGTAACAGCATCTTTAGAGCTGGAGAGCAGACCCCCCCAGGTGAAGTTTCTAGTTCCCTGACGACTCTACCAGCACAGGTGTCTGCTAGGCCTATGTAGTAGTCAGGCCCCAGACGGCCCCAACGATCTCTGCATCCTGGTGTTCACACCCATCTTCTAATTCCCTCCCACACTGTACTGGGGTTGATCTGACTGATAAATAGCATGCCGCAGAAGTGATGGAATGTCACTTCTGAAACTACCTTCTTAGGTGGGTCTCTCTCTCTGTGTGTCTCTCTGTCTGTCGGTCTCTCTCTCTCTCACACGCCCTTCCTGCTCTGGGAAAGTGTGTTGTGTTGTGAGCAGCCCTATGGAGAGAACCACATGGCCAGGTGCTGAAGCCTCCAGCCAATAGCCGGCAGGGAACCGAGGTCTGTCCAGGTCCACATGAGTGAGCTTACAGATGACTGCAGCCATGGTCAATATCTTGACTGCAGCCTGGTGAGAGACCCTCAGTCAGATCCACCCAGCTAAGCAGCTCCTGGATTCCTGACTCTCAGAAACCATGTAAGACGATAAACATTGCTTTAAGCCACTGAGCTGGGGGTGATCTGTTATGTAGCGGTAGATCATTAATACAGCCTAATTCCCCTCCAAGAGGATCCAGCAACCTCCCACCTTTGGGACAAGACTGGAGTAGAGATGGAGGCTGTCACTTCTATAAAGAGATTCCTAATGAGGTCAGGCAACAGGGAAGGGGAGCTCCAGCCTCCCAGGAAGTCAGCTTCCTGCTGGGCTGGGACAGACATCGGACAGCACTCTCTCCAGCTCTGGGGCTTGCAGCTCCCGCAACCTGGTGCTCTGACCCACATGAGTCCCAAAGATGCAGCAGAGAGGTAAGCATGCAGCCTGTCTCCCGCTTTACTGCTTCCCCCGCCACTTAATTCATGAGCTCAGAGGGTATTGTGGCAGCATCTGCACAGCAACGACAGAACAGATGACTCAGGACAGGCTCAGTTCCCGTTGAAACAATACTCAGAGGCTAGCCTTTCTCTGTCACGTTTATTCAGTGTTATTAACTCTCTTAAGAAGGCCTCAGTGCGCAGGTTCACAGTCAAACCAAGGTGCCCTCTCAGGGAAGTCTCCCCGGCCCGACATCACACCACACAGCCTGCCCAGGGGGCCCAAGCGACAGCCTGTGGTGAAAGAAGCTGAGCCTGACGCCAACACTATTTAATTAATTATTGGGATGGAACTGACATATAACATTGTGTAGGTTTAAGGTGCACAAGGTGTTGGTTTCATACATTTATATACTGCAGCGTGATCACCACTGTAGCGTTAGCTAACGCCTCGAGCATGTCACAAAATCATCTCTTTTCTGAGGTGAGAAAATTAAGATCTAGTCTCTTAGCAACTTTGAAGTTTACAGGGTATATTGTTGACTACAATCACTGTGCTGTGCATTAGATCCCCAAGCCCCAAGGACAACAATAAAATCATCTCACAAACACACCAAGAGGGTATATCGTAGGGCGGGGAGCCCCTCGGGCCTGGGAGTCAAGCACTCCCGAATTCCAATTTCAGCTCTACAATTGAGCTTTTGCCCTCAGGCAAATTACTTGATTTGTCTGACCCAAGTGTTCTCATCGGGGTCATCATGGGTTTAAAAAAGCAGCCGCATAGCAAGTGCCCACCGCAGGGTCTGGAACACAGCAGGTACTTGGTAAAGGTCTTCCCCAGCCCAGGATGATGAGTAAAAACCTTCTCCTACCCCATCCCACTCCAACCAGTACACTGGAAATTCCCTTTTCTGTGCTTCATGCATATATTGAGTGTCTTTAAATAGTACCTGTTGTGGTTGTTATGTCTTCTAACGTTCAAAGCATTTCTGCATTCATGAACTTGTTATACCCTTAGATAACCTGGCGAGGTTTGCGGGGCAGGTACTGTTAGCCTCAGTTTTTGCCCAAGTCACACAGGTGGTAAAGGGCAGAGCTGGGACCAGAACCCCGGCTGTAATTCCCGTCCTCCTGCCGCCTAACCCCAGCTGCCTCTCTAGGCACTTTTCCCTCCTTCCCCTCATCACATGATTCTCCCCTTAGGGGCCCTTTTGTATAGCTAGTGTGCAGTTTCACACGTGAGACTCCAGATCATTCAGTCGACGGCAGATTCCAGGAAGCTGGGGCCCTGAGCATGATCAAGTGCAGAAGAAATAGAGGCCCAGGGACATTCCAAGACATCAGATAAGGAGGGACCACGTGACGAGGTCCTCATCCAATACCAGTGAAATGAAGTTAGAAGTACTGAAACCATGAACTGCCCCTGGGGTGCTCAGGGCAGAGAAGCGGAAGAGAGGGGAGGGCTGCTGGGTTCCCTCATCCTCCTGCCCCAGCCACACACCTATCTGCACCTGCTCCCGTGTTTATCTCCTCTCCCAGTTCTGTGACAGAGGTGTCACACATCCTAGCATCAGCTAGTCTCTCTGCTGTCACTGAGATATTCACTCATTCATACATTCATGCACTCACCCAGGCTCAGCGCGCCCCACGTGGCTCAGGAACTCCCTGCCAGGGTCCTGCCACTACCTCTCTGACTCCCACTCTCCTCAGCCTCCCGGGCATCCTAATCACCTCGCTCTCAGCAGATGACCTTGCCTCCCAGCTCACAGAGAGGACACAAGACTCTCAGGTCCCACTGTGTCATGGTCAGTTCTACGTGTCAACTTGGTCATGGTGCCCAGATGTTTGGTAGAATACCAGTCTAGATGTTGCTATGAAAGTTTTTTTTAGGTGTGATTAACATTTAAATCAGTAGACTTTGGGTAAAGCAGATTACTCTCCATAACGTGGGTGTGCCTCATCCAAACACTTGGAGGCGTTAAGAGAGGAAGACTGAGGTCCTCAAAAAGAAGAAATCCTGCCCTCAGACCTGCCTTCAGACTCAAGCTGCAACATCAGCCTTCCCTGGTTACCAGCCTGTTGGTCCGTCCTGCAGCCCCGCAATCACATGAGCCAGTTCCTTAAAAAAAAATCTGTCTCCATACAAATGCACCTGTACACACACACGCATATACACCCTATAGGCTCTGTTTGTCTGAAGAACCCTAATGGCACTCCCCAGCAATCCCTTTAGCAAACTCCTACCCATCTATGCTCAAATGTGACCAGGGTGAGGCCTTGCCCTGACTCCCCCGGGCTCTGTATCTTAGACCCTGAGCACCTTCCACTATGAACATGACTGTGTGGTGCTGGAACTGAGCCCATCTGTGGGTTCTTTAGCACCACTTCCTTTCTCCCCCCAATATTTTAATTAATTATTAATTAATTATTTTTTTCTGTGTAGGTGCTACTAGGGATTTTTTTTTCAGCTTTATTGATGTATGATTGAAAAATAAAATTGTAAGATATTTAAAATGTACATCATGATTATTTGATGTATGTATTTATTGCGAAAGGATTCCTCCCATCTAGTTAACATATCCACCACCTCATATATAACATATATGTATGTATATATAACATATATCAATATAATATGTGATATATAAATATAATATAAATTTATATATATTATATATAATTTTACATATAGGTGACTATAACTAGATAGATAGGTAGATAGATAGTGTGAAAACATTTAAATTCTACTCTCTTAGAAGATTTTAACTGTACAATACAGTGTTACCAACTATAGTCACTATGTTACACATTAGATCCTCAGACCTTATTCATCTTATAGCTTGAAAGTTCTCCCTATTTCTCCCACCTCCGGCTCCTGGTAAACACTTTTTTTTTTTTTCTTTTTTAAATATATATGCTAGGTTGTTTTTTTTTTTAATTTTATTTACTTATGGCTGTGTTGGGTCTTCGTTTCTGTGTGAGGGCTTTCTCTAGTTGCGGCAAGCGGGGGCCACTCTTCATCGCGGTGCGCGGGCCTCTCACTATCGCGGCCTCTCTTGTTGCGGAGCACAGGCTCCAGACGCGCAGGCTCAGTAATTGTGGCTCACGGGCCCAGTTGCTCCGCGGCTTGTGGGATCTTCCCAGACCAGGGCTCGAACCCGTGTCCCCTGCATTGGCAGGCAGATTCTCAACCACTGCGCCACCAGGGAAGCCCCCTGACTGAGTTCAAAGCTTGTCTCTGCCACTTATCAGCTTTGGACCATAGGTTACCTAATCTCTGTGTCTCAGTTTACCCATCTAGAAATAATGATAACATTGGCATCTGCTGTTATGATGATTAAATGAAATAATACATGCAAAAATCTTCAAACAAAACAAGCACATGATAAACACTCAATACATATTGCTATTTGTGTTAGGAAAGCACACAGCAGATAGGTGCTCAGCATATATGTATTGAATTCATTATTTTCAACTTTATATCCTCATCACCTTACATAGTAATGCTGGTACGTCACAGCACCCAATACATATTAAATGAGCTAATATTGACTAAATGAGTGAATGAATGCATCAGTATTTATACGCATTTTCCCTCCTGTCCCAGGGGAAGAGACCCCTCACCTGAGCAAGGCCAATCCTTCTAGCAATATTTTAGATCCCACCCTTTCCTGCTCTTCCCGTGCCTTCTCTCCACCTTCCCCTCCCTCCTCCCCAGAATATAACATGTTCTCATTTTTCCCATGTAAAGCACTCTCTCTCTCTCTCTCTCTCTCTCTCTCTCTGTCTCACACACACACACACACACACACACACACACACACACACACATTCCTCCTTTGACTATATATCTCCTAATTGCATATCCTGGTCTATGGACCAAGTCCAGCATCTGGACCAACTCCTTTCTTGACCTCCTGAGCTTGGGTTGGATGCCCTTTCCCACGAGCCACCGTTTTCTGCCCTAATGTCCATCCTGACCCTTAAGCATTGCGTGGTAATTGCCCACTTACTAGAGGATAGGGACTATAGATCTCCTCTGGGGATCCCCAGTACTTAGCACAGTGCCTAGCACGTGGCAGGTACTCAACAAATGCTGTTAAAGTAAATGAATGAACAGAAGCCAGTGACAGCACAATATTAACAATATTCATCATCCCTACCCCCAGGAGCTAAAAAAAAGGAAGAAAGAAGCTTCAAGCAGCCTTGGCATCGTCAAGGTGAGCTAGTTAGTTGTCAAGGTTCCTAATTAGATTTGTCTTCTTGCTGCCCTGATGAACAGGCCTAGAGAGAAGTGAGGATGGCCAGGGGTTGGTGGGGCAGGGGGGAAGCATAGCTCAATGAAAAGAACATACATTTTGACACAGTCTGAACTTCTGGGTTCAACTCTCTGTCCCACCAATACTAGCCATGGAGCAACTCTGGGTCAGCTAGTCTCTCTGACCCTCAGTTTCTTTACCTATAAAATGGGTATAATGGTAATGGCACGATCTTTGCCTTACTATCTCACAGGGTTTGTGAGAAACAGTGTGTGTGTGTGTGTGTGTGTGTGTGTGTGTGTGTGTGTGTGTGTGTGCTCTATGAACGGTAAAGTGAAACCCAAACATTGTTTAATATTGCTGTGATTTCTACTCTCTTTCACTTCCAGCTCCAAACCAATCCCCACCACATGCTTGCTTTGGCCTGAAATTATCTGCTCCAGAGACAAACTCTCATTGCATACCAAAATGCATACACAGGATGAGGAAAAAAACCCTGAAATTCATTCGAAAGAAAGTACACCCTGTAAGCCAGTCTCCAGTGGGACTGGCCAAAGGCAGATCCTTGTTAATTATAAAGGATATAGCAAGGTCAGAGAGGAGACACACCCTGGTACAGTGACAGGACTGGAAAAGAGTTTGCCACTCAAAGAGGGAACACGTCTTCAGAAAGGATGGCTGGAGCCAGAAGCTGAACTTTGGTTGACTTCCCAGTTTAGTTGAGGGTTAGCCCTCATTAACTTTCACTGTGTGGCATAAACAGATGCTGGGAGTTGAGGTCGTTTCATCATGCCACTGTCACCCGCGTGGCTCTGTGCCACAGAACATGGAAAGATTTGTGTCTGTTTGTTTTGGATGCCACGCCTTTGCCATAAAGGAGAATCATTCAACTCCTCTAGCTTCCCCTATTGCACCCATGGGGGCTGCAAACCTGGTGAGCATTTCAATGACTACTTCCTGACTGATTGCAGGTACGCCACAGGGTCCAGCAACAAAAGTGGGGGCCCCGTCTTCAGGGAGACCCCGCTAACATGCACAGGTTTTGGTGTTACCTGGAAGTGAGAGGGAGATTCCTCAGCCCATTGCCACAATTTTCCAGGATTAATTCTTTAACTGGTGTATTGGTGAAGCTGGTAGGGCATCAGGGCAGTACCCAGGCAGGAAGAAGGGAAGAGCATCCCAGGAGTGGTTGATGGAGGCTTTGGGTGCCAGGAAGCACTGCAAAGATATCATGATGCTCACTGTCTATAATGCAGCCACTGGACTTCCTGCAGACCCTCAAAAGGACCAGGTTCTCAGAGAAGGACACTGAGGTTGACCCCCATCCACTCCACCCCTCCCTCACTGTGTGACAGTGACATAGCTTAGGGCTGAACCCTGCTCCAGGAATGAGTTCTGATCAGTCTAAAGGGGGGTCACCATACTATGGCCCGTGGGCCAAATCTAACCTGCCACCTATTTCTTTTGTAGGGGTGAGGGTGTGGCGGGGGGTTGGTATGTTCCACAAGCTAAGAATGGCTTTGACATTTTTAAATGGTTGGGGAAAAAATCGAAAGAAGAATATTTTGTGACGTGAAAATTACACGAAATTAAAATATTAACATCCATAAATACAGTTTTCTTGGAACACAGCCACGCTCATTTACTTACGTCTTGTCTGTGGTTGCTTTTGTGCTACAAAAGAAGTCGTAACAGAGACCGTAGGGCCCACCTCTTACCAGTGTTTTTTACTTTTCTTGCAAGAACCCAGACTAAGCTGGTCAGAGCCAGGCATTCCCCTGCGACGCTAATTAGTTCAGGGCGGTTATGTGCTCCAAACTGGCCCAGTAAGACTTGCAGAGTCTGCCTGGTTCTGCAGACAGACAGTGAGAACTCTGTCTGGTTCTCACTCTCCTGCAAGACTTGAAAAAAATTGCTACTAATAGCCCACAATATAAGGGGGAACTGATCTCAGGATAAAGCTGTTGCTGTGGACACTGGAGTGGACAGTGGGAAAAACCCATGTGCCCGCTGCCACCACTGAGACACTACAAACAACCAGCGACGATGCCCACTCCACCTCCAGAGAAGGCAACTGTGGAAGCCAATTCATTTTCTTATCCATTAAGTTGCTTCGGTTTGGTTTTCTGTTACACGCAGCCAAAAGCATCTCTCAACTCTGGCCTTTAGAACATGCTGTTCCCTCTGCCCAGAAAGCTCTCCTCTTCCCATCCCCTGCCCAGCTAACGTCTACTCATCTTTCAAGATTCACAACAATTAGCAATGTCCTAGGAAGGCCATCTATGACCTCCTAGACCAGGTGATGCCCCTGTGCTGCACACCTCCCCATCCACAGTGCTCTGGACTTGTCCTTTGGTAACACACATCACATACCTATTATGAAGTGTTTACCTCACCCTCCTGGCTAGTCTCCCTGCTCCATTATGGCCAAGACCAACCATGTTAATTTTGCTTTCCACTATATCCCAAGTGCCTAATACAGTGCCTGGCAACTAGGTGCTAACTAAACTGCATAAAGGACGGTGGCAGGGGCGCTCGAGGTGCCTGTGGCTGCGGCGCTGAGGTCGGAGCGACTGCGTGTGTGCTGGCTGCTTTTGTGGCGGCTGCGGCTGGAACTGGAACATTTCCCGAACAAAACACTAAACTTACAGAAGAATGCAGTCAAGGGATGGCTTTTTCTTTAGAATCTGAATATGGAGGCCATGGGAACGGATGAAGCTGCCAAGCTAAAAACTAAATTTATATCTGCCTGGAACAACATGAAATATACCATGGGGCGGACAGGGTCTTGGTGCTCCAGCCTGTTGTCAGGCCTGAGCCTCTGAGGTGGGAGAGGTGGGTTCAGGATATTGGACCACCAGAGACCTCCCAGCCCCACCTATTATCAATCGGCAAGAGCTCCCCCAGAGATCTCTGTCTCAACACTAAGACCCAGCTCCACCCAATGGCCAGCAGATTCCAGCAATGGATGCCCCACGCCAAACAACTAGCTAGACAGGAACACAAACCCACCCATTAGCAGAGAGGCTGCCTAAAATCATACTCAGTTCACAGACACCCCAAAACACACCATCAGACGTGGCCCTGCCCACCAGAAAGACAAGAACCAGCCCCACCCAACAGAACACGGGCACCAGTCCCCTCTACCAGGAAGCCTACACAAGCCATTGAACGAACCTCACCCACTGGGGGTAGACACCAAAAACAATGGGAACTATGAACCTGCAGCCTGCGAAAAGGAGACCCCAAACACAGTAAGTTAAACAAAACGAGAAGACAGAGAAATATGCAGCAGATGAAGGAGCAAGGTAAAAACCCACCAGACCAAACAAATGAAGAGGAAATAGGCAGTCTACCTGAAAAAGAATTCAGAGTAATGATAGTAAAGATGATCCAAAATCTTGGAAATAGAATGGAGAAAATAAAAGAACTGTTTAACAAGGACCTAGAAGAATTAAAGAGCAAACAAACAATGATGAACAACACAAAAAAAGAAATTAAAAATTCTCTAGAAGGAATCAATAGCAGAATAACTGAAGCAGAAGAATGGATAAGTGACCTGGAAGATAAAATAGTGGAAATAACTACCACAGAGGAGAATAAAGAAAAAAGAATGAAAAGAATTGAGGACAGTCTCAGAGACCTCTGGGACAACATTAAACACACCAACATTTGAATTATAGGGGTCCCAGAAGAAGAAGAGAAAAAGAAACGGTCTGAGAAAATATTTGAAGAGATTATAGTTGAAAACTTCCCTAACATGGGAAAGGAAATAGTCAATCAACTCCAGGAAGCTCAGAGAGTCCCATACAGGATAAATCCAAGGGGAAACACACCAAGACACATATTACTCAAACTATCAAAAATTAGGGCTTCCCTGGTGGCGCAGTGGTTGAGAGTCTGCCTGCCAATGCAGGTGACATGGGTTCGAGCCCTGGTCTGGGAAGATCCCACATGCCGTGGAGCAACTGGGCCCGTGAGCCACAGCTACTGAGCCTGCGCGTCTGGAGCTTGTGCTCCGCAACAAGAGAGGCCGTGACAGTGAGAGGCCCGCGCACCGCGATGAAGAGTGGCCCCCGCTTGCCGCAACTAGAGAAAGCCCTCCCACAGAAACGAAGACCCAACACAGCCAGAAATAAAAATAAATAAATGAATTAAAATCTTTAAAAAAAAATTAAATACTTTAAAAATTATAAATACTTAAAAAATTTTTAAATACTTTAAAAAATTAAATAATTAAATAATTAAAGAAAAAATATTAAAAGCAGCAAGGGAAAAGCAACAAATAACATACAAGGGAATCCCCCATAAGGTTAACAGCTGATCTTTCAGCAGAAACTCTGCAAGCCAGGAGGGAGTGGCAGGACATATTTAAAGTGATGAAAGGGAAAAACCTACAACCAAGATTACTACTCTACCCAGCAAGATCTCATTCAGATTCGATGGAGAAATGAAAACCTTTACAGACAAGCAAAAGGTAAGAGAATTCAGCACTACCAAACCAGCTTTACAACAAATGCTAAAGGAACTTCTCTAGGTAGGACACACAAGAGAAGGAAAAGACCTACAAAAACAAACCCAAAACAATTAAGAAAATGGTAATAGGAACAAACATATCGATAATTACCTTAAATGTAAATGGATTAAATGCTCCAACCAAAAGACATAGATTGGCTGAATGGATACAAAAACAAGACCCATATATATGCTGCCTACAAGAGACCCACTTCAGACCTAGGGACACATACAGACTGAAAGTGAGGGGATGGAAAAAGAATTCCACGCAAACGGAAATCAAAAGAAATCTGGAGTAGCAATTCTCATATCAGACAAAAATAGACTTTAAAATAAAGACTATTACAAGAGATAAAGAAGGACACTACATAATGATCAAGGGATCAATCCAAGAAGAAGATAGGACAATTGTAAATATTTATGCACCCAACACAGGAGCACCTCAATACATAAGGCAAATACTAACAGCCATAAAAGGGGATATATGTATACATACAGCTGATTCACCTTGTTATACAGCAGAAACTAACAAAACATCGTAAAGCAATTATACTCCAATAAAGATGTTAAAAAAATAAATAAATTGCATAAAGACCAGCATTTCCCAGCTTCTGTTTAATGGAATACCAGCGTCCCACTGGTTATTAGGGAAGACACCAAGGCATTCTGATTTATTTACGTCCATTGTAGACCAAGTAATATCTGATGATTATTTTTAGCTGTCCCCCTTTTCTCTGCAATGGTTCACTCCAGGGTCCTGTATGGGTTATATTTTTAGGTATAAACCTGACTATTAAGTTTCCAGATCTGACATTTAAATAATTCTGAGAAACAAAGCTAAGCCATTGTCTTTCCTACACAATTTCTCAGAGACCTGACTGCAGTGCTGGGCAATGCTGAGGCCCTGACTGTGTGCTGCTAAGAGGGTAATGTAACATGTAGCATTTCCGAAACTTATTTGATGATGGTCCCCTTTTCTCTAAACCAGTAATGCCTTACTGACCGCTCGACTTTTTGTGGGTTTTTTTGTTTGTTTGTTTCGTTTTTTTTTTTAATTTGAAATGCTGGCTGAGAGCCTTTGGGAAAAGACAAATGCAGAGGCAAAGCATTAAGAGATCCACAGAAGTCTCTAGCCCAAAGCAACTAGTTTGCTAAAGTGCTCCAGAAACACAGATATTAGGCACAGGGGCCCCGTAGGTCCTCAGGATGGGGATGCGAGGCAGTAGCCAAAGGTGGGTGTGGGGTGAAGGGGAGGCCCACTGTCTGTTCTATGGCACGATGTGCCGCCCCTGCTCCTGGTGTGGTGTGAGGGGCACAGACCACGTTGCTTGAGCCTTAAGGGATGCAGGGGTGAATGGATCCAGATGGGTGCCCTGGAGGCCAAGTACAGTCCCCGCCTGGCATCTCAGCCCAACCTTTACTCCTGGGCTGGGAGCTAAAACTATTCCTGAAGATTGAATTGCAGGCTATGGAGATAATTCTTCTGGTGAGGTGGGGCCGCAATTCTGCACGATTCCCCTTTGCTGGCTGTGATATCAGTCTCCATACTGTCAATTTCATAAACTGTAAGGAATTTACAAAGTCACTCATTAAGGTCCTGCCAAGGAGAGCTCCTGAGGTGCCTGAGGCTGAGGTTCCCTTCATGTTTTCTGAATGCATCAAGTAGGGGGTGGGAGTGGAGGAACCCTGACTCCAGAAGTCCAGAGGGAAGGAATCCCATGGATTCCACATTTCCCCCATCCAAACTCTCCTCCACAGACAAGTGGGACTTGGTAACAGCGCTCTGACGACTGAAGAGGGAGGAGGACTGGGGGCTTCCTGCCCCAGAGGGAAAACCAGTGTTTAAATGTAGCTTTCTTCCTTTCTGGAGCCCAAGCCTTATTTTGGAACCGCCAAAATAAAACAGAGAGGTCTGGGAGACTGAGGTTTCACTGCTTCCCCCTGACTCCAGGAGCTCTTCTCCCTTTTACAGTTCTGGAGGTGGACAGATTCTCCAGAAAGAGAGATTAATAGTTACCGAGGCCTCCCTGGGCCTCACACCATCCTTGGTATTTTCCATATGTTAAGTAGTTTTTCCTCCCAAATAGTGACACAGGTTCCCACATTTTACAGGTAAGGTACCTGAGGCTCAGAGAAGCCAGAGGACTTGTCCAAAGACAGAGCCAGAGAGAAATGAAGCTGAGATTTGGCTAAAAGCCCATGCTCCTTCCAGTAGGGAAGAAGGCCACACCACCTTCTGGAAAGCCCCAAAGCAGAGATCAGGCCCAGCAGACAAAACCCACCCTGACCTGCCTGGTGGCCCTCTCCATTCTGCCCATCAGAGGCTGCTTTCAGGGGTCTGTTGGTATCTCTGCAGGGCTGGTGGCTCCTGATGGCCAAGGACGTGCCTCCCATGGCCTCAGGGGTCCCCCTGGGAGCCTCTCCCCTGCTGGGAGAGGAGCCAGCCCCCTCTGAGGCTACCGCTGTGCCACTGATGAGACCAGACTCTCTCGGGCCGTTGAGCTGACGGGCGTACATTCGGTTCACTCAAGGGTGAATCCTGTACCTCCTTCAAGAGCAGAAAAGTCAGCTCCACTGAACTGTGTTCTCAGGCAAGAAATGAACAGACCTCTGGCTGGGATGTCTGGCTGCAGGTGTTTGATGCAGTGGGAGACAAAGGGGGGAAAGGAGCTGAGTTATCCGGGCTGCAAAAAGCCTGTGGGAAAGCTGCCAGCGGCCTGGGTCCCAGCCTCAGGGGATGGGAGGGCTGGACACTCCACGGAACTTGCTTCCTGACTGTGGGGGAGGAGTCTTGGGGTCAGAATCTGAGCTGTGTGCCCACTGCAAACCAGTGGAAGATCCATGGGGTGGGACCACGGGGGTCCATCTGCATGAGGGACTGAGGATCCCCAAGAGAGGATATTTGCCCTGAGAGAAAAGGAAGTAATGGTAAATTTGGTTTAAGAATTTAAGAAAAACTGGCAGGAAGAGAAATGACTTTGAGTCCAGCGTGGCTCATGGACCTAGCCCTGCCCTTTGAGCCAAATACTCGAGAGTGTGAAACAAAGGACAAGCCAAAACAGGAGAGAGGTTTTCTTTAGGATACTGAGCATATAAGGCAGCCCTGTTTCCTTCCCTGGGCAGCAGAGGGTACACAGAGAGGATGGGGAACATTATATCCACATCAGGACACCAAAAAGGACTTGAGGGTCAGGAGTTAGAGATGGGCTTGGAGCCACCGGGACTCATGGAGGGTCTGAGGTCAGGCTGGGGTCGGGGGGGGGTCCCAGCCATTTTGCTGGAGATGGGGGCATAATATATAGGGTAGGCATACACAACAAATGTTTGAGGAATGAAAATATACCTTCAAATATACCGTTCCTCAGGCTGGTGTGGTCTGGAGAGCCCAGAGTTGCAAAAGCAATGCCACACACCGGTCTTGGGTAGAGCAGGTGACAAGCGGTTTATCATCTGGGGCCACCAGCATCATCCCTGTCTAAGGGAGGGCGCCAAGTTTACACTGCTGGGGTCAGTCGGGTCTGGAATCCAGTACATAGAACAGAGCTCTGTGATGCTGGAGGGAGCTCACCCACCCCTGTCCTAATCCCAATCCCAACAATGAACGATTGTCACCTTGGGCAAGTCACTTAACCTCCCCCAGTGACAGTGACGATAACAATAACAGTTCACCCATCAGTTTATGATTGGGATTAAAGATGATGAAATGTCTTGGGCCCTACAGGGAGCGGCAGAAGGATCCAAGTCAAGAGCCCTCCCAGGGTGAGGGGTTAAGACTCCCGCATCTCTGTTAGCATAGAAATGAAAGCCACTGGGGGCTTGAGGGGCTTTCAAGGCACTTTATTTTCCTAAATAGTTTTCACTGCTCATTTGCATAGTAAACCCTTTTCTAATAGCAGAGTTAGCTCTTCCTTCCCCAGGGCTCTGCCATCAGGGCTCAGCCCACTGGCTAGATGATACGTTTGTTTTCTCCTCACTGCAGACTCTGGGCTGCAAAGGCAGGCTTTGCCCTACTCACCCTTCTATTTCCAGGGCCTGGCACAGTTCCTGCCACAGACAGTCTCAATAACTGTGTGTTGAATGGATGGACTTTGAACCTCTACCCTGACCAATTCCAATTCCAATTCCAAACTATCAGAGTCCAAATTAATGAGGTTTCAGTGTAATTAACACTGACATTTTTTTTGCAATTCAGATTCAGATATCTTTCTTCAAAGGACATCATCAAGAAAGTGAAAAGACAACCCACAAAATAAGAGAAAATATTTGCAAATCATAAGGGACTTGTATGTAGAATATATAGAGAATTCTTACAACTTAATAATAAAGACAAATAACCCAATCAAAAATGAGCCAAAGAACGGAATAGATATTTCCCCAAAGATCTACACATGGCCAATCAGCACATGAAAAGATGCCCAACATCATGAGCCATTAATGATGAAATACAAATTTGAAATACAAATCAAAACCACATGAGATAGGATGTGCAGAAATACATGGCCAGTGGGAATGTAAAATGGTATATAGTCCGTTTGAAAAACAGTTTAGCAATTCCTCAAAAAGTTAAACACAGAATTACCATATAACCTAGAAATTCTACTCCTAGTTATATGCCCAAGAGAAGTGAAAACATATGTCCACACAAAAACTTGTACACTAATGTTCAGAGCAGCATTATTCATAAGAGTCAGAAAGTGGAAAAAACGCAAATGTCCATTAACTGATGAATGGATGAATAAAATGTGGTATATCCATCCAGTGGAATATTATTCAGTCATAAAAGGGAATGAAGTACTGATACGTGCTACAACATGGATGAACCTTGAAAACATTATGCTACATGAAAAAAGCCAGGCACAAAAGGCCACATATTATATAATACTATTTGTATGAAATATCCAGAGTAGATAAATCCATAGAAACAGAAAGTAGATCAGTGGTTGCCAGGGGCTGGGAGGGATGAGGAGATTAAGGAGTGAGAGCTAATAGATACAGGGTTTCTATTTTGAGGTGATGAAAAATATTCTAAAAGTGATGGTGGTAATAGTTTACAACTCCAGATAAACTAAAAACCACTGAATTGTATACTTTAAATGGGTGAATTGTCTGGTACGTGAATTATATCTCAACAAAGCTGTTTAAGATAACAAGACAAAACAACAGACCAAAAAAAACCAGATGAGTTCCTTTTCCTGACATCTAACTCTCAAGCCTCTAACTTTGGAAAACAAGGATATGAGTGGGATCTTACCTATCGAATCCTCCACAGCACCTAAAACAGGGCTGGAGGTAGAATACCTACTCAAAAAATATTTCTGGAATTGAAGTGATGACCAATTAGTCAAAAATGAAAATAAGGTATGTAGCCTCTCATTCAACTTCAAAATCATCAGGGTAAGGGGACTCGCTGACCTATTTTAGTTTTGTCTAACCACAACTGGTTAGGATGGGTATGGTCCCCATTTTACAGAAGAGGAAATCGAGTGCCAATGAAATTAAAGGACTGGTCTGAGGTTGCAGTTAGTGGGGAACAATGGTGCAAATGGTTGGACACCGGTGTTCACGACCTGTGTTACTTCTCCCTTCCCTAAGCAAAGCTACCCTAGCTTACCTCCCCTCCCCGCCCTGCACCCCACGTTGTGTCTGAACACTCTGCTCACCAGGGCTTGGCATCTGCCTCTGCTGCCCAGCCTCAAGCCAGAAGCCCCTCAGATTCACCTCAACTGGCTGAACGCAGAGCAGGGCTCAGGTGAAGCACTTCTGCTCCGGGGAAAGCTGGGCAAAGCTCCAGAGCTCTCCTGTCTTCTCCAAATCACCAACCCTGCGCTCAGCCTCTTCCCTGCCAAGGACGTGGTGGGATGAGCAGGGCCACCTTGAGTACAAGTGCCCTCCCAGTTGAGTACCCCTGGTACTCTCAGGCCAACTTCCCTGGAGGCTGCAAGATGCAGAGAGTGAGGAGGGGGCGGGACCGAGGAGGCGGCGGCCCCTTGAGGGCATCTTCTAGCCTAGGCCCGCAGTTCTTCCGCCTCCGTCCCAGGATTGGGCGGGACGTCCTCTGACCTCACCCTGGAGAAGAGGTTCAGAAGCCTGCTGTGTGTCACCAGTCTCTGCCATGTTTTGTGCCTTGGCTGTGCAAACAGTGACAACAGGTGGCCCTTTCTCCCCTCTTTAAAGGACCAGAGAGAAGAACAAAGGAGAAGCAAGACAGGTAGAGTGAGCTCTGGACAGGGCACAGGTGTGGAGAGGGGAGGGGGGTAGTGCAGGAGGTTGCATACCAGTCCTGGCCCCTCAGCGAGGCTGTGTGCTCCCTGCTCCCCCATTGCACAGAGAAGGTTAGAAGGCATCATCAATTAATGAAAGTGGGAGAACTTTAAAAGCAAATTTAAACTGACGACCTTTTTAAGGGTCACTCAAAGGCTAACTTTGCTGAGCTATCCATGATTATGAGAAGACCCGCCGGGCCCAGGAAAGGAGCAGATCTCCCCACTTCCTGCCCAAACTCAGATTACTTCCGCCTTTGCGACAACTCTCAGACCGCGGACCGGCCCCACCCTGGCAGGCTGTGTGACTCTGGACCGAGTATCAGATAATGTGGCAGGGGGGCTCTGCTGAGGATGACTCCCCGTGCAAAGTTACACCCCGCTAATTACCACAAAACTCCACCAGGAGAGCTGTTGCTTCATTTTCAAGGACCTCACTCACTAAAACGCAGCGGATTTTAAATCAAACTCTCCTGCTTCCTGACTGAGTGACCTTGGGCATATCTTGGCCCATCTGAGGGAGGATCTTTTCCTCCTTTGTCATAGGAAGTTGGTCATCTCCTCTTCACAGGTTGTGGGGAGACTTCAGGGTGAGGGCCAGGGCTTTGTGGGGCATGCAGCGTCCCTGGGGAGAGGACCCTGTCACCCTGCAGGGAACACTTGGCATCTCATCAGCGCCCACCCCATCACCCTCAAGTAGGGGTGCTCAAAGTGTGACTTCCCACCCCCCAGCTGCATGCTGGAGGTCAGATTCCTGGGCCCCAATCCTGACAAACCACATCAGTCTCTGAGATGGACCTGGGGACCTCCATTGTGACAAAGCTTCCCAAGGATTATCCTGCTTACTCAACATGGAGAATTGCTGTTCAGAAAGCACAGAGCCTAGCCCCGAAGTCTGGCAGGGCTGGGGAGGGAGGGGAGAGACCCTTCCAGAAAACATGAGAGAAACCTGCAGAACTGCGTTCTGGTGGAACACAAGGGCTGCTTTTATTGAGTCCAGGCAGCTGCCCTGCTGTGTCTCTGACCTGCCTGCTTCCTCTGGAGCGGTAGCCTGAAACCTGCCCCTGTCCCACCCAGAGCCTTGCAGGGAGGGCTCCTGGGGACTCTAAGAAGAACTCAACAAAGCAATAATAACTTTCCCTTCAGAACACAGGCTTTGGGAGTCCGGTTGGCAGCTTCAACAGCCCATTCATTTTATTTATTTTATTTCATAAAGCTATGGATAGGACTTCCTATGCAAATGACTCCCAGATGAGATGCAAATTGGGATTCAGAGCCAAGAACCACCGTGAGTTTTGTTTTTCCTTTCTTTCTTTCTTCTTTCTTTTTTAATTGCAATAACACTGAGGCATCTCCTACCTGGTCCTCTGCCCTCTGCTCAGCGGCCTCCTGGCATGTGCTTCCCACAGGCAGCCACTCGGCAGGGCGCTGCTCCCTCCTGCCAGGCACCAGCTCTGAGCTTGCCACGGGAGAGCTGGTTAACTGCGCTCAAGTAGGGGGCCTGCGTGGTGAGCAAGCCTGTGGGCCCTGCCAAGGTGAAAAGGCACCATCCCCTCTCCACCGAGATTCTCATCCTGGAGTCTTCCCACCCTTCCTCCTCTGCACACAAGGCAAATCCAACACAGGTATGTTGCAAGGACACCTCTCTGCTAAACTTGTACACTGCAAAAGCCTTGACTGCCCATGTATTTATTTGAGCCCTAAAGATCTACGTTCAAATCCTGACACAACCACTAACCAGCTGTGTGACTCTGAGCAAACCACTTAATTTGTCTGAGCTTCCATTTCATCATCTGTGATGAGGGTAACAATGCCTGCTTCCTGCCTTGGTAAAGATTACATGGATTCATTTATCTAAAGTACTCAGTACAGAATAGCTGATCAATAGGTTATGATAGTATTTTAATAAAATGGAACATGGAGTACCCCACTTTGAGGAGCTTGTGCTCTAGAAGACAGAATAACAATTGCACCAACAAGAATAAAATACCTAGGAATAAACTGAACCAAGGAGGTGAAAGACCTGTACACTGAAAACTATAGTATGTCGAAAGAAATTGAAGACATGAAGAAATGGAAAGATATTCCATGCTAATGTCCACAGTACCTAAAGCAATCCACAGATTCAGTGCAATCCTTATCAAAATCCCAATGACATTTTTCACAGAAATAGAACAAAAAAATCCTAAAATTTGTATGGAAACACAAAAGAACCCAAATAGCCAAATCAATTCCAAGAAAAAAGAACAAAACTGAAGGTATCACACTCCCTGGTTTCAAATTATACTACAAAGCTATAATAGTCAAGACTGCATGGTACCGGCAGAAACACAGGCACATAGATCAACAGAACAGAATAGAGAATTCAGAAATATACCCATGCATATATGATCAATTAACTTACAACAAAGGAGCCAAGAACATACAATAGAGAAAGGAAAGTCTCTTCAATAAATGGTATTGGGAAAACTGGACAGCCACATGCAAAAGAATGAAACTAGACCACTATCTCACACCATACACATAAATTAACTCAAAATGCATTAAAGAATTGAATGTGGGCTTCCCTGGTGGCACAGTGGTTGAGAATCTGCCTGCCAATGCAGGGGACACGGGTTCAAGCCCTGGTCTGGGAAGATCCCACGTGCCACGGAGCAATTAGGCCCGTGAGCCACAACTACTGAGCCTGCGCGTCTGAAGCTTGTGCTCCGCAACAAGAGAGGCAGCGATAGTGAGAGGCCCGCGCACCGCGATGAAGAGTGGCCCCCACTTGCTGCAACTAGAGAAAGCCCTTGCACAGAAACGAAGACCCAACACAGCCAAAAATAAATAAATAAATAAATAATAAAAATAAAGGAATTCCTTAAAAAAATAAAATAAAATAAAAGGGCAGTCTTTAAAAAAAAAAAAAAGAATTGAATGTAAGACCTGAAACCACAGAACTCCTAGAAGAAAACATAGAAATATGCTTTTTGACACTGGTGTTAGCAGTATCTTTTTGGATCTGTTTCCTCAGGAAGGGAAACACAAAAGCAAAAATAAACAAATGGCATTACGTCAAACTAAAAAGCTCCTACACAACAAAGGAAACCAGGAACAACAACAAAAATAACCTACCAAACAAGAGAAGATCTTTGCAAATCATATATCCATAGGTGGTTAATAACCAAAATATATAAAGAACTCATACAACTCAACAACAAAACAACAACAAAACAACAAACAACACAATTAAAAAATGGGCAGAGAATCTGAATAGACATTTTTGCAAAGAAGACATACAGATGGCCAACAGGCCCATGAAAAGATGTTCAACATCACTACTTATTAGGGAAATGCAGATCAAAACCACAGTGAGATATCACCTCAAAGCCATTGGAATGGCTATTATCCAAAAGGCAAGAAGTGGGAATTCCCTGGCGGTCCAGTGGTTAGGACTCCATGCTTTCACTGCCTACCTGCCGAGGGCCTGGGGGCTTCAATCCCTGATCCCCCAGGCCACACAGCATGGCCAAAAGAAAAAAAAAAAAGGCAAGAAGTAACAAATGTTGAGAGGATGTAGAGAAAAGGGCTTGTACACTGTACACTGTTGGTGCGCAGCCACTATGGAAAAGCATATGAGGATTCCTCAAAAAATTAACAGTAGAACTACCATATGACCCAGCTATTCCATTTCTAGGCATTTGTCCAAAAAATACTCCTTTTTCCATAGCAGCATTATTCACAATAGCCAAGATATGAAAACAACCTAAATGTCCATTGACAGATGAATGGATAAAGAAGATGTGGTGTATATCTATGTGGACTAAGCCATTAAAAGAAGATGAAATCCTGCCATTTGTGACAACACAGATGGACCTTGAGGGTATTATGCTAAGTGAAATAAGTCAGAGGGAGGACGATAAACATCTTATGATTTCACTCATATGTGGAATACAAATAAATAAATAAATGAGCAAACAAAACAAAACGAAAACACACAGATACAGAGAACAGACTGGTGGTTAACAGAGGGGAAGAGGGGTAGGGGAAGGGCAAATGGGTAAAGGGGGTCAAGTGTATGGTAATGGATGGAAACTTGACTTCTGGTGGTGAGAACGCAGTAATGTATACAGAAGTCAAATTAGAATGTTGTACACGTGAAATTTATATAATGTTGTAAACCGATGTTACCTCAATAAAAAAATTTCTTTTAAAAATGAAAGGGAGAGGTTTCTAATCTGAAGATCCCTTTTCACAACTACAGAAGGGTCAGCGTGTACTAAGCCCACATTTCAATAATTTTTTTTCAAATCAGTGAACATCTTTTTAATGCCTACTGTGCCTAAACCACCAGGAGAAACAAAGAGCCTCCACCCTCGTGTTCAGGAGCTTACCCCGCCCCTTTGCACAGAGCGGTACCAGCCTGGGGGTCGAGAGCATCGCATCCTGGTCTCAACCCTGCCACAAAGTAGCTGCGTGAACTCCAGCAATTCACTGCCCCTCTCTGCCTCAGTCTCCCTGCTCGTAAAATGAGGCGGCCACTCCAGGACTCGGAGGCTCTGTCCAGTGCTAACACCAGATGCTCTACCCAACCTTCGGCCTCCCTTCTCTCCCCCAGCACAACCGAGAAAGCATGTTAACAAATGGCTCTCGCACACGCAGTACACCAACCCTGACCTTGGGACCCACTGCCAGATTGATTTCTCTTTTTCATCTGTCAGTAAAAAATTAATACAAGTAAATTTTAAAATGATTCTGAACCTTTTCGCCACCCCATCAGCCCTCCCGTGGAATCACGGCAAGGATGCCTTAGTGAGGACACCCTATTTCAGATCTGCAGAAGACTGTGATGGTGGTGGAGAGGGTGGGGAAGTGTGGGAGGGGGCAAAAAAAGTACCAGGGGCCAAGCACAGATATGATTCTGCCTACACAAATCTCAAACCCATGCAGCTCTCTCATCCCTGCTTAAATAACCCACCTCAGTTGAAAATCAATTTCCATTCCTTAGAGGTCCATAGACAAAGGAGGAGCTGGAGGCCTAAAAACTTGAAAATAGCCATAGAGCCAAGGCAAGTGAACTAAAAATAGGAATCCACTAAATTTTCAATCCAGGTGATGGGTGGTCAATTCCACATACGAGGTTGTTTGATTAAGAAGTTCTCAAGTTCTTTTGGTCTCCATTCCCCACTCAACTCCCAGGACACACACCAATGGTACGGACTGCTCAGAATTTGGTTAAAGGGCATTCACATTTTCCTGAGAAAAATAGGGATGCTTTGTCAGAGGTACAGGGGAAGAAAGGCAGACTTCTATAACAACCCCAGCAGGTGGAAGGCTGCAGCTTGCCCAGCCTCTCCTGCTCCCAAAGGACCCTGGAGGACTCTCTGTCTGGTGGTTTCAATAGGAACCTTATCTTTTTCATGTGAAGAGCTAGAAGATATCTGAGATATTGAAATTCCCAGATGTGAGATATTACTGCCATCATCATAAGCGCTGACAAATATTAACAGAGGGGTCTACAGTGGGTAGCGGACACTGTGCCATCCATTGTGGGGCGTCTCAAAGAACAATAACCCATGATACCAATCCCCCAGCAGTTCATGACATAGGAGGGGGGACATAACAATTAATACAAAATAGAAAATAAGTGACAAAGTGCCCAGGAGAGAGAAGCAAGGCGCTCCGAGGGAGTCCCAAGACTTGAGTTCTTGCCCTGGTCTGCTGCCGGGCAAACTTGGAAAGGTGATTCTCGGGGGTCAGTTTCCCTTTGACGAATGAGAGTATGGGACCAGATGATTTCTCATGGTAACCAGGGAGGGCTTGACAGAGGAAACAGGTTTGGGGTCCTACTGAGAATGATGAGTGGGAGTGAGGGGGAGGGGAGGGCATTCACCAGCGGGAGAGAGCCAGATGCAAACACAGAGCCAGGAAAAAACAAGGCACATTTCATTCACTCATCTGTCATTCTCTTCACCAACTATTCATCACTCTCCTGTGTGCAGGTGCCTTCTAGACACGTGGGTCCCAGCCATACGGTCCCAGTGCGTGGGGGAAAAGAGGGGACATGGAATCTGTGGATTCCAGTGCCACCACGCATCTTCTTACCCAAGACACGTACCCAATTCTCTCTTCTCTCTGCAGACGCTGGGGCCTGCTTCTATCAAGGACAGGTTTAAAGGTGATAAATAAAAGCAAGGAGAAAATGAGGTGCGAGAAGAAGACAGAATCAATTATTCCAAGCAAATTAAAAGTGCTCGGCAGGGGGTGGCAGGAGGTGGAAGGAGGAAGGCGGACGCTGGGGTGGTTTCCAGTGGACCCGATAGCCACGCACTTGAGGAGGCTGAGGAGGGAGGAGGGATGACCTGTCAGCGTTTCCTGAGACCACCTTGGAGACACACAAACACCCCAACCAGGCTTTGGAGGTGAATGGAGAGGCCAAAGCCTGGCCCTCGAAACAGAATCACATTCCCCGATGGTGCTTCTTAGAGAGGATATTGAATTAGCTACAATAATCCACACAGGTGCCTGGCGCGGGGTAGCAGTGATAAGCTTAATGAAACCATTTACTTACTGGATCATGGGCTTGGGTTATAGTCAAGTTCACGCATCTTGTTAAGGATTCAAACCCACATGGCCCTCACCCTGGGTCTTATGTGAAAAGCGTAGTTGGAGAGGGTGAGGCTTGAGAACTAGGGTGTGTGTGTGTGTGTGTGTGTATGTTTGTGCACACAAAGATTTTGTACCAGGCCCTGTGCCCACTTCTGGAAACTGTGCTAAAATTCTGATTAAATTATCTACAATAATGTTCTCAATATTAACCACAATACTAAAAATATTACCAGCAATACTTGGCTGTGCTCAAAATAAATCACTAAACCAAAGTATCACAGACAGGAATGGTGTACAGCACCGGGAATCCTGGCAGCCTAACTTCTCGCCCCCTCACACAGCCTGCCCCATATTGTTCTGAATACTGCTAAAGCAATTTCTAAAGCTTAGCTATTTGTCTGAGTTTCTCAAGAACCTCAAACCACCTTATCACTCCTGACTCTACATCTAGGTAATCCATTTATGGGGTTTGGGACTTTTTCCATCACTTCCTGGCCTCCTTCCAGACATCTTCACTGCCTCTAACACTGACTTGGTTTGTCACAAACCCTCGGAGGGGAGGAACCCGTGGCGAGTCAAGGCAGGCCGGGGATGCGTGGGGCTCGCTAGGAATGGAGGCTGCCCAGGGCCTGTTAGAACGCGCAGTTAATCAGCTTCCAACTGATGTCAACTAACGAGCAGCAGATTAATAGGATGTGCTGAGGAAGAGCCTTCTGCTTGCCCACTAATTGCCTGTTTACATAACTGACGAGCATGGCACTCATTAGGGGTTGTTAGCACATCAAGGCAGCAGTACTAACTGGGAAAGCACTGAGTTTGTGGACCTTAGTTTGTTGTCAGAGTCGGGCAACAGCATACACAGCAGCTACTTCAGGGGTTCTCTAGCCCACAGAGCTGCCATGTATTGAGAGCTTACTCTGTTCCAGACATGTTATCCCAATTAATTCCATAGCAAGCCTGTGAGGAAGGGATTATTATCCCTTTTTCAGAATTGAGGAAACCCTGGCTCAGAGAGGGTTTATGTGATTTACATAAGGTCACACAGCTTACCCGTGGCGGAGCAGGGATTTCAACTCCACAGCATTAACCACTCGGTTGAACTGTCCCCCTCCGTCACCACCTGCCTTCATACATAGTGACGTCATCAATGCAAGAGTTGTCTGCATTGGAAATTCCAGAGTGATGTGCTAAGAGAAGATGAGAAAATCCATGCTCTGCCCACCTCTCTTCTGAGGAATCTGGGATACCTGATGATGGCAGAGACCTTTTCGTCTGATGCTTGCAACTCCTGAGTATTTCTTGATTTCTCCAGAGCGAGATTGAATAAAAATGGGAACTTTATTTCACGTGTCAGGTAAGTGCAAGCTCCTCCCAGTCTGGTATCTAGGACAGTCCCTTGGCTCCCAAGGTATTTTTTATGCCAGCACCCCGTGTTCTGTGTCCTTGGTTTCTGAGAGCACAGAGCCTTCCCCTCCTGGCCAGGACACGGGTTTGGAAGAAGGCTCAGTTTGCTCTTCTCATATCGCTCCCACGACTTATGTATCTACCTACCTACCTGCCCTACCTACCTATCTACCTACCGGTCCTACTTACCTATCTACCTACCAGTCCTTACTTACCTATCTACCTGTCCTACCTACTTACCTGTCTTACCTATCGGTTCCACCTATCTACTTACCTGTCCTACCTACTTACCTATCTGTCTCATACTCTATCTAAAAAGCAGCAGAGCACCTCTGCTTAGGTGTACCAAATCAGATGGATGTTCTCTGGCGAAAGATGCTACTGATCACAGGTTTGAGCCTCTCACACAATTGTGCCACCTTCAAATCTCCAGAAGGGGAAATTCTGGCTTAGAGAGGTTTCATAACTTTCCCAAGGTCAAAAAGCAAAGCGAAAAAAAAAAAAAATACACATCTGGGGCTTCCCTGGTGGTGCAGTGGTTAAGAATCCGCCTGCCAATGCAGGGGACACGGGTTCGAGCCCTGATCCGGGAAGATCCCACATGCCGCGGAGCAACTAAGCCTGTGCACCACAACTACTGAAGCCCACGCGCCGCAACAAGAGAAGCCACCGTGATGAGAAGCCCGCACACCACAACAAAGAGTAGCCCCCGCTCACCGCAACTAGAGAAAGCCCACGTGCAGCAACGAAGACCCAACGCAGCCAAAAATAAATAACTTAATTAATTTTTTTAAAAAATACACATCTCTCCTTTAGGTCCTAGGACTCAGCACTGTGGTGGAGGCTTGGAGAGGTGGGGGGAATATTTCGGTCAGTTTTAAATAAGCCTCAGATTCATTATTAATAAAGACACTGACATTTAAGTAGCGCCTTCTACTTTACAAAGCAATATTACAAGAATTATAATATTTAATCCTTATGAAAACTCTGTGAGGTGTGTGTGATGGTCCCCATTTCACCCAGGAAGAGGTTAAAAATTGCACCTGAGTCCTGAGTTCATCAGTGGCAGAGCTGGAATCCCAGGGCTGGTCTTGGACAGCAAGTCCCAAGTGCCTCATGCATCCTCGGTGCTCAATTGTAGCTGTTATCATCACCAGCCGAGGTAGCAAAGGGGGTTATCACTAACCTGGAAACCCTCCCAGGTCATACCTCTGACATCGTCAGTGGGGATGGGGCTTAACGTCCCATGTTCCAAAACTAGCTCCATCTCCTTCTCAACCTTTGTCCTGGCCCCTAAATAAGCAAAAGCACCGATTTCCAGAAAGATCTTTCACAATTTTGCCTACCTGTCTGACGTCATGAGAATCCATCTGATCTATGGGGCAGAGGTTGTCAGATCTCATTTTTCAAGGTCAGTAATGTTCGGTTGATTCTAATTTAAAATGTTCATACCCTCTGACCCAAATCTTTCACTTCGAGGTATTACTCTCCAGAGACACTCCTGCAAGTGTGCAAAGACTCTGGCACAAGGATGGAAACAACCCACATGTCCTTCAAAAGGGGAACATTTACTTAAATGATGGATATTCAGATAAAAGAGAAGCATTCCACTTTTAAAAAGAAGTACGCAGATTTATATAAAGTGACATGGAAAGCTGTTCATAATACAGTGGAAAAGGTCGATTCCAATACACTATGTATAGAATGATCCCCTGTTTTTTTAAAGAAAAAAAGGTATAGATTTTTATAGAAAAAAATCCAGAGGAATGTTCATCCATGATGGTTAACTTGGCAGGTGGGAGAGAGGGAAATTACAGGACTGGGGAGTAAACTTTCTGGAAGATGCCAGTGGATTCTGGCAGGAATTGCTCCTCTGTCTCCACTGTTTTCCCTCCAGCTGTGACAAGGACAGAAGCTTGAGGCTTCTCCCCCACAGTCATATCTGGACGTCAATAAAGACGCTGTGGGGAAAGTCACTCCCATTTACATCCCTACTCAATTCCCTTTAGTCGCCAAGTCCCATCAGATTCAGAATGAAATCAAATAATAAAACTGAAACACAAAGTTATTTACCACTGTGGTAGGATTGGGCCATTCTTTTCTATCAACTTCCTAGCCCAGAAATTGTCTTTTAAATGGATAATGATGATTCTGAGGGTACAATTATTACCTCGAAACCTCACATTTTGATATATCCAAGGCTGTTCTCTTATATAAATAACAGTTATTATTGTAAAGTGGTATTTTCCCCTGCACTTCCAAAGTGTGCCTGCAGGAGACGGCAAGAAAATGGATTCCATTAATATTCCACTTAGAATGGTTGCCTTTTCCAGCACTAACGTCCACATAAATCTCCTCTGAGTCTTTTATACAAACGCCATCCCTTCTACTCTGCACCGCCCCACTCCCTCTACCCGTTTCTCTTCCTCCTCTCTCACCTCCTCTTCCCCAGAAAAAGACTCTCCATCCTTTGGTTGGTTAGTCAGTGGCCCCGATGATGCGGCCACCTGCATTGCCCAGGTCCTGGCACAGAGTTAACGTGGCTGATATTATTCTCGTCACCGTTTACAGCCCCGCTCTCCCTCCACCAGCCAGGGAACGAGCCTTTCAGCATTACTTTCCTGACTATTTAGTACTAATTAAAACGCCCAAGTAAAATGCATCAGCAACAAAAAGCCCAACTGACTGACATGAGCCAGGGACAGTGGTGTCGTGGGGGTACAGCTGAGCCCAGCATCCAGGCTGGGGGGGTGGGGCGGGGAGGGGGAGGAGGAGGCCTGAGCCCCACAGCTTCCTGCACGTTCCCAGCCTCCGCGGAGCCGGATGGAGCTGGGCTGCGACAGACACCTAACAGCCTCATTAACGCTCCCGCCAGCCCCGCTCCCGCTGGAAATTGTGTAGGTTGTTGTTATTAGGAAGTATTTATAAAAGACTCTATCACGGCAAAGTGCTTTACAGTCATTTCACGGGAGAGACCAGGGTGCCGGGAGAATCAGACTCCATGCTATCGCTGTCACCGTCTCTCGAGTCTTGCTGAGCACCTTCAAGGACCAGTCCTGTCATTCTGTGCTGTAACCCGAGATCCCGGCTGCCCTCCGCACACCCCCTATGCCGGCCTCGCTGGACCAAATCATTACAGCGAAGAGACAAGTTCACATCTAAAGAACTTTCATCCACAGTAAACTGTTTCATCCCTGCCACAAGCTTGAAAGGTAGGGCAGATCTGACTGCTCCCGTTTCATAAATGGGACAATTGAGGCTCAAGGAGGTTAGCTAACTCGTTCAAGGTCATAGAGCTAGTTAATCAGATAAATATTTATTGGTGCTGCACCTCATGCTGGGTCCTTTGACACATCATCTTTGCAACAGGAAATGGCAGAGCTAGGATGAGAGCCCAGGCCTTCCTCATGCGAATTCCAGGATTCTATTAGACCCAACATTTCCTCAGTTCCTGAGATGAGATCCCATCTACAGGTTCCCAAATCAGGCTTGCTCCTCTGTGTGCCCAGATAGTTCACACACGCTTCTACTGCTGCACCTGCACTTCTACAACTGCACATTTACAGATCTAATCTCCTCGGAGCCCGAGAACTCCCCCAGGACAGGGGCTGCTTCTTACTCCGCTTTCAAGCCCCAGCATCCACTACGATGCTCAGTGGGGCTCAATGGGTTCTGGTTGTTTGAATGAACGAATGAATGAAGAGCAAGGCAATGACTACCTGTTGACGTGAATGTGTGTGTGTGTGTGTGTGTGTGTGCACGTGTGGAGTGCATGCGTGAGCACACGTGCATATATAATGATACCCGTGGGAACAGAAGGAGGATTCTGTCTGACCTGAAAGATTAAGCTCCCCTCTGTGGCATTCACATGAACAGAAATTCCCCCTAGGAGGGAAATCTGCATGTTTGTTCTTTGCAGAAAGGCAGGATGGCACCATGGTTAAGAGTACACAGCTGGTTCTACCACCTTTTAGCCATGAAACCTGGGGCCAGTTTCCCAACTTCTCTAAATCTCCCAATTCCTCAACTGTAAATGGGGGCGCTGTGATTGGTAGGTAAGTTAATGCACGCACACATTCTGAATGACCTCCTGCATCTGGTAAAGGCTCAATGCTGGCAATTGTACCAGGGAGGGGAGCGCAGCAGTGGGGCTCTGGAGCACTTCCCAGAGCCCTGCCCAAGGGGATGTGTCTAGGCACGTGCCCCGCACACCACCTGTGGCCTCTGAGGCCACACCTCTGTCAGATGATTAGGTCCCTAGCCCAGCTGGCAGGCCCAGAAATATGGGGTGGGACAGGGTTGGGCATCTCAGGGCAGTCCCAGCCCTTGAGTTCACATAAAACCAAAGGAAGATGCCATCTCCATGGAAAGGTGAGGGTGACATGAGACAGTCCATAATCAAAGCATTTTGCAGAGCACACGACCAGGAGAAGGGTGAGGGGTCCACTGCACTTTACAGATGCACTGAAGTTCTCACAGGGAAGGGGACTGACTGATGGGCAGGAGGGAAACTCACAGGGCTCCCATCCCTCACCTGTCGCTCAGCTCCTGACACAGTGGCTGAGATGATCTCCTCTGGACCCACCCAGGGAGGCCTTTTGGGCCAGGCAGATCCCAGAGATAACTACAGTGATCCCAGGTCACCAGGCAATGTTGGATCCCTTCCCTGGAAGGGCACTTGCCCTCTCCCTGTGGGGGCTCCGTGGAGGTGCAGTGCATGGTAGGCTGAGTCCCAGCTGAGACAGGGCCACGGGGCAGCTGCAGACAATGGGGGGTCAGCACGTTCCTGTGGGGATGGCCCCGTCCCTGCCCTTACTGTAGCTGGAGGCTCAGCCACTCCTGTGTGTTGGGGGAAGGCAGGGGCTCAGAGCTACTGCCATGGTGAGAGGCCAGCTGTGATTGTCCCGGGTGCCCTTGATCTTCAAATCAAAAGCGGCTGTATGGACGGCATATGACTTTCCCAGTGGCCTAACGACAATCCACTCCTATGCTCAGGTATAAAAGGTTTAGATTCTAGAGTCGAGCCAGGCTCAGGGATTTTATTAAAATTCCCTGAGGCTAAGAGTGGGCTCAGAAAGGGG